>NC_133970.1:22790700-23090700 GCF_031877795.1 Strix aluco
TCTCTTAGCCAATTTCTTGAACAACAAGAGTGGTTCCAGCCAGTTTACCACCTCTATCTTATCTAAAAGCACTAGCTTATTAGTTTCTACTGTCCATATATAGTCTACAAAGACTCAACTTGTTAGAACACATCCGCTTTCCAAGGACATGTCTCTTATTTTTGCCGAACATAGTAGTTCTTGGTAAGCTTCCACAGAAGAGTCAGGGCAAGCAGGATTATTAAGCAATATTCAGAAATCATTGTAAGTTGCTATAAGTAAATAAGTTGCAAAGCAGGTGATCATTTCCTTGTATCAACAGTAACATAGCAGTACTTCTCCTACCTTGTTGCCTATAACGTGACAAATTAGAACAGATAGAAAGAGGATGTTAGACTTGATAGCACAAAGAAAAAATGGTTTTAGCATTAACCCCTCAAAAAGCAGCCAATTTTCTCCAAGGAGATGTGAAAAAAACTTGGTGGAGCTAGCACATCTGTTTTTCATTTAGTTCCAGGAGAGAAATATACACTAAAGTTAGGACATCTCCCACATTTGTAGTTCTTTGGAAACCTGACAAAATAAATTAACCTGTGCTATACAGTACATCTCTGACAGTAGTTTACAGCATACTGTGATCAGTTTTCTTTTATCACACTAGACACAAGAACTCCTGTTTTCTGTACACATTAGCATCTCATTAAAAGCTAAATTTGAAAAAATTTATCCTAAGAATCCAGTTACTTGTATTATCTAAATAAACACAAATTGTTCAAATGGATAGTTTTTGGATGCTTTCTGAGCAGCACAAGCTAGACTCCCTCATGCGCTGATACCGAAAAAGCCGGTCGAAGAACTCTCTAAGACTCAAAGTTTAGAGTTTTAGAAAGCAGGCATTCTTTATTGCAGTGCTGGGTGCACGGGGGATCGCTCCACCTATCATGCACACCCAAGCTCCTTAGCTTACTTCTTAAATGCAGGTATCTTATACATATTCATAGAGTTACACAATACAAACATACATATGTGAAGTGCAAAGGCTTGGACAATAAGCCCAAGCCAAAGTTGACCTATAGATGAATCCCGTACATTTTATAACTGATAACCATTGTGCTAATAGGTATTATACTAAGTTATAGCAAACCAACTATTCTGATGTAAAAGGTGGGAGTACTGAAGCCTGAGCAACAGGCCCTGAACTGAAACTGCTAACTCCGCATGTAGTCATTAGTGAAATATGCATAGAAGACGTAGCTTAAACATCATAAAACATGTCTATCCTGAATGTATCCTTATATTTCTTTATGTGTGAGCAAGATAACACGGCCACAGAAACAGTTGTCTGGCCTTGTGACCTTGCTCATAAATCAACTAGATAAGCAGGGAAACTCCCTTAGCTTCTCCCTTAAGCCCTGGCCAGGCTCTGGGGGGAACCTAATGTGAGATGAAAACCAGATATTTCCGCTTAAAAAAAAAAGGTGCCAGCTATTCTGGCTTACTGATTTTTAGGTATATAAGGCTGGACCCGCTCACAGCGACTTTGGAAGCCTCACCTACGGGTGGACGCACCGCGTAGGATTTCCCACTTGCAGGGAAAGGTTCTCCAAATCCTCGCTGTAACCGGGGCTGCCCAGCGACTGCGGATCTGGATGATGGTAACGTATGCAAGTGGTGATGGGTCTTTCTTAATCACTATTCTCTCCCTCAGGTAGTAATGATTTGATGCATTACCCTGTATTTTCCTATTTAAGTGCACTATTCTGTCTTTTCTTACTGTATGTTTCCTGTATTATTCTGTTATATTATTTAGTTATTTCTAGTAAAATACGCCTGCTCTTTTCACTCTGGTGTCTGAGTTTAATTGATATCCCTGATCAGCAAAACAATATGCACGACTAAGGTGGGGTTAATTCAAAAGACTTGTGTCAGCAGTTTTAAAATGTTTATGTCATCCTTGCGCCTGCGCGTTGCCTCCTGGTGGTCGTCTTCGGGGGTCTTTGGGAGGAAGGCCGGCAGTCTTCCTCGTCACCTTTCCCTCAGTTGCAACATCGCCAGGTCACAGAATCAGTTCTTTCTGGTCAAATTGCTCATTAGCCTCCTTATCTGTAGAATGTAGCGCATCCTTGGGCCTAGCCTTAGTCCTCTGCGTAATAAATTGTCCGTTATCTTCCGTTGCCATGGTTCCTTCTCCTCTGTCCTTGGTGCCTCTATCTCTGTTCTTTAAGGCTCAGCAATTCTTTGGTTAAACATACAGTTCTTAGGCCTAATATTATTAGTCATTTTAGTTTCTCCATATCCCTATATTGTTAGTCTGTTAGTTAGTTTTTTCAGTGTCCCTATATCAGCGCAGTTAGATTCTTCTGCATCTACTTATTCATATATGAGCCCTTAACATACCTGCAAGGGAGGAGAAAATGGATCTATGAAGAGCATGACCTACTTATTCCTGCTCCCTCCTGTTGCTGGCTTTCTTTGCTGTGTGTCTGTTTATAGACACGAGGTGTTGAGTAACATTAGCACAGGTCTGCTTTGACACTGCAGGAAAAATACAGCTTGGGGGGCGGGGGTATTAAGCCTATAAAGTCCCCATCTTTGCCATTGATTATACCAATGTAAGATGGAGGCAAATGCTTCTGTATCAGCACAGCAGTAATGCTTTGTGCAAGTGTGAAAGGTGCACAAAATTGGGGATGAGTTCAAGGAAACTGGATGAATCGTAGAGGGGATCTAAACCAGTTAAATAAAGGAAGACCAAAAGCTAAGGTCTTTTCTGTACCTCAAAGTTTCACTTGTCTAAATTTCATTTTTAAAAAAGAGAAATTTGAACTTGTGCTAGATGATGTTGATGTCTCTATGGAATTTTCTATGCTGCTCATTCTGCTGAAACAAGAACTTGTAAATAGACCAATGACAGGGTAAGTTACTGATTTAAGACTTTTGTTGCAGTCAAAAGAAGGAACCAGGAGATAAGGGAGTGAGTTGCTCCAACTTTGCATAAACAATGCATGTCTTGCTAATGACTATACCTTTGAAGATGAGCTAAAAGATGGTATAAGAGGGGAACATCCTGCCCCAGAAGGTGCCAAAGGCTGGATGATTGTCTGAGAAGCATGAAGTCAGCGACAGTCAGCGGTAACTGTGGGAAAGGTAAAGGCAGCAGGGGGGAGACCGCGACCACTGACTCAATTTAAGTCCAAGAAGACGTGCACCCCCTCACTCTTTGAGTTTGCGCAGAATAATTAAAAGACACTGTAACTTTAAATCAAGACGAGGCATGTTGTTAACCAATGAAGGACAAAGTGATAAGAAATTAACCAATGGTCGTTACAGTAAAGGTGTATTTGTGTAGTCTGGAGTGTATAAATACACTGAAGTTCTTTTGTGCGGTGTGCTAGCTTTGTGGAATTACCACCTAGCACCCCACTCTGTGCAGACATGGAATAAATAAATACCTCTGCTCTGGGTGTATATTGGCGTATTGCACACTGGGTAAACAACCCCACTTGAGGGACAACAACGTGAGGTGTGAGCCAGATGCAAGCCTGCTTATAGCAAGTAACTTTTTCAAATTGTCAAGGGATTTTCTTACCTTGTCAGATCATCAAAGCTAATGTGGCTTGTGTCTGGGAGCCTATCAGAAACCTTGGGATGTCACCAGAAGTCAGTAAGGTATCCCAGGGGTGGGGCCCACAGAGCGCAATTCACGTGCACAGTGGGCAAAATATAAGCCTTCAAAAGAGACCAGGCACAAATGAAAGTAAATAAAACTTTTTCATTTAATGGAAAATTCACTAACCTTGTGTCTATTCCTTCCTCCATCTTAGAAATCATCCAAGTTCTTTGTACTACAGAGAAACAGGTAGAATAGCGCTAACTCCCAGAGAGTCGCGGGAAGTCACGAAAGAGAGGGCAGTACCTTTTCCTATTGCTTTTTTACCCCGGAAGAAGATTGAGACGAACAGGAAGTAGGGAGGGGGCAGGCGAAGGAAAATATTCTGATCCTTGTTGTGTGGTCTTTACATAGTGCTCTTCCTTCTTCTACTGTGGGTATAGCGTTTCTGCTTTTTCCTCTTTCAAACGCAGGTTTCTCGTAGGGGCGGTGCTAGTATGTCGCGGCGGCGGCGGCACAGCAACGAGAGCGATGGTAAGCATGGATGGAGTGAGTGAGTTAGTTCCAGGGTCTGGACTCCGCACGCCCTGCGCTTGGGGCCGTATCATCCTTAGGGCTGGGGGAGGGGGAGGTCTCGGCTGAGATGACTCCCCGCGGCGCTGCCTCGTCTTTGGCTCGGGGTGGTGGCGGCTCACCCTGTTCCTCTGTCAGGACTTGTAGGGCGCTCTGGTGCAAGGAATCGGATTATGTAACTGGGGCTAAAGACTGTCCTGAGCCATTGCTTCGGTCTGCCTCAAATACAGGGAGCGCCCTGGGTGAAAGTAAACGGATCAGAGCACTCAGCTCTGCATACGTGTAGTCAGAAGGATGTGTTCTCGCATCTCGTAGAGGCTTAATGGAAAACGTTCAGAAAACATTGAGAGTGGAGAACGACCAACTTCAGAAACGGGAGCAAATGCTGTTTCTCTTAATAATGTAAATCTGTGTGAGCAGAGAGTTGGACAGTTTTGTGACTAGCTTTTTCAGCTTTTGATTGCAAAGATAAACTGTTTTTTAATCACACTTTTTAAAATTGCTTTGATGTGCAGTTTTTTCTAAGCTTATAAAAAACCCTAAAGTATAAGCTAGGATTCTTAATATTTTGGGTTTTTTATGTATGCTGAAGAAGGTGTTATAAAACACTAACACAATACACAGTAACTGGTAACTCTGTAAAGTATGTTTAGTTTATCTCACATATACTGTCTCATGCTGTAGCAGAAATGCAGAATTATTTCTAAATAAAATTTGAGGCAGCTACAATGTTAACTGTTTCTACTTCATGGATTAGGTCATCCGTAATATACTTTTGTTTTTCTGTTTATTGAGTCAATTTTGAATGTTTTGTCAGGACTTCTTTTCTTAGAAGTATGTTGCTGGAATGGCAAAAGTAGAGAGTTCTTTTAGAATAAGCAGGTGTACCGGGTCTGGCTGGGATGGAATTAACTTTCTTCATAGCAGCCCATATGGTGCTGTACTTTGAATTTGTGACCAAAACATAGCGCACCAATGTTTTAGCTATTGCTGATCACTGCTTGCACAGCATCAGAGCCTTTTCTTTTTCCCCTCTTTGCCCCTCCAGCAAGTAGGCTGGGGGTGCACAAGAAGTTGGGAGGGGACACAGCTGAGACAGCTGACCCCAACTGACCAAAGGGATATTCCATGCCATATAATGTCATGCTCAGCAATAAAACTGGGGGGTAATCTTTCCAAGGTGGTTGTCACTCAGAGACTGCATTGGTCTGCTGGTGGGAGGTGGTGAGTGACTGCCTTTGTATCACTTGTTTCCCTCCTGCCCCCCCTTCTTCATTTATTAAACTGCTTTTTATCTCAGTCCATGAGTGTTCTTGCTGTTGCTCTTCCTATTATCTCCCCCAGCATGCTGGAGGTGGGGGGAGTGAGTAAGTGGCTACGTGCGTGCTTGGCCGCTGTCTGGGGTCAACCCACCACAGCAGGCAAATAATATATTTAATGTATTGAAACAGGGCAACCTCACAAAAGGCGGAGAACATCTGAGCCATCTGAAATTGAAGAGAGACTCGAATCTTTAATATGCAGAGTGGGAGAGAAGGTATAAATACTATTTCTATATTGTTTTGTGACTTAGGGTCCTTGAACATAAAACATCGTTTTCTTTGTTTTATATGTTTTTATGTGTTAATAGAACATTAGTGGTCCAAAAAAAGAAAATCCATAAAATCCATTGGAAACTTCCTAGCTGGAAAATTGTTGGCCTCTGTAAAACTGGGTTTTTAAAAAGAAAATTCTTAAATGCTAACCCTGTCATACAATGCTGAAGTATAACTAGTGAAGAGGTATCATTCGACTCTGAACTTTATCACTGCTTCCATTTTTTTCAAGGAGTAGAGGGGAAACTAATGAGATGTGTACCAAAAAAACCCAAACAAACAAACAACAAAAGACCCCACCAGTGTCACAACTGATCTTGGGACTTGGATGTGTTTGGTGCTTGTAACAAGCTTAGAAAAAAGGGTGACAACAAATATGATGGGTCTTATACATTAATTTAAACCACATACAAGCTATGTAGTTGTTTCAGTTGCCCTGATGTCATTAATATAATGTTAATTCAGTTACTGAGAGACCTCTGAATCTATGTTAATTCTTACTTCCTAGGAAAACACTATAGCTCCTTGCTGTGGAGAAGTCACAGTTGAAGCTGCTCTTAGTCATTTTTGCTTCTTATTTCTAGCAAATGAGAGAAATTGTGAATTCCTAGTGGAACTTGAATCATTACTTCTAACAGGAAGAAAATGTGGAGTAATATTTTGTTTATCCTATTTGCTTGTTTTCCACTTGTTACTGGGGGCATAGTTGATATACCCGATTGATGATAAGATACTCTTTTCTTTCTTAGAGTACTTCCTCTCTGGAGAGCAACTTGGAGGGTCTAGCTGGTGTCTTGGAAGCTGATCTACCAAACTATAAAAGCAAGATATTAAGAATTCTTTGTACTGTGTACGTATGCAGAAGATTTGGGAGGTGGTCCGTTATCTATGCTAAATAGAAAAATTTAAGTATTTGAAGTACTTTAAATGCTGTGAACAGCTTTTGGTTCTTGAACACTGTTATTGCTTAGGGTTTGTCTTACTCCAAGAAAAAGAAATCTGAGGAGAAGCTTAGTCTGTTGACTTAGGCATAAATCAAGGAAAATATCCATGTACAGTACTCTCACTTGAAATGTGTGCGCAAGGTCATAAGCAGAGTAGATCCCAGAGCTGCTTTCTCGTTGCCATGGGGAATATGCTGGGTAGTACCTTGTTTCTGAATTGAACAGTCACTAAAGAATACAAAAATCTGTTGGGTGCCAATTCTTATCTGTGTATTCCTACTTTTCCTATTTCCCTTTTTAGGGGCTGAGGTGCTCCTCTCTCCATGAACCTACCCTCTAGTAGTGGAGAGATGAAGGGACCAGAGGTAGGCTCCCCCCTTGGCTAGCAGCACTCCTTCCTCTCCCAGTACAGTACATCTGTTTCACACAACAGCTGAATGCCTTTGAAGGCATGGAGTTAGCTTACACGTTTACAAAACATTTGAAGAAAATAAGTGATTACGATAGGACCTAACCCGTCTATTTCTTTAAGACCTTATACTGAAAATTGCTTACTTAAGTTTGAGATACTTACAATCAATTTTAATTTTTAAGTGTTGTAAAATGTTTTCATCTCTTGTGTAATCTTGCTATTCTAGTATAATAGAATGGCTAACTTACGCTACACTGAACAAGTTGTCTTAAATGGTATTATATGGCCATATTCCCATAGAATATATAAAACACTGGAAAAATGAGGCAGAATAGTCAGAATGGTTTCTAATATATATATATATTTAATTAACAGATTTTTAAAAAAATTACTGATACTTTCAAAACTTTCTGTTAAATTGCCTATTTTGACAGTACTTAAAATTATATTACTAGAAGCTTTTGTCAAATGTCATTCCAGTCTGGTACTTATTGCCCTTTGCTTCAATAACAGCTTTTGTCCACATTGAAAGTTCTGCTGAGTTGGAGACTGAAGCTGAAAATGTCTTAAAGTGTAGTTGCTATAGGTTTTAGAACCTACTATAATCCTAAATGCTTACGAGTTAAAAATAAATAAAGAGAGAAAATATATTGAAATGTAGTTAAAAGTAGCGTATATATTCCTAAAGGATTATAGTCCTAAAAAGGTTGTTCTGTAATCTTTTGTCCACAGGACATATAACTAATGTCAGGTTAGCAGTTTACCTTGTTTAAACACAAGAGAAGCATAGCCTATACAAAGCAGGTTCAAAGATGCTATGTAAATGTAGTTGTTGGCATGTGATAAATGAACAGCTAACAAAATGCTTGTTTTTCTTTATTTAAATCAGTGCACGTCTATTACCAGAAAAGCTTACCATTTACACAACGTTAGTTGGGCTGCTGAATGCCAGGAACTACAACTTCGGTGGGGAATTTGTAGAAGCCATGATTCGTCAGCTCAAAGAATGTTTGAAAGTCAACATGTACAATGAAGCTGAGTACTTGGTAAGTGGAATCATTCACGTCTCTCTTCCCCCGCCCCCCCCCCCCCCCCCCCCCATCTTCCTCTCCCCATCCCCACCCAATATTACTTACTCTTCCTTTTGACATCCAGAGGGGCTGGAGGTTTTCTGTATGCAACATAGTCTTTTCTGGCATCCCCATGTAGTGCTCCATAGACATGCCAGGAGAAAGTATGTAGTATTTCTTCCTAAGGAGATGAAAAATTAGGTTATGATGGCAAAACTGACCTCCAAACTATGTGTGAAATTTCCCACAGGCAAATTAATTCTCAGGAAATCAGAGGGTTTCTTTCTCTCCCCACCCCCCCCCTCCCCCGCCTTGTTCAGTTTGTTCTACAGGAGAATGTAGAAGGTGAATGAAAGCTATTAATTTCTACTGTGCTCAGAGACAAATACTGTTCCTGTTGGGTCCCTTTATTTATTTATTTATTTATTTAAAAGGCAGATTATTCCCAAGTGGATAGGTTATATTGGATGGCTGTAATCAGTCCTGTATTCTCATCCTGCCTGTGAGTAATGAGGACTAAGTGGGTAATTTTCAGTGCTGGCTCCTTTTGAAACCACTTCAATTTGATTAGCAGCATACCATTAGTTTGGTGCCTTGTTAAAACCTGACAATAGCAGTGGTTTTAAGGGTCTGTCTTTGTGAAACTAGTTCAAGTTATGGATAAGTGACCGTAGAAATGTATTTTGTATGAAAGTCATGTATGAGCAGCATACTGATTTAACACTGATGTGTACTCTTATTCTTCTGGATACACGCAAAAAGTATCTTCAGTCTTGCATACTATGTGTGTGTTACTCTGTGTCTCTCACCCCCAACAGCTCCCCTGCCCCACCCCTTGCCCTCTCCCCATGTCTCTTATCTCTCTGACTCTCACCCCTGCCTCGTGTCACGCTGTCTCACTTGCAGGACTCTGCCCTATGTCTCATGCATGCTCTTTCCAGCCCCTGCCCTGTGTCTTGCTGGCTATTTCTTTCTCTGCCTCGTGCCCTGTGTCTCACTCTCTTGTTCTTTCTCCAGCTACTACCCTGTAATGCGCGTCTCGCTCTCAGGCTTGCGCCCTCTGGCTTGCTCTCTTGCTCCTGCTTTCTTCAGTTCCCTCCCTGTGATGTGCTCTATCATGCACTGGATTGCATTCTCTGTGTCTCACTTGTTCTTTCTTCAGCTGTCAACCGTTGGTGCCGGTCTCGGTCCAGCCGGGATCGGGACAACGCACAGAAGAAAGACAAACTCACACCAGTTTGTTGAAGGGGGGGCATTGCCAAGAGCAAATGCCCCTGCACTGTGTGCCAGCTTCCAATTTATTCCCACTTGTTTACATAGGTTTTTTTTTTACTTCTACATCCTACTGACCTTCAGGTTTTGTCTGTTTACTGCTCACACGCTCACCACGCATTCTGCAGGCGGTGTTCCGACCTGCTGCTTCTCACGCTCGCAACACAGGGTTCCGAATGTTGCCTCAGTTTCCCACAATCATTCTTCTAACCTCAAGGCCAGTTTACATTTTGCTAACTACCAGTTCTTAATTCCCACACGTTGGTGCCCTCTAGCTTGTTCTTTCTCAAGCTCCCACCCTGTCATGCACTCTAGCTCATGTGTTTTGGCTTGTGCATTCTTGCTGCTGCTTCTCATGCTCCCACCCTGTGACACGTTCTGGCATGTGCCCTGTGTCTCCCTCTCACTTCTTTCTCCAGCTGTCACTGTGTGTCCCATCCATTTCCCCCCCTGCTCTCTTGTGCCCTCTTCCCCCTCCCTGTGCGTGTCCATCCCTCTCCCTCCCACCTCCTTTGAAGTTGAAATAATGCTTATTTCTTTTTGTGTAGTTGTGTGCTGGTTTTGCGTGGCAGGGTTTTTTGGTAGTGGGGGAGGGGGCTATGGCAGTGGCCCCCTGTGAGAAGCTTCTTGAAAGCTTCCCAGGCTCCAAGTCGGACCTGCCTCTGGCCAAGGCCGGGCCAATTAGCGATGGTGGCTGCGCCTCTGCGATAACGTATTTAAGAAGGGAAACCTGAGAGGAAGGGGGGACTTGGAGGACGAGTTACGAGAAGGACACCTATGCGAATGTCACCAAAACGGGACAAAAGAACTTATCGACACCAGTGTGATGCAGATAAGCAGACACTCCTTTATTAACGGCCGGGTGCGCAGGGGAGTCGTCTCACCAACAACGCACCCCTAACTCGTGTAGCATGCTGATTATATAGGATACAGTAATACATAATAAACAAGTTCTCATACATAAACATGATAATTCCCGTAACTCATTTTCTTATTCCCACCTCTTTCCGGTCATGCGCACTTGAGTCCTGAAATGAGTCGGGGGGCTGCTTTTGCGACCACCATGGACCACTGACTCAAAAGAAAAGACCCTCCAATGTCCTTGTCTCAAGGACTTTGGCTCACATTGCAATTTTAACATGCTTCGAGGCCCTTTCACAATGTATCTTTTAGAACACCTGGTCTACAGGGCAATAAATCGTCCTTACCAAACAGCCTAACAATAGTACCTGGTCATGAGTCTTATCATTGAATAGAAATCTGGTTAATGATTATTACCGGCCTACTCGGCCTTAGCCTGGGACTTTACAAAGGACTTTGTAGCAGCATGACTGGTTGTATGGTTACTCTAAATCATTCCTTATTTAAATCCAAATCACCCCAAATCATTAAAATCAGCTCAAATTAATAAGAAATCAGTAACACGAACACCGAGGTCAGTGGAAGGAAGGAGGAGGAAGCAGGGGGAAGTGTGCCGGAGCAGAGAGCCCCCCCTGTATCCCGTGGTGAGACAGAAGTGCTGCCCTCCCTGCCACCCATGGAGGTCACTGGAGGAGCAGAGATCCGCCTGCAGCCTGTGGAGGACCCCCAGGACCCTGTGGGAAGAAGAAGCCCCTGCTGTTGTAGTTTGGCGCTGGGAGGACTGCAACACGTAGGGGCGACCCATGACAGAGCATCTCGAGAAGAATGCATCCCATGGGGAGGACTCACAATGAAGAAAGTTTGTAGAGGACACTCTCCCGTGAGAGGGACACCACGTGGAGCAGGGTTAAGAATGCAGAAGAGTGCTTCCCCCACACCTTGGAGGAAGAAGCGGCGGACTGATTGCACCCCCTATCCCCTTCCCCTGTGCCACTGGGGGAGGAGGTAGAGATATCGGGAACAAAACCGAGCCTGGGAAGAAGGGAGGGGTGGGGGGAGGTGTTTTTAAGATATGGTAACGCTTCTCACTGTCCCATTCTGTCTGTTAAGTGTCGTTATCATTAGTGTTTTGAATTAAAGTGATGTCCTTTTTCTTCCCCTAACAAGCCTGTCTTTTGCCTGTGACTGTTAATGGGTGAGCGACCTCTCCCTGTCCTTATCTCTATTCCAGAGCCTTTTGATTCATTTTTCTCCTTCCCAGCGCTGGGCGGGAAGGGACCCTTCGTGGTGCTCAGTTGCCCTCTGGGCTCAAACCACAAGTTGAATGCAAGAGTATTCATTTAAAAATTAATAACATTTCTTGTTGTTGTTCAATAGGTTCGTTTTCTATCTGATCTTGTGAATTGTCATGTAATAGCTGCACCTTCGATGGTAGCCATGTTTGAGAACTTTGTGAGTGTGACACAGGAGGAAGACATACCGCAAGTAAGCATAGTAACTGCCATCTCGAGTGTTGTGCTGTTTTTACACAATTTCACTTTATCACGAATAAAACATTCACTTAGCATGAATAAAAGGATCCTGTGAGTTAGACAATACATGCATACAGTGCAATAGCTAAGTCTTCTGTAGTGAGGTAACTCCAGTAAATTTCTTTTCCTTTGCTTCTGGCAAGTATATAATAGTCAGTGAGTTTTGCCAAGTTTATTGAACAGTTGTAATATATAGTTAGTTTGCAGAAAGATTCTAAAAGTAATATTTGCTCTCTTATGTGTGCATGTCATGTTCCAAATAAAATATAACATCTTTCATGTAAGAATATGTTTTTTCCTTGGCTGCCAATCCAGCTAACGCACCGTGGGCTATGGTAATTGGGTTTAGTTCGTTCTTTCATGATGAGTGAATTGCAGTAGCCTAAAGAATTTGTAGATCACATTAAGTTCACTGTAACAGTGATGCACTTAATTGACCCTTCCATAAAGTAGGCATTATTAAATCATTCTGCTGATAGCTTAGTTCAATTTCACTTTTTTTCTTTGTTAAGGGTATTAAAAGAAATTCTTCAGGAAACTTGGCATTAGTAACTTTGAATGATTTAAGTAAAGAGGCTCTGTAGAAGGGTTTTTGTGTGGGTCTCCAAATATACTGTATGTCTACATGTCTGCCTCTTGGATTATACATTCCTGTTTTCAAACAGCCTCTTGACACGTCTTCAGGAACTTGAACTGACACACAGTTGTAATCCCAAGTATTGATTGCTGATTTAACTGGAGTTGATATCTACATCCCCTTAAATACTCCTGGGTTTGCTACTCTTTGCATTGAGACAAATTCAATAAGTTTGTCAAAGAAATCCCTTTTTAATTTATTTCCTGTAGGTACGATGTGATTGGTATGTGTTTGCATTTCTGTCGTCTTTGCCTTGGGTTGGAAAGGAGTTGTATGAGAAGAAAGATGCTGAAATAGATCGCCTCTTGTCCCACACAGAAAGCTATCTGAAGTAAGCTATAACCAGTAAAAATAGACTTTTCCTGGTACCTATTCAAGTATGAATCAATAGCTTTGATTACTGTTAATTTAGAAATACTCTAAATTCTTAGACCCAAACAACTGTGGGGAAAAGACCCTGAGAAATAAAATAGATGGAGAGGTTTATGAATCTAAACAACTTAAGTATCATTCTCAACTTCTGTGTGTTTTGAAGGTAATATTTTCTTGATGCATATATGTCTGCATTGTTATGACTAGGCTGCTGGTCACCTGTGTCTGTGTGTGTGTCTCTTTTTCTCTAAGTGATTTGAGTTAACACTACCATTGAGACTAGGTGTTAGCAATAATTTAAATGTTCACAAACCTGGTTTTATACTACTGCAGACCTCATCAGCTCAATAGACCAAGTAGTAGTACACTCACAATAAGAAAACATTGCTTTCTTAGATCAGCTTTTTAAGTGTTAGGTTTTCTTTCCTGTATAAACAGGCGTCGCCAGAAGATTCACGTACCCATGTTACAAGTTTGGACTGCTGATAAACCACATCCACAAGAAGAGGCAAGTAGGCTTTATTTATTTTGTACTGTTTAAAAGATGCTTTAAAGGAATTATTTGGCTGAAGCATTCTTTGGAAATTTAAAATTAAATGTGCTTTAAGAAAAAACATAATTCTTTTGAATCGCCCTCCCATGTGTCTTTATTCCAAATGGATTCCAGGTAAGAAATTCTCTTCCAAGTCTTGGGCTAAAACTTAGAGCTGCATTGTGGGAGGGCATTTTGTTGTTTGGTGACAGTCCCCTTTAGGAGATGCTGCTAAACAAGGAATGGTCACTGAACATAATATTCTTGGGAAATGGGGTTACAAGGCTCTGTACTGAAAGTACCTTTTGGAGAAGAAAGATGTAATTTAACCATTAAAACATTTCCCTTCTGCAAAAAGAAAACCTTTAGAGTGCACTTCCCGCAGTGACTTTGCTTTTTATAGCTCTAGAAAGTGCTGAACAGATGCATGCAAATGTTATGCAGCACTAATTGCACCCTCTTTCATAATTAAACCAAAAGTATTAGAGGGTAGAGGTGGCTGATATGGGGTGGTTTTTCTTTTTATTGAGCTGTTACTTTTTCTTCCACTGGACTCACTCCATTATATATCAATGTCTGCCTTGTACTGAGGAGCCCAATACTGGACACAGCACTTCAGATGTGGCCTTATAAGTACTGAATAGAGGGGAAGGATCACTTCCCTCGACCTGCTGGCTATGCTCTTGCTGATAAAGCCCAGAATGTGACTGGCTTTCTTTGCTGCAAGGGCACACTGCTGGCTCACTTTTAACTTGTTCACCAGGACCCCCAGGTTCTTTTCTGCAATGCTGCTTTCTAGCTAGTCAGCCCCCAGCATATACTGGTGCCTGGGGTTGTTCCTCCCCAGGTGTAGGGTTTGGCATTTGCCTTTGTTGAACTGCATGAGGTTCCTGTCAGCACATTTCTCCAGCCTGTCCAGATCCCTCTGAACATCAGCCCTGCTCTCCTTGTATTAACTGCTCCCCCCCAATTCGATATCTCTTAGACTGTATTTAAATCTTTAACTGTAATATTGAAATAATGTGGGTCTTTTTGTAGGTGGAATGAATGTTGACTGAATTAATATTGATGCAGTGAATTTGCGTATTACACTTAGTCTCCTGGACTGCACTCTGGTGTTTATTTTACTAGTAAAATGGCAGATGCCTTTAATGTGTAAAATTAAGAGCAAGATTGCTGTTCAGAGTTGTTAAGTTGTCTCTTGGTTTACTGAATCATTAGATGGCTTCTAATAAGCAATTTAAGTAGCTGCTTGGGTTTTCTTCTGAATGCAATAAGGAATTTACCTATATGTTTAATAGTCCATATGTCAGAGGGAGCTACAAGTTCAGTTATAAAATTCAGCATATCTGATATTTTGTGTCTTTTCCTTCAGTACTTGGACTGCCTTTGGGCCCAGATTCAGAAGTTGAAAAAAGACTGTTGGCAAGAAAGACACATTCTGAGACCTTATCTTGCCTTTGACGGTATTCTTTGCGAAGCATTGCAGCATAACCTGCCTCCATTCACTCCTCCGCCTCACACTGAAGATTCAGTGTACCCAATGCCAAGGGTTATTTTTCGGATGTTTGACTACACAGATAACCCAGAGGTATGTATTTGCTAGGGTGGAACGGAATGTGCAATGGTGGGGTTGCAAGGCAGTGCTGGTCAAGATGCAGTATCGCCTCTCCCAGAATGGTTGTCAGTGTGAAAGTCAGCAGTAATTACATTTTGATACTGCTGGGGAGATTAACTAGATGAGAGTTAATGCTGACAGGTAGATTATTGAAGTTTAAAATTTAATAAGTGATTTTTCAGAGGTTTTCATTAAGGATATGTCTTGAATGGATTCTCTGATGTCTAATAATATAACTGTGTTTGGGTAGCAGCCTCTCCTTCTGGTTTGGGTTTCCTTAGCCTAGCTGCTTATAGGAACTTTATACATTGAAGACTATCCTCTACCCATCTGTTCAAATTGGTTGATAGAGATCATGGGACATAGTGGTTGACCTGGGTTAGATCAAAAGTCCATCTAGCCCGGTTTCTGTCTCCAGCAGTGGCCAAGAGCAGATGTTTTGACAAGAGAATTTAGGCATAGGAGAAGAAAAGAAAATGTTTTCTCCAAGCACTTTTCCACCTGTTAGCTTCATTTGATGGCCCCCACTTCTTGCATTGGAAGAGACAACAAACATTAGTTCTCAGCGAGTATGACTAGAACTTCATACGGAATGGAAGATGTGGATGCACCATGAACCTATACAGTGGCATAATGTTCAGTGTTGTTCCCTATTCCTTTTCTGATAAGTCCAGTCTGTTATTAAATACTGAGAATACTGTTTGTATAGAACTATGTCACAACCAAGTTTGCATTCCTGAACAGTAGAGGGCAGTTCAGTGCTCACCGCTTTATATGTGAAGCTGGTCTGTTTTTCCCATCTGTAGGCAAAAGTCAAAAAGTCATTTTATGGTTATCTTCTGCTTTAACACCCAGTCACCAAGTTTCTCAAGGGTTGGTTTTTTTTTTTTAATCTGCAATTTTTCATGGATGGCCCTTGTTGTTACCAAGTTATTTAAAAGTAGCATCTGCAAGCTTTTTCATATCCAATGCCTGCTCCCTTTCCAGATAATTTATGGATCTGCTGAACAGCACAGGTCCCTGGATAGATTCCTGTGGGATTCTGCTGGTGACCCTCCTCTGCTGTGAGAACTGATCACTCACTTATCTTTTAACCAGTTATTTACCTGTGTAAGGACTTCCCCTCTTATACTGGTTGCTTAGTTTACATGAAAGTCTTTTGAAGATACAGCTAGGCTGTCAGCCATGTTTCTCATATCTACACACAATTGTTGACTTTGTCAGAGAGCTCCAATAAGTTTGAGAGGCCTGACTTTACAAAACCTGTGCTGCCTCTTCCCCAAACAGCATTTATGCTTATGCCTCCTAATGCTATTATTTCTTTAATAGTTCTCAATAATTTGCCCAATATGGAAGTCAGCCTTGCTGGTTTGCAATTTCCTGGAAGACCTTTACAATTGATATTGTCTTAGTTAATTAGGTACCGAGTTGATTTTGAATGAGAGGATATGCACCCCAATTAATAGGTCAGCTCTTTCATTCTCAAGTTCCTCGAACTCTTCAGTGGGTAAACACTTGTTGGCATGTCTTCATCTAGACACAACTTCAGCTTTTAGGATTCCTTTTGCTAACCTCTCTTGTACTGCTGTTTAGCGCATCTGATTTCCTTTTTGCCTCTTTGCAAGTCTCTCTCAGTAAATAGTATGCATTTGCTACACGGTAACTTTAAATAGTCTCTGTGCCACCCTCAAAAATGGAACTTTTTAGCTGCCCCTTTTAGCTTCTATTCATAACATCCTTTTTGAAGCTAAGTATGTAAAAAGAAAAAATATAGCAGTTTATTTTTTACTCAGCATGTTATAGCCTGTGTTGCTGTCACAGTCAGTCATGTCTTTTCCCTGTTTAGGCCTGGAATTTCAATACATCAGGGTTCTGTTATTTATTTACATGTTTAGCTTGTTGATTTGATTTGCATCTGTGCTCCCTTTAACATGCAAGCAACATCACTCCTCTACCAGTATGGCCTATACTCACTCCTGCATGTTTTATACCTTGATGGTTCTTTAGTTTTACAATGAGATTGCCCTTACTTAGTCAAAATTTCCACCTTTCTGTGAACAGAGCTGTTATAGCCACAATGGGAAGGGCAAATAGATACAGTAATCTCAGTGCCATTTAGTTATGTATCAATGTTCCAAAAAATACAATTGTGAGCACATTACAAAGAATTAACAATGTGCTTACGAAATCATTCTGTCCTACTTTTTAGGATGTTTCTGGGACTATTTATTTTGGGTTTTTGGAAAATAATTCTCAGAGCCAATGAAATAGTTATCTTTTGCAAGTATTTCACTTGCTATAAATGTAGGTTTGTGATGCTTTGGGTCTAGTTTTGCAGGACTGTAAAGGATAATAAGGTACTGGTATACAAGTGAATTCGTGCAGCTTGAGTTCTTGCATCAGCTGATGCATAGTAACAGACAGTGAATGTACAACTAAGCCACACTGTGGACTAATT
The DNA here is from genome assembly GCF_031877795.1 of Strix aluco. Classification (NCBI taxonomy): domain Eukaryota; kingdom Metazoa; phylum Chordata; class Aves; order Strigiformes; family Strigidae; genus Strix; species Strix aluco. Next base: position 22,808,166 of record NC_133970.1, read on the forward strand.
ATGAAGTAAAGCATGTTTGTTAAGCTATCTATTAAACTATGCTTTTATAACCAGCATAAAGATGGAACATTGAGATGATTAAAGCTGCAGTGTTTTCATGTTACAACTAGAGCAGGCTGCATTGTCAGTTCCCAGATCACTCTGATCTTCTGTGCTGTAACTGGAAGAGATGAAGTGTGTATTAATACGTGCCCGATGTTTAATAATTTTGTGTCACTTGAAGAAACAAAAGGTGCAAAAAGTCAGTTGTTTAGCATGGTCCAAGCTGCCTAAATCTTGTATGTGAAATTGAAACAGTTTTGGTACTGTTTATAGTTTGTTATTGTAAATACCGGTGCAGTTGAAATCATAGCTGGCTATTTGTTTAGAAGATATTTACATGATTCTTGTACAAATCTGGTACAAAAATCAAAAATCTTTTCTTATGATAATGTTGTATTTGGTAACTTTGTACTGAAGTTTGAAGCATGTCTTTTAGCTGTTGACTCTAAAACTTGCACTCCATGAGTGCCTAATTCAATCTGTCAAGTTTTATTTTCATTTATATATGTGTGTGTGTGCATATTAAAAAATTGTGTTTCTCTACAGCGATCTTTCATCAATCTTGATTCCATTTTAATAGGGCCCTGTCATGCCTGGCAGTCATTCTGTTGAAAGATTTGTAATAGAAGAAAACCTCCACTCCATCATCAAATCCCACTGGAAAGAGAGAAAGACTTGGTAAGATGCTGCTTATTGTTATGGGTTCCCAGTGCTGTTTATATACAATCATGGCTTCCCCTAACATCAGGGACCTTCAAAGCCCAACAATGTTTAAGTAAGTTTGAAATTCAGCATTTCCTGAAGTGTTCAGTGAACTATGGTTGACACTTATCTAGAATAATGTGAGGCTGGAGTATCCTGATCATGGATTGTTCATGTAATTCAGTAGGGCTGAGGCACCCTGATGATTGCATCCTGGATTATCTAGGATTTCTCTACAGAGGATGGCACAGACCCACTCTTTGCAGTGCTGCAGAGACTCTCAATGTGTTTGTACCCTGCTTTCCAGCACAAGCACAACAGTGTTGAACTGGCTCTGTCTGGAAGTTTCCTGTTGCTCCTGCTTCTTCTTCATCCCACTGTTTTTTCCTCTTTTTGTAATCATATGGAAGAGATAAGAGCTATGTCTGCATGGGAGCCAGTACAGTGTCAACAAAGTTTATTATTTAAAGTTCCATGCAGCTGTAGGAAATGATGTTGCAACAATGTAGCAAATCTCAATGAGAGACCTTATGGGGAGGGAAGATGGTTTAACTTTAAAATAAAGCTGAAGTAAAGCTCATTCACACTCACCCTCTCAGGCATCAAAACATGAGTGAGTCCCAAGTGGTCTGTCCAGCAGTCGGGCACCAAGATGGCTGTATCTGGGTAATCTGTTCAAGATTACTTGAATTGACAAGGACAAGGGATTCCCACCAGCTATTGAGTCCTCCTCATGTCTCCTGGGTTGTTCTTCATTTGGCAACTGTGTGCTGGTTTGGGGGCCTTTTTGTATGCTTAAGGAGTTGACAAGTGGCTGAAATCTTTTGTCTTTCCATCCTGTGTCGGACACTTATGAGAGTCAGTAGGATTTGCTCACTGTTTCTGTTCTGTATCTCTTTATCTGGGTGTTTTAATGCTCCTACCCTCTTCTGTCTTCCCACCATTATCTCTTAATGGCTTGAATCTTTTAGTCTGGATGTGGGCTATCACTTCTTTTAGGCTGCTTTTCCTTTCCCCAAGTTGGGTATCCTGATAAGCTGCAGGTAGAGGCGTGCTAGGATCTTGATGACCTGTACATCTAGGTGACATTAACATATGCTCTTATAGCCTGTCAGGGAGCCACAAGGGTAGGGTGCCCTGCAAGGAAAGGGGAGCTGAGGGCGACCCCAGCACAGGCAGGGCAGTGGCCTCGCTGACAGGGTGCAGTCCCTCGGGACCCAGTCAAGAGCAAAGCGGGTCCATGATGATAACCAGGGTCAATCACAGTCCGGTGATCACCAGGCAAGTCTGTAGTGATGAGGCAGGGCTGAGGTTGAGTCAGCGTGTCAGAATTGGGGAGGTAAAAGCTCAAGTGTAGGCATAGCCGCAACATAACCGCAGTGTAGCTCATGCAGAGCCAGGTGCAAGAACCTCAGCTTAAAAGCAGCTCCCGAGGAAAAGGTGTTAGGGGGAACCTCTGCTGAGCATTCTTCTAAGTCATTATTTTAAAGGCCATGTAATGGGTCTGGCTGGGATGGAGTTAATGTTCTTTATAGCAGTCCGTATGGTGCTGTGCTTTGGATTTGTGACCAAAACAGTGTTGATAACACACTGATATTTTTGCTGTTGCTGAGCAGTGCTTGCACAGTGTCAAGGTCTTCTCTGTTACTCACTGCCCCCTCAGCAAGTAGGCTGGGGATAGACAAGAGGCTGGGAGGGGACACAGCCAGGACAGCTGACCCCAACCGACCAAAGGGATAGTCTGTACCGTATGACATTGTGCTCAGCAATAACTTTGGGAAAAGGAGGAGGAAGGGGGAGACGTTCATGGTTATGGCATTTGTTTTCTCAAGCAGCCGTTACATATGCTAAGGCCCTGCTTTCCAGGAAGTAGCTAGACATCCTCCTGCTAATGGGAAGTGAGTGAGCAGCTGGGGGTGGGGCGTGTGTGGTGTTGGCTGTTAGCTAAGGCTAACATACCACAGTCCAGCAGCAAAACCTTGGGGGGGATGTACTCGGGGCCTTCCATCCCTCTCTTCTTTCTGGTGCTTTCACACCCAGACATTCCTATTAATTTTCCATTGAGGCCAGTCTTAGCACTTCTCTTGCAATTTTGCTGCCAGGCAACAGTCCAGTTAGATTTCTTCATTTCTGCTGAAATAATATCTGATATGGGTAATTGGTAACCCAGATAATTTACCGCAGGTATTTAGCTCTCTTGTGGTCCCAAGTAAGAGCCAGCAAACTTGGTATACTGTGCAAAAATTAGGCAGGAAGAGTGGTTTTGGTGCGGATATGTGTTGTAGGTTTTTGGTTACAGCTTTTTGACTCAGCAGAGACTAGAAATCCAGCGCTGATGAAGTTAATGGAGGGGACTTCTTTACTTCCCCAAAGAAAGTAAGACTAGAGGGAGGCTATAAGAAGTGCTAGAGAGCTAAAATTTGAAAAATAGCATTGTTTTGCTTTTTATAAATAATGGGTGATGCTGTATCTTTTAATCAATTAATTTGTAACACTAATATGTCTTCTGTAGCCCATTAGTTTGATGGGTTGAGAATGACTGGAAAGCAAATCTATTGTTTGGATTTTTTAAAATTTTTCCTGATATACCAATGTAGTTTGTCCTTTAGTGGACAGATGACAGCATCACAGGTCACTGTGAGGGCTTATGTAAAATTGTGTTTTGTTTAGCAGTCTGTGTTCAAGCATTGCTTGGGTATGGATATGAAACGTGTCTCTCTGAACCATGGTTCAGGTACTGCTGTTAAGAGCTTGTGGCAAGTTTTTTGTATGTGTTCCGTGGATAGACAATTTCAGTCTTTGAGGTCTGCTTATTTTACCTGCTTCATGAGGGTAAACGCTTGCAAAGAATTAAGTATTTCACATCTGTTTAGTATCTACATCATTTTTGCTGTGTTTCAGTTTAAACTAAATGTGTCTGTTAATTTGCAGTGCTGCACAGTTGTTGAGCTATCCAGGAAATAATAAGATCCCCTTGAACTACCACATAGTAGAGGTATGTGTTTTACAGATAACCTCTTTATTTCCAAAGTAACAAGCCCCAATTAACTCCATGATGGATCTGCTAACCTACAGTGTGATTTAGGAGTCTGTAGTCTTATCCTGTTGACTTAAAGTGCAACGCCTTTGAACAGATTAGTTAATAATAAATTCAACTTTTATTATTATTATAACTATTGTTATTAATTAATTTATGTGATATTTAGGAGCCTTGTTCAGGAATCAGGATCTTATGGTGCAACAGCATTGCAAGTCGTGGTATTTCTCAAGCTATTCTTGAATGTTCCTCTGTGTTAATCACTCTGATGTGCTAGACTGTCTTGGAGATGACTGCACTTAAAAGATCTTGTGAATAAAAGTTACTTAAGTTAGTCTTTTTTTTAGTGGTCTTCTAAGTCACTTGGATGAATTGTATACTGTTACCATAAAAGCCAGCAGAGGAACTCTCTAAGACTCGTTTTGGAGTGTTAGCAAGCAGGCATTCTTTATTGCAGCGCTGGGTGCACACGCAAATAGCTTCGCAAAGGTGTGTGCGCCCCAGATCTATAAGCGGCAGCTGATATACAGTGAGATTATGCATATTCATAACTTTTCAGAGAAATGAGTTACATGTGCATTAGATTTCCTGGAACTAATTACAATATCTGCATCCTAATTACGCATGCGCTTTCTTGCTGGGTGGTGGTCTCGAGGGGTCCCTGGTGGTCGTTGGCAGTCTTCCTCACTGTGCCTGCTGGTTGACCTCAGCGCTCATGCGTGCTCACAAAGGTCTGTTTAGGAGGTGTTGTGCAGCTGTGTTGTGTCTTGAGCTGGTTTGTTTTAGTTTGTCCTGTCCTTGTTCCTGTTATCTTCAAGAATAGGCCCCAAGTGTCTTATTTATTACTGTCTTCTCTTCAAACCCCTTTCTTCTTCACGAAAGCACCAACCTTCAGCTGTGTCTGCACGTTCCAGAAGCTACATTGACACTGACATAATTTATTCTCAGTAAAAAAATGTTTAGCAAGACGGAAAAAAAAAATGTTAGCAAGCCATTTTGGCTTACAATACCAATGCCCCTGAAAGGCATTTGTTGTGAAATAGTGGTATGTTTTCTCCTTCAAGTTGGAGGATTTTAAATAACCATAAATATATATTGGAATAGGAATGTAGTTTTCCTCTTGCTGGCTTCTTTCAGTGGACTGCTAACAAGATGTAGAGATGTATAAAACTTGCTTCAAAAACTCCTGTCTAAAGTTAAAAGATAAAAAGAGATTGCAGTAATAACAGCAAATTGTCATGTGAAAAACTTAAAAAGGGGTAACCAGAAACGAAATTCATAGCTAATTGCAAGAAGTCATAAGACTGTGGAATGCTTACCTTAATCAAGATGGGATTAACAATTCAATTTTGCACCAAACCCCCAAATATTCTGAATGCCCTGAAGTTTAGTTTTGGTCAGCTTGAGACACTTTCCGTACTCCAAGTTCAGTCAAGAGAAATCTTAGAGTTAGTAAAGTTTTTCTGCCGTTAACATCTAAGTACTTTCAGGGACCTTAAAACCTCAGGTGTTTGTACAACTGTTTTACAGAATATTACTTTATGCTCAGTTACACATTACTTCCAAAACCAGTTGTTGCAGATCATGATTAAACAGACTACTTAAAGGCCTTGAAAAATTATTTCATTCAGAAACTCATCAAATCTGAAAATAACCAAAGTTTGTATAGATGAAATTCTTAGAATCATACAATGATTTGAATTGGAAGGGACCTTTAAAGATCATCTAGTCCAACCCCCCTGCAATGGGCAGGCACATCTTTCGTTTGATCAGGTTGCTCAAAGCCCTGTCCAGCCTGACCTTGAACGCTTTCAGGGATGGGGCATCCATAACTTCTCTGGGCGACCTGTTTTCCAGAGTCTCACCACCCTCATCATAAAGAATTTCTTCCTTATATCTAATCCAAATCTACCCTCTTTCAGTTTAAAACTGTTGCACCTTGTCCTGTCACTGCAGGCCCTGGTAAAAAGTCTCTCTCCACCTTTCTTCTAAGCCCCCTTTATCTATTGAAAGGCCACAATAAGGTCTCCCTGGAGACTTCTCCAGGTTCTCTGATTGTTTTCATTGCCCTCCTTTGGACCTGCTCTAACAGGTCCATGTCTTTCTTGTACTGGGGACTCCAGAGCTGGATGTAGTACTCCAGGTGGGGTCTCACAAGAGCAGAGTAGAAGGGGAGAATCACTTCCCCCAACCTGCTGGCCAAGCTTCTTATGTGGCCCAGAATACGATTGGCTTTTTGGGCTACAAGTGCATGCTGCTGGCTCATGTCCAATTTTTTGTCCACCAATGTCCCCAAGTCCTTCTCTGCAGGGCTGCTCTCAATCCATTCATCCCCCAGTCTGTACTGATATTGGGGATTGCCCTGACACAGGTGCAGGACCTTGTACTTGGCTTTGTTGAACTTCATGAGGATTGCATGGGGCCCACTTCTCCAGCCTGTCAAGGTCCCTCTGGATGGCATCCCTTCCCTCTAGCGTATCAGCTGCACCAATCAGCTTGGTGTCATCCGCAAACTTGCTGAGGGTGCACTCGATCCCACTGTCTGTGTCATTGATGAAGATATCAAACAATTTTGGTCCCAGTATGGACCCTTGAGGGACACCACTCATTACTGGTTTCCATTTGGACAGTGAGCCGTTGACTGTAACTCTTTGGATATGGCCATCCAGCCAGTTCTTTGTCCATCTAACAATCCATCCACGTCTCTCCAATTTAGAGGCAAGAATGTTGTGGGGGACTGTGTCAAAGGCCTTACAGAAGTCCAGGTAGAGGGCATCAGTTGCGCTTCCCTTGTCCACTGATGCAGTCACTCCGTTGTAGAAGGCCACAAGATTAGTCAGGCACTATTTGCCCTTGGTGAAGCTATGTTGTCTGCCTCCAGTCACCTCGCTGTCTTCCATATGCTTCAACATAGCTTCCAGGAGCATCTGCTCCATGATCTTACTGGGCACGGAGGTGAAGCTGACTGATCGATTGTTCCCAGGGTCCTCCTTATTACAGTTTTAAAAAATGGGTGTGATATTCCCTTTTCTCCAGTCGCTGGGGACTTTGCTTGACTGCCATGACTTTTCAAATATCATGGAGAATGGCTTAGCAACTACGTACTCCAATTCCCCCAGGACCTTGGGACGCATCTTGTCAAGTCCTGTGGACTTGTGTATTTTCAGGTTCCTTGGGTGGTCTCGAGGGATTTCATTGCCCCGGTCCCTGCCTGTCTTATTTATCAGAGCGGATACATTTTCTTTAATCTTCCTTTTCTGACCAACGTATCTGTAGAAGCCCTTCTTATGATTCTTCACATCCCTTGCCAAATTCAGCTCCGGCTGTGCCTTAGCTTTCCTGATCCCATCCCTACACATCTGAGCAGCGACCGTATATTCTTCCCAGGACACATGCCCCTGGTTCCACTGCCTGTGCATTTCCTTCTTACACTTTAGTTCGACCGGAAGGTCCTTGCTCAGCCATGCTGGTCTCCTGCCTTCCTTGCCCGATTTCTTACACGTTGGAATTGAGAGCTCTTGTGCTCTAAGAAAACTGCCCTTAAAGAGCTGCCGGCTCCCTTCTCCTCCTTTATCCCTCAGGACATTTTCCCAGGGGGTCCCATCCACTAGTTCTTTAAACACCTGAAAGTTTGCTCTCCTAAAATTCAGGGTCTTGACTTTACTCTTCGCCTGGCCTATATCTCTCGAGATCACGAATTCCAACAGGACATGGTCACTGCAGCCCAGGCTGCCACCAGTCTTGACCTCTCCAATTAGTTCATCTGTGTTGGTGAGCAACAGGTCCAGTAATGCTTCTCCCCTGGTTGGGCTGTCTATCACCTGGATTAAGAAATTATCCTCAACGCACTCCAGGAGTCTCCTGGACTGCGTACATGTTGCCGTGCTGCTTTTCCAGCAGATGTCAGGGTGATTGAAGTCCCCCAGCAGGATCAGAGCCTGCAAGCATGATGCTTCTTGTAGTTGAAGTAAGGACGCTTTGTCGACATCCTCCCCTTGATCAGGCAGCCTGTAGTAAACACCAACCACGAGGTTTTCTTTGTTGGCTTGTCCTCTAATTTTCACCCATAAGCTCTCAACCTGTTCATCACTGTCTTTCAAAGACAGCTCTGTGCAGTCAATCCATTCTTTTACATAGAGGGCAACCCCCCTGCCCCTCCTTCTTTGCCTGTCTTTTTACTGAAAAGAAATAGAAAGCTCATATACAGACTGTTTGAGCATAACTACTAATTTCCTTGGTTTCCCTCCCAAGTATTTTATTTTGGAATACTAACCTTATTTCTTGTCTACAGATGTTTTCAACAGAGCTCCAGTGTTTTAAACTTTAGTTTAGACTTGGATTAGAGAATAGATGTTACTTATTGGAGAAAACTTCTGCAGCCTTGTATTCCATTTGCTTATTGCTATTTCCTTGTAAGGCCTGTCAAGTTGATAATACATTGGCTTCAACTACAATATAATAAACATCTCTAAGAGATTTCCCTTGCTTTGCAGATGGACCTAGAGCAATAGATATGATTTAGCCTAATGAATATTTTCTAAATGTTAAAGCAACACTTTTATTTGTTTGCAAAGCAGAAGTATATATAAACTGAAAGCACTCTATCCCTTTTCAAATAAACCCACTTGTAGTGTTGACTTGAAAGGATTAACCACCTGCGGGACCTCATGTCTTTGAAGTTCATAAGTCCAAGCCCAGAATTCTCCATACTCCTCTGTAGTCTGTGTGAAACGCTCTGAAGTGTGGACCATTTTTCTTAATAGCTCTACATAGATGTATGTGTTGGTATTATTGGTGTCTGTCAAACCAAAGTGTCAAAACAACGTAAGAACTTAGAACTTAATATTTACAGAGTCTGGGTATGTCATCAGTGTCCTGATGTTCCAGGTAGCCAGGTGATTTCTCCCCCTAACCCCCCCAAGTATGATATGCCAGTTTGAAACTTGTATCTGAACATTTGATAATGAACACCTGATGAATTTCAAAAGCATGGTCCTATGTAATGTCTGGTTTGTTTTGGTTTTTTTTTTCCTGTTTTGTATCCTGAGGATAAGAGCAGTTTTTTGCCTAACAGACATGCAAATACCCTTATATAACTTTTTAAGTGGGAGTAAAGTAAATTCAGTGCTTTAAGAAAGGTACAGATGTCACTTTCATGCAACTGTTTTTTCATGTTAAATGCTTAGCTTTCATTTAATACTTTCCTAGCTTAGGAGCAGATGAATTCAGCTAGCTTGCTCGCTTCCTTCCTTCCTCAGATTCTGCTATAATATTGCGTTAGCTCATGCTATAACTCAGTGCACATTTCTACACTGTTCGTTCTATTTACTAGACCTAACAGAATCGTTGCATAGTGCTAGTCTTATGCATAGCATTAATCTAAAACGAAAGGGGTAATTAAGGAGGCTTATATTAGTATGGTGAAGAGAGGAATATATTGGTTTGGTGAAGAGTTTGCACTATCTTTTGAAGTTCCTCTCTTATTCCCAGAACGTGAGTTTGACAGAAAAAAATGTGCCTTGTTTTGGTATATAATTGCTGAATGTGTGCATTGCTGTTCTCAAGTTCAGGACTGTGCAGGCTGAGTCTGACTGTGCTCTGATTCTGTGCTTTCCTCCCACATAGGTAATATTTGCAGAATTGTTTCAGCTTCCATCTCCACCACATATTGAGGTTATGTACACAGCACTCCTCATTGAATTGTGCAAACTCCAGCCTGGCTCTTTACCACAAGTTGTATCCTTTTCATGCTGCTAAAGACCCTTTTAAAAATGGAGTATTTTTTTCTTTTGTTCTGTACAAGATGGAATAGCAATTGATCCTTGACAGCAAGTGCAGTAAGGATCAATAGGGATACAGCAACAAAGGATCAGGGTTGGCTGGCCATGGTCTTTGGGTCAGGCCAGCGTGGACGTACTTTCTTGAGCTGTTATGATGAGCAAAGATGGTCCGTTGATTAGGCAGCAACAGGAGCATGTGAAGCTAAAACCATGAGATCATAAAAATGTGGTCCATAACGAGGTTGATGTCCATTCATACCATTAGTGTGCAGTTTTTGTTGTCTCATGGTGGGGATTCTGGCTTCCAGTAGAAGCAGCTAACGGTCTCACTGTAATTAATGGAAGAAAACCAGACTTGGATTAGAGAATAGATGTTACTTATTGGAGAAAACTGCATGCTTCATTATTTATTTATTCCTGTGGCCTTTTCAAAATGGGGTAAGTCATGATACAGAGATAGGGAGCTGTCAGTAGAGAGTTGATGAAATCATCTCTGAAAAATGGAGAGAGTAACTTATGATTGCAGATGCTTCTCTGTTAACTTTAATAAGAAAGTTTCAGCTTGCACAAGCCACAGAAATGCTTTACATGCGCTTGGATACAATGAATACTACATGTATAGACAGGTAAGTATATATTTTGGGGACAACAGGAAATGTTTCTCATTTTTCTTGTGCATTGGATATTGATGCATTTTTGAAAGGATCATCTGAAATCCTTGATAAACAGTTTGGTTCTGTACAAAATGTTTTTGGGGATCTAGACTTGAGACATCTGAAGAGAAGGTAAGGGATGGACTGACCACTTGCCTTTCTTCCCCCAGAAATTCTTTCCTTCAAGTCACTAGTCTGATTAGCTATACAGTGCAGCTATAAAAACTATGACAACTCTTCCACATCCATAACCCCTTCTGTTATGTACTACTTTCTCCTCCCTATTGGCCTGAAGAAGAAAAGGGTTGGAAATGGGTTTATGGGAAGGTTGGCTAGCTGGAAAAGAACAGTGGTGTTTCTGTGGTTTGAGTGGTCTGCATTATGTAGAACTAAAATTACTGTGCAAAAATGTGAAAACCTGTAGACTTGCACTAAGTTTTTTCTTCACTGCTTATTTTAGTAAGTCATTAGTCTCGTATATGCACCAGAACAAGAGAGACTGCACATTCATCCATAAAGGCTGGCTTTTGACTCTCAATTCAGTCTTTTTGTATGAGTCAACATCAATGTCTATTTAATGCATTAATGACTACAGATTGGAGAATTTGGACTTATCTTTGAGATTTTCTTACAGATGTATTTTACTTGTCAATTAGGAGGTTTGTGGGGATTTTTTTTGTTTGTTGTTTTTCTTTGCAGTTCTGGTATTTAATAGAGTTTTCTTCTTTTAAAAAAAGGTTTATTAACTGGTTTTCCCACCACCTGAGTAACTTTCAATTCCGTTGGAGCTGGGAAGACTGGTAAGTCAGTCTCTGTCTCCCATCAGAACTTAAACCTTCAAATTTATCCAGCAAATGTCACAACATAGTGGTTCTGTTTAACTGCTTTCTACTAACGTTTTTGACTCCTCCTCCCCACCTGTTTACTACCATTCTTTGGTAGGCAAGGTTGGTAACCTTTAGTCACTATAAAAACAATCCCAGTTTTCTGTAATGAATATCCAAGCAGTACTGTGTTCTGTAAACAGTGGAAACCTGATTTGCTTGTAGATTTTTGTTCTTATCACTTCAGTCAGTTGTTTGCAAGCTTCTCAGAAGGGTTCTCCTACTTATCAGTAATTTGCCTTGACTCTCCTTCCCTTTGTCTCCCTGCATTCATATGTGTGACCTCACTCTCTGAGTGCCATCCTAACATGACACCCCCCACCCTCTCCCTGAATCTTGATCTTTTGGCTTCTAGCAGGAGCAGTGTCTAACCATGGCTTTCCCAAAGCCTTGTATTCCAGGTACCATGCCTTCTGCTTACTCCCATCCTGTCCTGCTCCCACATATAAAGAAAGATTACTTGGGGGCTTAGTCCTCACTACAGTCCAACTTCTGTAGCCTGCTACCATACCTGCATCCCATAGCCAATGTGCCTAGGTGTCCCTGGGAAGAGGGGTGCAGCCCTGTATGTGATGCATTACTTCAGATTTACTTACATCCCTTGTGTTGTGCCAATTGGGAATTTTATGCTTGCTGCTTATCAAGTTTGTTCATGTTGACTGACCAAGTGGGAGCCCCCAAATAGCTGTTTTTTCATTGCCTGCATTCCCCTTGTTGGGAACACTGATGTGGCTATCTCTCTACCAAGCCACCAGTTTTCACAAAACTTTTAAGAATATAACTGTCTCTGAGACTTCTCTTTCTCTGAAATGTATTTCATATCAGCTAAGAACCCAAAAATTGTTTGGAGGGAGGAACATAGTGAAATCATACAAGTTTTGTTTCTTCAGGAAAGCAGTCTAACCATCAGAGCAAACACTGCTTTAATTTTTCAGAGAAGCCATTCAAAAAGTTACCTTATGAAGGGATTCCTAAGATCGCTAATGGCCAATAAGGAAACAGTGATAGACTGGCTCCTTATCTTCAAATTATGTATACTGTAAAACATGAAAGTCTAAAACAGTCTGCTGACTAGGGAGTAATCTGCTGGTCAGTTGCTGTAGGTGACGCCTGTTTAAGTAAGCAGAAATGTAGCTCCCAGAGTACAGGAAACAGAAGCAGTTAGCAGGGTAGTCAGCACACCAAGGAGCTCTAGACAGCGTGAGGCTGTACAGCAAGGGTGGTGATGTGCCACAGGGCTCTGTCCCCAACACTGATTAGAAACAACACCCCTGGTAAATTAAAAGCCGTGTTCCAGATGGAGCTTTAGAGGAAGAATGTCACTTTTGAGTTTTGGGGCTGCAGGAATTGCCTGAAGCAGGAGGTAGTGATGGTTTTGCTTGTGAGAGGTGTGCTCTGGTCAAAGAGCAGAGTTGCCAGGTAAAGGAGCTGTGTAAGGAGGTGAGCAGGCTGTTGTAGCATTAGGAAAGGCAAACGGATCAACAGGGTCTGTGCAGAGACCTTGCAAAGACCAAAGCCTGAGCCACATAGTGCAAGGAAGAAGGGACAGCAAGATGCTACACTTAAACCAGTGGTGGATGGAGATAGCCAAGATGGGGGAGCTGGAGACTTCTAGCTTCTGGAGCAGGAGAAAGGCTCCTTCTTTGCCCTTAGATCTGAACTTATAGCATGAGTACAGTCCTGTAATAGCTAATGCAGGGGAATAGGCTCTTTAAGGAAGGCTTCAGAGCCAGCTGGGCATGAATTGTGCATTAGCACCAGGAGGAAGCAGTGGATGATAATGGTTGGAGATCCCTTTCTGCAGGGGATGGAGGCACCCATCTGCTGATCAGACATGCTATCATGGAAGGTTTGTTTCTTGCTAAGGGCCCATATCCAGGACAGTTGTGGAGAGACTGTTAAGACTTTTCTGGCCCTTGGACTATTACCTCTTGCTGCTCATCCATGTGGGCACCAATAACACTGCCAGGGGAGACCTGGAATATATCAAGAGTAACTACAGAGCTCTGGGGACAAAGGTGAAGGACATGGATGGTATTCTCAAACCTACATGAGGAATGGATGCATTTTGTGAGTTAACAGCTGGCTGCATGGCTGGTGTTGCAGGCAGCACTTTGGCTTTTATGACTGTGGGTCCCTCTGAGGAATAAGGACTGCTAGGGAGAGCCAGGATCCATCTGACAAGGTGAGGCAAGAACATCTTTGCCAACAGGCTTACCAACCTGGTGAGAATGACTTTCAACTAGGTATGTTGGGTGGACAAAAGGGCCCCCTTCAAGTGCCTGTGCACAAATGCACACAACCTGGGAAACAGACTGTCCTGGTTTAGCCAGGATAGGGTTAAGTTTCCCCAGCAGTGGGGGGGGGAGCTCTAGCCGGGTTATTCAGATACCATGCGGACGTCACATCCTGGCAGGTCACATTTTCCTGGCGCGGAGCGAGGTGCACGCGTGGTTTTGTACATAGTGCTTCAAACTGCTGTATTTGGTAGCTATTTTGCTCTGTTCATTGCTATCACTATTACTGTTATTGTTATTGTTGTTGTTGGTTGTGTTGCTATTGCATTAGTTGTATTAAACCTTTCCTTATTTCAGTCTTGGGGCTTTGTATTTCACTCCCTTTGTGGGGGAGGGGCAGCGGCCGCGTGGTCTCAGACCCCGGCAGGGGCTAAACCACCACACAGACAAAGTGCTAGAGCTCTGTGTGCAGATGAAGAACTGTGATGAATAGATGAGCTGTGGTGGGAGAACTCATATAACCACAGTTCTGTAATGGATGGTTTTAGACTTCAGAAGAGACAGGCAGGGAAGAAGAGGAAGGGAGTTGCACTCTATGTGAAGGACCAGATTGAATACATGGACCTCTTCTATGGAATGGGCAACAGGCTGATTGAGAGCTTGTTGGTCAACATGGGAGGAGAGTCTGGTGAGGGTGACATCATGGTGGGAGTTACAAACTGCCTGATCAGGTTAGAAAGCAGTCAGTCATCTTTAAACAACTGGAGGAATTCTCTGGATCACAGACCCTGTTCTTTATGGAGGACTTAAACCTCCCTGACATCTTCTGGAAGGGCAACACAGAGGGATGCAAGTAGTCAAGGAGATTTATGGAGGGTGTCAGGAATAACTTCTTGACACAGGTACTGGATGGGCCAACCAGGAGTGACACACAGCTGAATCTGCTATTCACTAACGAGAAAAGTGAGGAAGGAGACCCTAGACTTCAGGAGAGCGGATGTGGTCTTATTCAGGGGACTGGTAGGGAGGATCCCATGAGAGACAGATCTGAAGGGCAAAGGAATTCCAAAGAGCTGCCAGGTCTTTAAGGACACCCTCTTCCAAGTACGTGAATGGTCTGTCCTGATACTCAGGAAACTAAGTAGGCCAGGTTGGCTAATCAGGGAGATCATAACTGAGGTCCAATGCAAAAGGATGTGCACAGGAGGTGGAAGCAAGGACAGTCTACAAAGGAGGAATTTAGAAACATTGCCTGGGTATGCAGGGATGGTATTAAGAAAGCCAAAGCTCAACTTGTATTGAGATTTGCAAAGGACATGAAGGGCAATGAGAGCTTCTGCTGCTACATTATCCGTAAAAGAATAAACAAGCAAAATGCAGGCCTGCAGCTGAATGGGGCAGGTGATTTAGTGACAGTAGAGGTAGCTAAGGTACTCGATGCCTTTTTTGCCCCAGTCTTCACAAACATGGTCTCCTGAGTCTCTGTGCTTAGAGATAGTGTTCCAGGAGTAGAATTACCAGTAGTAGAAGAGGATCAAGTCAGGAATCTCTAGAGAAATCTCAACCCATACAAATTCATGGGACCAGATGGAATGCGCCTGAGGGTGCTGGGAGAACTGGCCGATTTCATTGTGAAGCTGCTCTCTATTGTCTTTGAAAGGCTGTGTAGATCAGGATAGGTCCCTGATAATTGGAGAAAGGTAAATGTTGAACCCATTTTCAGAAAAGACCAACAGAACAATCTGTGGAACTATAAGCCTGTCAGACTCGCTTTGGTCCCTGGGAAAATCATGGAGCGAGTCCTCTTGGAACGCATTTCTGAGCACAAGGGATAAGAAGGTGACTGGGAACAGTCAGTATGGGTTTACCAAGGGTAAATCATGTCTAACCAACTTCATTGCCTTGTATAATGAAAGGACTAAATTTGTGGATGAGGGGAGAGAGGTGAATGTCATCCACCTTGACTTTAGAAAAGCTTTTTATGTGGTCTCCTACAGAATCCTTGTATCTAAATTGGATTGTTATGGTCTAGGTGGATGAAAACCTATCTGGTTTGTTAGGCTCAGAGGGTAGTGGTTAATGGTTTGTACTCTACCTGGAGCCTGGTTACAAGTGGAGTACTACAGGGGTCAATCCTGGGACCTGTCCTGTTTAAGATCTTTATCAATGACCTGGAGGAGACAGAATGCACCCTCATCAAGCTTGCAGACAACATTACATTTGGAGGTGCAGTTGATATGCTTGAGGACAGGGCTGTCATTCAGAGGGACCTATTCAGGCTGGAGAAATGGCCTGAGAGGAACCTCCCAAAATTCTGCAAGGACAAACGCGGAGTCCTGTACTTGGAATGAATTAACACCCTGCAATGGTGCAGGCAGGGGACTGACTGGCTAGGGAGCAGCTCTGAAAAGGACTTGGGGGTCCTGATGGATAATAGGCTAAACAAAAGCTGGTAGTGTGCCTTGGCAGTGACTGTTAAAGAATTTCACCAGACTGCGGGTACCTCAAGGCTTGCTTTATTAACAACTCACAGTTGGGCCATCACCTCTGTGAGTGGCAACAGCTATCAAAAAGCGCCTTATATATATATGATTCTTCATAACATGCAATGCAATATAAAAAGTCTTTGGTGATTTTCCAAGAACTTATGGTTCTCAATTCATCATCAGTTTCAAAAGTCAATTATATTCCACAGTTCCGACTAGTTCTTCTCGTTCCATTCCAATTCTTCTTCTGACATCGCTGCTCACTGATGCAGTCTTCAGTCATCATGACTGTTTATCTTCTAATCAATCTTCATTCATTTTTAAACTTCTGTAAAAGACTCAAAATATTATATTTAACATATACTCAATCTATATCTAGTTTTTCTATTACCTAGTTTTTCTAAATTGCTTACCCCAAGTTAATCGCTTATTTCTTATCTTTTGTCATGTCTAAAACTTAATACCTAAGATTAATTTTTAATGATTCGGCTTGACTGGGTTTTAAGCCAGCCATGATGACGGCTGTACAGGGGACAAACAAACAGCATGTGCATTGAACTATCGGTATTGTTCTGGGAGCACCAGTGCATACTGCATTGAGCTGTCAGTATTGTTTCTAGTGCACCTGTGCTCTATTAATCAAACCTATAAAACAATATCTATTTATTAATTATTCCTGCTATTAATAATATCCTAAGAGAAAAGAGTTTTCTAAAGCTTGCTTCTTTTACAGTGACAAAGGCCAAACAGTATCCTGAGCAGTGTCAACAGGAATGCATCTAGTAGATTGAGGGAAGTGATTAGTCCCCTTTACTTGGCACTTGTTAGACCTCATCTAGAGTACTGTGTCCAGATTTGCCCCCCCCCAATACACGACAGACATTGAGAAACTGGTGGGAGTTAATCAGAGGGTCACCAAACTGGTGAGGGGGGCTGTAGCACATGCTCTATGAGGAGAGGCTGAGGGAACTGTGCTTGTTTGGCATGGAGGAAAGAAGGTTTCAGGGGGACCTAATAGCAGCCTTCTAATACCTATGAGGAGGTTACTGAGAGGGCCAGTCTCCTTACTTGAGGTGCATGACAGGTGGATGAGAGATGGTGGCCATAAATTCAAACAGGGGAGGTTCCATCTGGATATAAAGCAAAATATTTCATTGTGAGGATAAACACTAGAGCAGGGGGCCAGAGAGGTTGTGGCATCTCCATCCTTGGAGGTTTTCAGAACTGATTGGACAAAACCCTGAGTGACCTGGTTTGAGTTCATTGTTGACCATGCTTTGAGCAGGAAGTTGGAGTATGTAGCCTCCTGAGATTCTTTCCAACCTGAATGATTTTATGAATTGTGATCATCCAGTGAATGTTCCCTACCTGTTGTATCAGACCAAACCAGATTAGAATGCAAATACATTTGTTAGCAATGATCGTGTGGGTTTTTTGGGGGTTGGGTTTTTTGTTGGTTTTTTTTTTTGTTTTTTTCTTTGATAGGTCAGACTGTCTTACTCAGGACCTTGAGAAGCCCAAATCCAAATTTGTGAGAGAGGTTTTGGAAAAATGCATGAGGTAAGTAAGACTTCTGAACATCTTGCTTTTGTAGTTACATTAAATTGAAGCTTGGCCATTGCATCCAGGTGATGATGCATTCCTTTTAATGTGGCTCTTGTCTTAAGCATACATGTTTTCTCAGTTAACTTTTTTAGCTAAAGTCTGTTCTGTTGTCTTGCTCAGTTTTGTTCTAGGGTATCTGTTGTAGGGCACTGTTTTTCCTTGTGGACTGCGGGACAAATAGGTGGAGCAAGTGGAGGTGACATCCTTCTAGGTACAAATTAAGAAGGCTTTACATTTTCTGCTTGGGGATAGGTAAAAAGAGTGAATAATAGGGCAGGCAGGGAAGGAAAAAGTTCAGGTAATTTTCTGGAGAACAGTTATTTATAGAAATAGGGGGGGGGTTATTATATCCCTAGTTTAAGATAAATAAGTATCTTGATTGTTCTGGGCATCTACAGTTCTCATGGACCTTAAAGAAGCTTCAAAAGCACAACAGCTGTCAGGATTGGGCTAACGATTGTGGAAATGGGGGGTATAGGAGAGTGCAAGAGCAAAATGTTCAAAGAAACTATGTAATTCAGTATTTTACATGGAAAAAGCTTACCTGCTGTTTTGCAAGCATTTAATATACTAAGTGTGAAATTGTTGTGCTGCAAAAAGTTTTCATTTTGTCTGTGGCTCCTTTTGATTTTACTGTGAATTTAGTAGAGGAATTAAGTGTTTGTAAGGTAAGTAAGATGGAAGCTAAACTGAAGCCATTTGGTTTAATCTTGGTGTTTTGTTTTCTTTTTTTCTTTTTCCTCCCCCCCCCCCCCCCCCCCCCGCACTTTTAATACTGGCATTTTACCAGTTGTCCTCATAGCATCTTAGACTTGTGTGAGGATGAAATTCTAGTATTGAGCATCTACTAGAAAGATTTGATTAAGTTAGCTCTTGCTATCTATCAGGAACTACCATTGCATTGAGTAAACGTTTGATTTTTTTTTTTTTTTTTTTTTTGCACAGTTCAAATTAAAGAATAGGAAAAATACTTTAAATCAGTGAGTTGAGTCAGCCCTGATGATGATATGCTATTATAATTCTACTGCTGTGAAACTTACTTTTGTAGGCTTTCCTACCATCAGCGAATAATAGACATTGTTCCTCCAAGCTTTTCTGTCCTCAGTCCTGCAAACCCAGTGTGTATTTACAAATATGGAGATGAAAGCGATAGTAAGTATTTAAGTTACTGAAACTTCAATTCCAAGCAAATTGTTTCAAAGCAAGGGAATGTCCTAGCTTGAGTGTCAAGTCACTTCATGAAGGAAAACTCAGCTGAAATAAATATGCTTGATTTTGATCTAGTCTGTGTCTGGATCTTTCTAATCTAAACGTTTTTAAAAAAAATAAAAAAAAGTCTAGCTGTATGAAGTTAATTTATGCTGAGGTGACTGCAATCTAGGTGCTACAGCATTGGTTTGGTTTGCCAGGAGTCTAAAAAAAGAAAATTTCATTTGTTCCCATCATTCAGGCAGAATACTGTACAGAAATGAATGTGACAAAAGATAATATGGACTTGTTTTTGAATGAATGAAGCACTTGACAATAAAATATTTTACTAAACAAATTTGATTTAATGATGCAAGCAGAGAGGCAGCAAATCATGTGAAGGATCTATTGTTATTAAAGGCAGAGATAAGTGAGAAAATGCAGGTAAGTATTGTATTTTCAAGAAGCTGATGGAAATTAGAATGGAGTTTTAATCAGGGGAGTTATTCCCCCCTCAACTCTGAAGGTGCTAGAAAAGGGCTTGAATTTGTGAAGAATAGGAAACCTGTTGATGAATTTTATGGAATGGTCATGTGGCCAGTGGTATTGGGAGCAGCAAGTTTTGGGGGTAGCTGGGAAGTGTACATGCTTCTCTGAGGTGTTTACGCTGATGTAAAAATATTAATTCCATCCTAGACTTGAAAAGGATTATATGAACTTTCTTTTTTCGCTTAGGGTCTCTTCCTGGGTATACTGTAGCACTCTCTTTAACGATTGCAATTAAAAATAAGGCCAGTAACGATGAAATCTTCAACATTTTAAAAGATGTGCCTAATCCAAATAAGGATGATGATGATGGTAAGGACATCTGATATTAGGCATTTCAAGGTTATCATTAGTTTTGCATCTAAACCATTTTGCTGTCCTGTAGTTATGGTTTCTGCTGCTAATTGAACTGTATGCTTTCCTTTCTAATAGTTGGTTTCAGTTTAACAATAAATGGAAGTAACATACAGTTGTCAGTATTCATTCTGTTCTTGTCATGTACAGAGATGGGTCTGTTCTAGTTAATAGAAGCAACTTGGCCCTTGATGTGGGTTCTGCTAATTATCCACAGAGGTTGCATGAAGGATTTTTAATGTTTTCCTTTGCTTTCCTTCCTTCAGCATTAGAGCTCGTTTCATGATGTCAGCTTTGTCCTGAAGATCCAGTGCCTTTGCCCTACTTAAGAGCTTGCCTCCTGTTGATATTGACCCATAGCAGTTAAAGCTAGCTCCCTGGCTATCTTAGCTTTCCCAAGATCTAAATGAAACTGGCATTCTCACAATGGGACTTTGCCCAAGTTCTTTCCAGCTTTGCTGTTGGTCCAGCCACACCTAATGCTCAATTTCCAAAGCCAATATGCTCTTGGGGTCTGAAAGGAGTGTAAGCTACAGGTTTGAGGAGTGATCTTTAAAACTTAGGGTCAGTTTGGGTAATACTGCAATACTTGTAAGTGTTCTGTTATGCAGGCACAGAGCAGCAGTGAGCCTTTTTTTGCTTGGGAGACAGTATTGTTTTCCTTGATTTGCTATAAAGACCACATAGTAATCAATATTCCTTTTCTTACCTGTTGTTGCTAGCAGGTCTACAGCAGTGTCCAGGGGATTCAGAACCATTCACCTCAAGTGTCCCACATCCCCTATGCACAATTGTTGCCTCCCCAACCATTACAAATACCCAACCTCTGTATTATAATCATCTGCAGCTTCCTCTCTTCTTATCCATTCCCTCTTTCCCATGCTCTATGGCCTGCCTTGTCTCCAACCCAATGCAGACTTCTGCAGCATCTTCAGCTGTTGTTCCCTGCTTCTCTCCATCAGTGCTGTTAGATGCCACTAGCATAGCCGTCTCTCTGCTGCTATTTCTTGTTAACCTGTAACTATTTCTACATGTTTTCTCCATGACAGATGGAAGTCCCAAGATCTGCACCTTTTAGAAGATATTTACTAACTCCCTGTTCAGCCTTGCAAAATCCAGTTGCTGAAACTTAATTTACCATTTTAATTCATTTTACAAAAATTATCTTTAAAGATTCTGGAGCAACTTAAAAGCTCTACTTGAAGTACTTACTTTAACTTTAAATAACTTGCAGATGAAGGATTCACCTTCAATCCTTTGAAAATAGAAGTTTTTGTACAGACTCTGCTCCATCTAGCTGCGAAGTCTTTCAGCCACTCCTTCAGTGCTCTGGCTAAGTAAGTGTGGTATGTGCATTATTTTGGGGCTTACAGAATCATTTCATTCTGACAGTGAAGTGCCTGATAAAATAACTCATCTACAGGCTTCAGTAACATTTTTGATGATACACAATGTAATGTGATAGTGTGTTTTGGGCAGAAGCAGTAACACTGCTAAAAGGAAGGTAATGTGAAAACTAGGTTACATATCTGAATGGAGTTATTAAAAAGACCATACACATCTTAAGCATGTTGATTACATTAGGGTGAGGGTTCTGTCTTCTTTAAGTCTCTTGCAAGTATAAAGGTACATATCAATTTGGGGTTTTCCTGTTGTCATATCTGGTCATATCAGTGTTCTTCACCTGAGCATGACTCTGAGTACATCCTTGAATGTCGGTGACTCTACCAGTAGCCCTGTAGGGGTTCTAAAATAGAGACTGTTTGGTACTCAGTCACTGCACAGAAGCAATTAGGTCTTTCCTGGGATTTAATGTTGGCAGAAAATGCGAGAGGAAACGTACATCTGTGCAGCGGAGAATGTTGTAAATGTCTGTTGTTGAAATAAAAACCCCAAAATCTGTGTAGCTTTCTCAAATGCAAATGTACTTCTGAAGTTGAGCTGAAATAAATTCCCTTGTACCCTTCATTGTAGCCTACAAAGATGTCCTTCAACCTAGCTCTCACCTTGCTTGTTACTAACGAAAGGTATTGTGCTATGAGTTAGTTGCCTGCACAAGCATACTGCTGTTGGGTTGTGCTGCTGTGTTTAAATTGATCAATAACATGCAGGTTAGTCAGTTGGTTTAAAAAAACAAAACAAAAAAAATCAAACAGGAGATCATTTGTGTGGCAGTTCATCTGCTCATTAAGTGTGTAGATATTTCTGTATGTGACTTCTAATTATGAAAACTTAATCTGCCTGAAATATAAAGAGAGTTAGTAGGAAGTCTTAAGTACTCTTTCTAACAAGTGTGACATGTTATGATTCTTTGTGCATACTATTGCAAAGTCTTAAGAAACACCCACTGTGTAATGAAAAATATCCTAGCTAGTGTCCGGACTAGCTACTTGCAAATCCATTACATCCTCTTAATGATAATTTCTAAATCAAACAAATAAGGCACTCTGTCTGTACTTTCCTTTGAAAGAGGAAAGTTATTGCTCAAGCCATGGGGTCTCTGGTTTTGGTTTCATTTGCATTACTGAACTTTAGACTTACAAAGTCCATGCTGTTACCTGCCTGGAAGAAAAGTTGAAGTTGAAAATGGTCACAGTGTAGCAGATAGCTTATTGCCTGTCCTGGAGTTGCTTGGAAGTGCTTGACTACTTTGTGATGCTAATGAATTTTATGTTTAGAAGACCCCAAAGAATAATGGGAGAGGAGTACTGCTGCAGCTGGCTTTTAAATGTACTTACTGTACTTTGCCCTGCTTTTTTCCTCTCACATCAAGCCTTACCTATTCTTCTTTAACTGTCCAACAGCACAGTATGCTACTAGTATGTGAAGTGCTGGGAAGCCACCGTAGAGTGAATCAGGTGGTTTGTTTTTTTGCTGTGTATTCTGTATTCCAAAGACTGATGCATATTTAAATGTACAAAGCCATATAGTGTATGCATGGAGGGAACGTTTCCTAAACCCCTTTGGCTGGCTCCATCTGTGAGTTCACAAGTATAATGTACTTTGGAGCATCACAGAGAAGGAACAGCTGGTATATTAGTTCACTTTAAAATTAATCATTTGCTGAGTGTGCTGAGGAGCAAGTGATATTGCTTCATGTTGAGTGACTGCATACCTCCCATGACAGCATTGTGTCTTCTACAGTGTGTTGCAACAACCAGTATGACTCAAAATCAGTTAAATTGCTGGGTTTTTTTTAAAATAAAAAATAATTAAACAAAAATCAACCCACAACTTCTTAAATATAAAATTTATTCTAGAATAGTTTTGCAGTGCATGCTCTTAAAGACATGCTTTAACTTCTAGAGGATTGACTGCAAGTATTTAAGCAAACTGAGATTAAAAGAATTTATTTTTGACTGCATACTTGATGCTGTTAAACTGTCTCAGTATGAAAGAGGTGGTCATGTGTCTTACTGAATTATTTTTCTTTTTATACAACTTTATATACTTACAAATGTAAAAGCTTAATTTTTGTCTGCACGTGAAAGATTTATGCTGATGGTTTATAACAAATGATGGTCACTAGCCTACGCTCAGTAACATAAGGAGCAGGACTCTGTGTATTCAGAGCTGTAGTGGTTTCACTGCTACCTATCAACAGTGATATCCATAAGGTCAAAAGGAGCCATTTAAACTTTATAGCTACATTACATAAACTGGGCTGCGAATACTGACATAGGAGTCAGCTTAACTCTACTGAAGTAGATGATCTCAGTGCTTTCCTCAGTAGGGGGGAGATTGAATAATCGTCTACAGTTATGGAAACACCTATCAATAGGCAAAGTCCAAGGCACAAAAAGCAGCAAATTTCACTCTGCCTGCATATAGATAAGCACACGAAGCAGCAGAGTTCTCTCCTGCATTTAAAAGCATGAGAACTATAGCCTAGCTTTGAGGAGTAAGTTTGCCCCTGAGATAGGGTTACTTTGCTTTTAGGAGTTGTCTTGTCTCTGCAACCTTTTAAACTCAGGACAGTTCTATTTGTCAGGGGGTAGCCTTTCCAGAACTGTTGTGGATTGGCCAAAAGAAAATGTTGGGACCATCTGAACCACTTACTATGCATCTTCTGCTTCATTGCCCTGATCCTAACCCTCTATTGACTACTTATATTTCCTTAAAGGTTTCATGAAGTCTTCAAAGTACTTGCTGAAAGTGATGAGGGGAAACTCCATGTCCTGAGAGTTGTATACGAGGTTTGGAAGAATCATCCGCAGGTAAGAGCATCAATGGCAGATATTTGTTGAAGTTCCCACTCACATGAAGTCATGTTAAAATATAAAGCATTACAATTTCCTTTGTTTACTTAAAAATACTGTCTATTGTCTATTTGTATTTAAAAGAATTGAAGTCATGTTTACTACTGTTAAGTGCCTTAAACTGGACATCAAATGTCAATGAGAATTTCACATTAAAAGTAATCTCATTGAGTGCTGGAGAATCCTTGCATCTGCTACTGGGCCTAAGGCCCATTTTCTAGGGTTACTAAAAGATTACTTTAAATATTCTTAAAAGTCAGGTCCTGAAAGAGAGGCAAGATATTGTAGAATAGTTTCTTAAATAAAAGGATCAAAAAAGGCAGAGATTAAATATATATATAAATTCCTACCTGAAGTATCAACCTTTAAATTATGGATGGTCACAGTCTCAGCTATTTTCTGGGGCACAAAGGCTTTGATGTCATAAAGGAGAACTTTAACATCAAGATTGAATACTTTCACAAATTTCTATGTCTGTGTTACATGAAGGCTCAAACTAGGTAATCTGGATAATGCCAGGAAGAATTTCTTAAGACAAATGCATATAGGAAGCAATCTTGGAAATTGAGAAATGAGTCATGAGTTCTCGGATTCATTCAGTTAATTTAGTTTTCTACCTTAAATTGAGCTTTGTTACACTTCCCTATTCTATTTGAGAATGGATGATTATGAGAATAAACATGTTGCAGGCTGAGTTTCTTGGGTATTGCAGTATGGAGTACATGAATAATTAAGATGGGCCTTTTCTTCTGAATGGCACAAAACTGTTCTAATCACAAGATAATTTTTGTAGCTACCTGCTTGATTTTCCCACAAGCCTCATCAAGGTAGGGTCCTGTAGTAAATACTTATATGCAGTGCTGGTTTCATTCTAAAATGAAGAGGTCCTGCAGGAAAGAGCATATGGTTGTGCTTGGGGACTGTTGCAGTCCAAGGAGAGTAGGCTAGCAGTTGCTGTTGCCTTATGGTTATGTAGCAGGAACATGTCTTCTGATTTGATACTCCAATGTTGACTATTGGGACTTGCTTCTCTGATGCCTTGTCTCAAAAGTCAGTTCTTGTATTTTTGCTCTTGGGAACAGCAGAAGTACTCACTTGAATGAAAAGTGAAGTCATCACTCTCATGAGGAGTAAAGATGACTTGTGATGATTGATTGTCATGATTGATACAGCTCCCCTAGTCTGAGCATTTTTAGGTTCAGCAAATGATATGTCTTCTTTAAGCAGTAATAGCTTCCTGAAGTATTTGAAATAATTCATTAGTTTGACTAATATATTTGCAAAGTTGCATAAAACCAAACTTGACTCTAATAGCTTTTCATACAACCCAGCACTGGTTGTACCTTAGCCCACAGTAATTTCACAGACTCCATGTTGCAGCAGGTAAACTTGACCGTTTCTTGTGGTAGGAATGACCATCTTGTCTTTCCCAAAATGTAGATGATTGCTGTTCTTGTGGATAAGATGATTCGAACACAGATTGTTGATTGTGCTGCAGTAGCAAACTGGATCTTCTCTTCAGAACTTGCACATGATTTTACTAGGTAACAAGTGTGGAATTTCTGTCTTCAGTTGCTTTTTATCTGAATTTTTATTTTAAATGGTTAGAATCCATTTTTTTTAACTTAAAATAATTGTAGTTTTTACTTTCATTATTTTGCTTTAAACTCTACATAAAATTGTGTTGCTTCCCTAAAACACAAGCTTTAGTATTCTCCTCTGAACTGCAGCATGCCTTTTTATATCCTGCAAAAAGCTATGCTAGTAGCCTGTAAGTTTGCCAAAGTGGAAGGAGAAGCTCTAGGACCATTTCTGGACAAGAACCATTAACCCTGTTGTATAGTTGCTAGCCTGGTGGGATCTTGGCTTGCACCTAGGGCATGTATCCTGCATCACCCTCAGATATATTGTTTACTGAGAGTGGGAAAAATGCTCAGACCTGGCAGTTTGATGCTAGTAGTGTTGCAGAATTATTCTGAAATAAAGTGCTGGTTTGGTAATTCAATGCAAACTACAGGTAAGAAGTAAGTGATATGCTTTCTTAGTGTTGAATGTTTGCTCACTCCAGTAGATGTCCTAGGTAATAACAATGAAATATTGTAAATTTCCCCCAGATCAGTGTTCTGCGCTTCTATTTGTTTATTAGTTTAACTTGCTCTGTAGCAATAGAAAGTTGCCCTGTTTCTGATGGTTTGAATAAGAAGAGTTGAGAGTTATAGCAGACCTGTGCATTTACTGTCTTGGAACAGTATGCAACTTACTGTTTTGGGTTCTGCATCTTTCCTAGGTTCTATGTCTGGGAAATCTTACATTCCACAATTCGTAAAATGAATAAGCATGTACTGAAGATTCACAAAGAACTGGAGGAGACTAAGGCAAGATTGGCAAGACAGCACAAAAGAGTAATTTGTTTATTTTTTTTATACATATTTTTGACACTAAGTAGCCTGCAGGCTGTCATGTTTCAGACTGACATGCAATTGGTTCTTGGAGGGGCTGAATAAAAATACTGTCAGAAGGCATATCTACACGTGTTACCATCTCTAGTACTAGGACGCTAAAGTTGACACATTTTTCGTATGTTTTTCTAAAGGCTGTTAGAGCCTGAGAATTCAGTAAAGTCTTTAAAGAAGTTCGCGTGCATTTGTACCATTCAGGGTTTTTCTCTTAAGTTTTTGTTCCAGCATGAGCTTCTTTCACTCTGTTTTTTGAATCTTGGTTTGTGTTACATTATTGGGTAGCAATAGGAACAGTCAAATTCATACTCAAGTTTCCTGTAGGTTCTATTGGTTACTTTCAGATTTTACTAGTAAGTAGTCATTTAGGACCTCATATCTTGTGTGGAGAAGTGCATGGAAACAGCCAGCTGTCATTGAGAAGCAGAGGTAGTTGTCGCTGTTCTTTTAACAGATGCTGCTGGATTCAGAAAGTTGCATCTGCCTTTTGCTTCTCTTGGATTTTCTTTTCGAATGTCCTTGTATTATTTACAGTGAGATGACTATCAAATATTTTTAGACACACTGTGTGTACTCTTTAAGTCCTAAGTGATAGTAGAAGCTTGTTATTCTTGGACAAGCAGCTGGGTTACTGGGATTTTGTACTGCACTTGAGAAAAGAAGGTGCTTTCTGTGCCTTCCCCATCTGAGTGTTTTAGGCACCAAATACTTTCAATGCCCCTAGCCAGTCACTCCAATCTAATTAGTCCTTTTTTTAAATTTACTTTTGACTATTTTGGGGCTTCAGATCTAAGTAATGATGCTGTAAAGTATGGTGAGAGTGGTATCTCCTGTAGCAGACCCAGAAGGCAGGACCCAAGACAGTTTGGCTGACTACAATATTTAATGCTAATATTGAATGAATCCAATTTATAGAAAATATCTTAGTTTCATAGAAAGGAGATTTTTTTTTTGTTGATCTATGGTCTTCCGGTACCTGCACAAAACACTAGGCTACTTCTAAATCTTTGGCCTAGGTTAACATCAGAATTTGGCAAAACATGGAACACATGCAGGATCATGCAAAAAATGTCACCAGCACAAGTCATTTCCAATGAGCATCAGCTGAGAGATCACTAGGACCTCATGGTTTGCTGATGTCAGTTCATCCCAACTTTCAGCTCTTTTCCTTGCTCATTCCCAGCAACAGCCACAGTAGTTGCTTACTTCCTCAATCTATGTTCATCAGCAATTAACAAATGTTTGTGAGTATTGAAGAGCTATTCATTGATTTCACTGTGAGGCAAAGAGAATGTCTGGTATCATTCAATGGATATGCCTATGTTTTTGTTTCTGTACTGTCTCCTAGCTGCACCTCTTGAATACTGAGTGCTTTAAAGGGCAGTGTTATGCCATGAGATAACTTTTGTAAGTAAATGTATTAGGTCTGGCTGGGATGGAGTTAACTTTCCCCATAGCAGCACTCAGTGCTGTGCTTTGTATTGGTAGCTAGAACAGTGTTGATAACACACCAGTGTGTTGGCCACTGCTAAGCAGTGCTCCCACAGGATCAAGGCTGTCTCTCCATCCCACCCCCAAAGGCCAGTAGGCTGGGGGTGGGAAAGATCTTGGGAGCGGACATAGCCAGGACAGCTGACCCAAGGTGACAAAAGAGATATTCCATACCATATGACATTGTGCTCAGCAATAAAAGCTAAGAGAAGGGGGGGGGGGGGCATTATTATTAAAGCATTTATCTTCTGAAGCAACCACTATGTGCACTGAGGCCCTACTTCCCAGGAAGTGGCTGGATATCGCCTGCTGATGGGAAGTAGAGAACAGATTTCTTT
Organism: Strix aluco; assembly: GCF_031877795.1. Classification (NCBI taxonomy): domain Eukaryota; kingdom Metazoa; phylum Chordata; class Aves; order Strigiformes; family Strigidae; genus Strix; species Strix aluco. The sequence goes on from NC_133970.1 coordinate 22,836,224, forward strand.
TTTGTTTTGTTTCCTTTGATTCCTCCCACAGACTTTGCTTTTTCTTCTTAAACTGCCTTTATCTCAACCCATGAGTTTTTCATCTTATTTTCTCCCCCTGTCCTGCTGAGGAGGGGGAGTGATAGAGCAGCTTGGTGGGCACCTGGTGTCCAGCCAAGGTTAACCCACCACAGTAAAATAGACAAAATATGAGTAGTTCTGGAAGCAGATGCTTTACCAGACTGCAGTTCCTCATTGAGGATATAAAATGTCAAATTTTGATGGCCCCAGTGCTAAGTGGACTGGCATGTTATGGGATGAGGCCAAAGCTTACCTGCCTGCTCCTTAGGGGAGTTAACACAGTGTCCACTGGTCCTTGAGCAGTTAGTCTAGGTGGGGGGGGGGGGGGGGGGGGGGGGGGGGTGTATGATCCTGTGGTGAAGAAAATATCAAAGTTCTCAATTACTACAAATTCTCAAGTCCTTCTGCTTTAAATATTGCAGTAATTCAGAGTTGTCAGAATATCTTTCAAGGTACTAGCTTGCATTCAAAAATATAAATTGCAAGTGTGATTTGCATACAGTAGTTGAGTTAGCACATGGCCCTATTTTTGTCTTAAGTTGCACATACTCTTCTTACAAAAAAATTATGTTTATAGCTATTAATTTATGGATATTATTGCAGAGAAACAACATCGTGAGACTGAAGCAATATCTGTAACTGAATGTATTGAATGTGCCTTACTCTACCAGATTCCTCCTTTCTTGCTATACATCATTTAATCTCAGAATGATTGAGGTTGGAAGGGACCTCTGGAGGTCATCTTGTCCAATCCCCTGCTCAAGTAGGGCCACCTAGAGCCGGTTGCCCAGGACCATGTCCAGATGGTGTTTGAATATATCCAAGGAGGGAGACTCCATAACCTTTCTGGGCAACTTGTTCCAGCGCTCAGTCACCCTCACAGTAAAAAAAGTGTTTCTTTATGTTCAGATGGAACCTCCTGTGTTTCAGTTTGTGCCCATTGCCTTTTGTCCTGTCACTAGACACCAATGGAAAGAGCCTGGCTTTGTCTTCTTTGCATCCTCCCTTCAGGTATTTAGATATATTGTTAAGGTCCTCCCTGAGCCTTCTCTTCTCTATGCTAAACAGTCCCAGATGTCTCAGCCTTTCCTCAGGAGAGATGCTCCAGTTCCTTAATCATCATTGTGGCCCTTCGCTGGACTCTCTCTACTAGGTCCATGTCTCTTATACTGAGGAGCCCACAACTGGACACAGCACTCCAGGTGTGGCCTCACCAGTGCTGAATAGAGGGGAAGGATCACCTCCCTCGACCTGCTGGCAATACTTTGTCCAATGCAGCCCAGGATACCGTTAGCCTTCTTGGCTGCAAGGGCACATTGCTAGCTCATGTTCAACTTGGTGTCCACCAGGAGCCCCAAGTCCTTTTCTGCAAAGCTTCTTTCCAATTGCTCGGTTCCCAGCATATACTGGTGCCTGGGGTTGTTCCTCTCCAGGGGCAGGACTTGGCACTTCCCCTTGTTGAACTGTGTGAGGTTCTTGTTGGCCCATTTCTGCAGCCTGTTGAGGTCCCTCTGGATGGCAGCACAACCCTCTGGTGTATCAGCCACTCCTTCCAATTTGGTGTCATCTGCAAACATGCTGAGGGTACAGTACACTCTGCCCCATCATCCAGGTTCTTAATGAAGATGTTGAACAGAACTGGACCCAGTATTGACCCTGGGGTACACTGCTAGTTACTGGTCTCCAATTAGACTATGTGCCCTCTGGGCCTGTCACGTCCCGCTCAGACGAGGGAGACAAGTGACTCAGATTCGCAAATCCCCAATGGAGTGGACAACAAGTCTCCAAGTCCAAGCATTTATTAGCTACCCACAATGTACTAATTGAACACACGATAGTTGGCTAAGTATATAGCAAGTTGTGGCAAGCAATACAATATGCCTTGCATTGCTTAATATAAAAGGGAAAAGAGGGAGATAGAGGGAATACGGAAATACAGATCACCGGTCTGGGTTTCTGCGCTGATCCCGCCAGCGAGGGTTCCAGGAGGCATCCGTCTTTTTCGCTTGCATCCATCTTCTTTGCTTCACTGCACTCTCCCGGGCCCCCCCTTTCTTCCCCCTCCCTTGATTTATACCCACTTTCCTTGGGTCCGTCCCCTAGGTCGACCCACATACCTACGTATCCCATGTACGGGGAGGGGTGAGGTGTTTCATGGGATGATGTAATTAGCATGATCGTGTTAGCCTTCGTTAGCATATTGCGGGGTGTGAACTTTAATATGCATTTTGTGGATAATGAAGCAAAGGTCATTCACCGGACAGATGGCCCTTGAAATTTGTCCGGGTGCACCAGAGCAGAGCCGTCCTGTCTCCACAGGGCTCCCTCCTCCAGTCCCATCTTGTGTTATTGGGGCAGCCTTATCAGCTTTGACCTCCACACCATCCACCCTGTGACTCATAGTTTTGTCTTGCGAGTGTTTGAGGCATTTCTTTGATCAGCCTCAACTTTTGCTTTCTCAGGCTGTTTTTCTTAGTTTCTCACAGGCCTGGTTTCTCGTCTCTCACATCCCACCCCGTGACTCAAACACTCCAAGTTCTTCTTTGACCATTGTGATCTCAAAAAGGTATAGGGAAAAAGAAGACAGAAGGTGAGAGAGCATATATCTAACTGCTGCAAGGCATACTATTAAAAGCAAAAATTTGCATAATATCACAATACTAATATTTACAAGCCATCTTCCCCACCCCGTGAGTCCTGAGGATCCAGTGATGTGACCCATGACCCAGGGTTCCATCCATCAAACTAGTCCATCAGTCAATAAAAAGGTTCTCACTTCCCATTGTTGATCATCTTCATCGTGGCACGGTCTCCTCTATAGAGGTGGTGGCACTGTGGATGGTGATGCAGCATTCTCCCTCAGTTAGATTCAGCACACTGCACAGTCCATGTTCCTTCAGCAATGCTAGCCGGATTCTGCAACGCCATCTTAGATGCTTGTTGGGTCTGCACCTTTAATTCCTTAAAGGCATACCTTGTTAGTACATATAATTGCTAAGTTAAATTTTCTAAAACTATTTGAGGTTACACAATCACATTATCAGGTCTATAAGGATTTAAATGGGAATACAGTTTAATATTCAGGTACAATTCATTAATGCTTAATTTGTGGGATCAGACCCCTTCAACTAGTCTTTGATGACTGCATCTTGCTGTTGGTGGATGTGGTGTTGTAAGGACCACATCCAGTTATATGAGCTAGCACTGTAATCTGTTTGGTATTTGCAAGCACCAGTTTGCAGTCACAGGTGGCTCACAGGCTTCCTTTATTTTGGAGGTGATTCCCAATAAGGTAACTTAAGGCACAACTCCAGGTTAGCCTTCCAATAAGTGAACTCATTAAATGTACCTGTAAAATTTCCTGGATTGTTGATTGTAATTGATTGGCAATGATTTATTCCACACTCAGCAGGTATGATTCCACACATTATATAATAATGTAAGCAGATTACAAATAATAACTAGCCAATAATGCCTACAACCATTGAAAGTGCTAAAAGTAACATAGGTCTCCTGTTGTCCAGGATCAATGCTCTGTAAAACACATATATGCATAACAAAACAATGATGGTTAGAAAGAAGGGACAATCCACCTGGTATTGATACGGGATTCTTTCCCATGGGCATCAGTAGCCACCCATGAACAAATATTGATGGGAGTTTTTAGGGTTAGGGGTACTTGCCCCACGGTGGGCAAGTCTACTAGAACAGGTTGTCCAGGATAATGGAGCGGGTTTGTAGGGTCTTTAGTCTCTTTTTTCCCGGCGAGTATGGAGAGAGGCTTAGGACAGAACGCGGTAAGTCGTGGGCACCCATTAATTCCCCACCGGCTGTTTATCTTCATTACTGCGTCTGGCACCCGTTGCGGCCATCCTGGTTCGAGGGGTTTTAGGGCCTGCTTTAACAGTCCGTTGGTGCGTTCCACAATTCCATTTGCTTGGGGATAGTATGGAGTATGGAAAATCCACTGGATTCCTTCATCTCGAGCCCACTCCTGAACCACCCCGGCAGTAAAGTGATTACCGTTGTCTGATTGGATCGATTTGGGCTTAGGCAAGCAGCTAAACCAGCGTTTTAACCCCTTCACCATATTTTCTGCAGTTGCTCGAGATACAGCTTCTGCTTGGGTTAGGCCCGGTACTATTTCCACCCCCACCAATACATAGTGTTTTCCCTCGGAGAGCCGGAGAGGGCCAATATAATCCACCTGGTTGTTTAGTAGGTGGGCAGGGTGATTTCCTGACTGGGTCTGTCCCACTGCAGCAGCATCAGAGCCACCAATCAGGACATCGTCAATATATTGATATATCCTGACCCCTTCCCTAGGAGGGATTTGAGCAAGCTCCTGCGCTAGTGCATAATGAGCGATGGTCGGCGAATGACAATATCCCTGGGGGAGACGTGTAAAAGTAAATTGCACGCCTTCCCATGTAAAGGCAAAGCGATCTCTGTCTGCCTCCTGTATGGGGACCATAAAGAACATATCTTTCACATCAATAGTTGCTAAGATCTGGTGGGCTTGTTCCTGTATGGTTGCAATCAGTTCAGCTATGTTAGGTACTGCAGCTGTTAGAGGACCTGTATTGGCATTTAATCGCTGATAGTCAATTGTCAGTCGCCACTTTCCGTTAGGTTTACGGACTGGCCACACTGGGGAATTATAGGGTGAGTGAGTTGGAACGATTATCCTTGCTCCCGCAGCTCTGCTCTTACCGGAGTGATCCCCTCCCTGGCCCCTAACGGTAAGGCGTAAGGTTTCACATTAACAGTTTTAGAAGGAGGAAGCGCAGGCGCTTGCTGTAAAAGTCTGATAGAGGCAGTTGGGGGCCCAAATTTCCATTCCCTTCCTTTTGAATCCACCCAGGCTTGTCCCTTCAATAGGTCAAGTCCCAGGATATTTGTGGGGAAATTTCCCAGGATCATCATAGCCTCTGTTGCAGTTTTATTCCCAGGTAACCAGCATTTCACCCGAGCAGTCAGCTGTGGCTTAGAGTCCCCGAAAACATCTGTAACCCAGATCTGCTTTTTGTCAGCAATTATGCCATTGCGCTTGGCAACCTCAGCTTGGAGTGCTGAGATCTGAGCACCCGTATCTACTAGAAATGTAACTGGAGTTTTAAGGGGACCGAGCGGAAAGGTAATCAGCAAGTCTCCTTTAGTATTCTCTGTGAGCCTCCTTAAGTGGACCCACCCGCCATCCCCCGGCTCACTTACTGGGGATGGCGAGTCCAGTTTCCCCTGACCCGAAATCAATCAAGTCCTCTTCAGGGGTGTGGAGGTTTGAACTCAGCCGGCAGCCACGTGGCCGGCTGTTCACCTCCCCCTCCCCCCTCTGGTGAAATAGGGGAGGGATGAAAAGAAGAGAATTCGTAGGTTGAATAAAAGAAAAAATTTACTAAATATAATAAGAGAACAACAGTAACAATAGTGAGTCCAAAAAGAACCGGGTAAAATGCAACAGTGGCTTACCGAGCGTGGTGACCACCCCCCCCACCCCCCCACCCCCCCCCCCCCCCCCCCCCCCGAGAAAGAGAGAGAGAGAGAGAGAGTGCGGGCCATCCCACCTAAATCCCTGGGCGTGACATCACATGGTATGAAATACTCCAATGAAAATAAACTCCATCCTGGTCAAAACCAGGACAAGGGAAGTTGGTGTTTGAGAAGCAATTACCACCATCTTGTTAGTTTTCAGTTTTTTCCTTCCCCGAAAGGTCCGCTCAGTTGCGGGGGGCAGCTTCCTTTTGTCTTTCCAGGCTCGAATGAGCTTTTCTAAAACTGTAGTAGGCATACCATCCACTAACTCTCGGGAATCCCCTGTCCAATTCCCTCAGTCCACAAGAGGTTTCTCTTTGTTCTTAAAACTTGCGGAGGGGAAGGAGGCGGATTTTCCTGCTGTTCTACTCTGCGTACCGAGGGCTTAGGTTTACCTGTTCCCCAGGTAAGGCCCATTCTCCGGCCATAATTTATTAAGTCCTGAGCTATCTCTCCCCAGGTCATGGCTTCTCCCCCGCCCGTCTCCCCCCTCGTAGGGCTACTGCATTCCGCAAACGATCTTGTAATTGTACTGCATGTGATTTCAAAGAGTCCGGCAAGCCCCGAATCAGGGGAGTCATTTGATCAGGGTTAGCAATTAATAGCATCGGGGAAGGCTGCTGTGGAACCAAACGCCTGTCATGCATTAATTGGAGACTGTTATAAATTGGGGAAAATAACTTTCAGAAGCCAAATCAAGTGACTTATAAAATTTATTAATTCAGCAAGCAGTTGAGCAAGTAAAGCAGCGCTGGGCGGCCGGGGAGTCACTGCTCCGCCAACGGCGCGCGCCCCTCCTCTTTGGCAGTCTCTTTTTATAATCTTCAGGTTCTGGGCTGACGTGGCCTTTTTGGTTTCATCTGCGGCTGCGCCTTTTGTTGCTAGGGGGGTCGTAGTCTTCCTCTGCGTTATCTTCTGCTGACCCTCTCGGTTTTTCCCTTACATGGCATAGCTCATCTCTATGCCTACTTCACAGGATATTGCTAATTGCAGACTTGGCGTAAATCACATCAAACAGACATGCCCACACTCAGGCCTTCACCCTTTGTAAACTATCTGACCACCAAATGCCATTTGCCTCTTATCGCAATTGTAAATCACATCAGACAGACATGCACATACCCAGGCTCCCACCCTTTATCTGATTGACAAATACCATATGTCTCTTATCACCTCACCCTTTATCTGATCACCAAATACCATATGTCTCTTATCACAGAGACAAGCAGCCTTCTGCAGACTTTCGGTCAAATGATTTATGGTTGGGGTCTCAATACATACTGGATCCCCCCTTTCCAAGGGGTCCAGACCCCCAGCCCAATAAGCAGCTCGTTGAGTTAACTCTCTCTGGTCGTCAGTGATTAAGAAAACCCCTGGCCCCCAGTACCCCTGGGCCTCATCTTCTGATAACAAAATTCGGACGCCACCAGTCAAAGATACCCTCCACACGTATTCAGTCTCAGTTTCCTGAGCTCGTCTGGTATATTTCTCCTGAATTTTCGCAAGCTCAGTCGCTGGATATGGTGTAGTTCGAATGGTGACCTGCGGAGCTCTTCCACCCTGACCATCGGTGGTCTCCGTTTTAATTAATGGTCTTAAATTTGCCCCCTCATTTTTGGGGTAAAAAATTTCTCGGCTTATCTCTAAATCCTTTGTTGGATACAAGGGTCTGGCTGCTGCTTTTGCCAGACTCGTAACTCCCTGTTCACTATCTGGAACAGAGACAAGATCTGTCTGGTTGCAGGTTTCTTGTTCATTCCCCTCTTTTTCGGACCGTGAGATTTTTTCTCGGTCCAAGGCATCTAACAGAGCCGTGTGAAGTCGCTGAGAGGTGTTACGCTCATCAGCTAATTGGCTTTTCAGAACTTCAGTTTGCTCTTGCCAGATTTTAGCTTTTTGTTCAGTAACTTTACGTTCCTCGACCAATTGATCCTGGAGAGCTTTTACCAGATCTTGTAAGGATTTGATCATTTCCCCTTCTAATTGTTTCTTAACATGTTTATCTTTTTGGGCTGCAGTCAGTGCTGCCCCCAATACAGCGCACACTACAGCTTTTCCTTTGCCTGGTCGCGACCCTTTCACCCCCACAAGCACACTGATATAGCTTGCCACTGCTTCTGGATTATGCCAATTATTGTGGGCCCAAACCTCTACTAAAGGAGGAGGACAAGCCTTATACTCCTTCAGTTTCTCAAAAATAGGGGAGCAGTCAAGCACCGACATTTCCTGGCCAGTCATGGCTTGCCACTGCTCGAACCTCTCCTGGCTTAGAGCTGAGAGGTCACTTCCCGATTCTCCCTGTCCTTATCGGATAGAGAATCGGTATCCCTCCGACCCTCTCCCAGCATATAGCTGAGGGGCCAATTCCCGGTTCTCCCTGTCCGAGTTGGTCGGATAGAGAACCAGTATCTCATAAGACTTTCCGACACCGAAGGGGATCCTGCCGACTACGCCAATTTTAATGTCACGTCCCGCTCAGATGAGGGAGACAAGTGACTCAGATTCGCAAATCCCCAATGGAGCGGACAACAAGTCTCCAAGTCCAAACATTTATTAACTACTCACAATATACTAATTGAACACACGATAGTTGGCTAAGTATATAGCAAGTTGTGGCAAGCAATACAATATGCCTTGCATTTCTTAATAGGAAAGGGAAAAGAGGGAGATAGAGGGAATAGGGAAATACAGATCACCGGTCTGGGTTTCTGCGCTGATCCCGCCAGCGAGGGTTCCAGGAGGCATCCGTCTTTTTCGCTTGCATCCATCTTCTTTGCTTCACTGCACTCTCCCGGGCCCCCCCTTTCTTCCCCTCCCTTGATTTATACCCACTTTCCTTGGGTCCGTCCCCTAGGTCGACCCACATACCTACGTATCCCATGTACGGGGAGGGGTGAGGTGTTTCATGGGATGATGTAATTAGCATGATCATGTTAGCCCTCGTTAGCATATTGCAGGGTGTTAACTTTAATATGCATTTCGTGGATAATGAAGCAAAGGTCATTCACCAGACAGATGGCCCTTGAAGTTTTGGCCAGGTGCACCAGAGCAGAGCCATCTTGTCTTCACAGGGCTCCTTCCTCCAGTCCCATCTTGTGTTATTGGGGCAGCCTTATCAGCTTCGACCTCCACGCTATCCACCCTGTGACTCATAGTTTTGTCTTGCGAGTGTTTGAGGCATTGCTTTGATCAGCCTCAACTTTTGCTTTCTCAGGCTGTTTTTCTTAGTTTCTCGCAGGCCTGGTTTCTCGTCTCTCACAGGGCCCGGCTGTTCAGCCAGTTTTCAACCCACCTCACTGTCTGCTCATCCAGCCCATACATCAACAGCTTCTCTATGAGGATCTTATGGGAGACAGTGTCAAAAGCCTTCCTGAAGTCCAGGTAGACAATATCTGCTGCTCTCCCCTTATCTACCAGGCCAGTCGTTTCATCATAGAAGGTTATCAGGTCAGTCAAGCCTGACTCCCCCTTGGTGAATCCATGTTGACTACTCCTGATGACCGTTTTGTCATTCTTGTGCCTGGAAGTTGTTCCCAGGATTAGCTGCTCCATCACCTTCCCAGGGTGAGGCTGACCAGGCCGTAGTTCCCTGGGATCTCCTTCTTGCCCTTCTTGAAGATAGGAGTGACATTTGCTTTCCTCCAGTCTTTGGTCACTTCTCCCAATCACAATGATCTTTCAAAGGTTATTGAGAGTGGCCTTGCAGTGACAGCTGCCTGCTTCCTCAGTGCTCATGGGTGCATCCCATCTGGGCCCATGCACTTTTGTACATCCTTTTTGCTTAAGTATTCCCTAACCTGATCTTCCTGTACCAATGGTGCATCTTCCTTGCTCCAGACTTTCCCCCTGGTCTCTGGGGCCTGGGATTCCTGAAGGCTGGTCTTGTTAGTAAAGACTGAGGCAAAGGCAGCATTCAGTACCTCAGTCTTTTTCATGTCCTGTGTCACCAGATCTCCTGTCTCATTCAGCAATGGGCCGACATTTTCCCCAGTCTTCCTTTTGCCACTTATGTACTTACAGAAGCCCTTTTCGTTGTCTTTGACATCCCTTGCCAGATTCAATTCTAGGTGGGCTTTGGCTGTTCTAATGTCACCCCTGTATTCTCAGACAGTGTCTCTGTATTCATCCCAGGTTTCCTGTCTCTGCTTTCACCTTCTGTTTTGTGTTTGAGTTTGGCCAGGAGTTAATTGTTCATCCACGCAGGCGTCCTGGCATTTTTTCCCAACTTACTGCTCTTTGGGATGGACCGCTCTTGAGCTTGGAGAAGGTGATGCTCCAATATTAAGCAGCTTTCTTGAGTCCCTCGTCCCTCCAGGGCCTTATCCCACAGGACGCTTCTAAACAGATTCCTGAAGAGGCCAGAGTTGGCTCTCCTCAAGTCCAGGGTTTTGAACTTGACTTTTACCCTTCTTCTTCCCCTCAGGACCCTGAACTCCACCATCTCATGGTCACTGCAGTCAAGGCTGCCTTTGGCCTTCGCATACCCGATGAGCCCCTCCTTGTTGGTCAGCAGGAGGTCCAGCAGAGCACCTCCTCTCATTGGCTCCTCTATCATTTGGGTGAGGAAGTTGTCATTGATGCTCTCCAGGAACATCCTAGATGGCTTATGCCCTGCTGTGTTGTCCCTCCAGCAGATATCAGGTTAGTTGAAGTCCCCTGTGAGGACCAGGGCCTGCAAACACAAGGCTGCTCCTACCTGTCTGTAGAGGGCCTCATCCACTTGTTCTTCCTGGTCTGGCAGCCTATAGCAGACACCCATTACAATTGTCACCCTTACCTCTCTTTTCTTTAATCCTTACCCATAAGCTCTCAGTTGGCTCCTCAGCCCTCCCCAGTCAGGGCTCCATGCATTCCAGCTGTTCTTTCACATAAAATGCAGCTTCCCCTCACAGAGAGTACCCAGCCACAATCTTACTGAAAGTATTACTGCATGGACTTTCAAATGTCTCTGTATGTTCTTGCGTATGGCTCCTTTGACCAGATGCCCTTAAAGGAGCAGACACTCTCCTTCTACATACCATTACAATGAAGTGGTCAAGGAATCTGGGTCATACTTTATTCTGCACAGACCATCACTGAAATGAGTAGATTTCCACTAAAAATGTATCAAGGCTCTGGTGTTACAAAAGGTAATGAAAAGGTAATGCTAACACAAATGTACAAAAACATGGCAAATACTGTGGATCGGGGTTTATGCTTTAGGCAGTAAGCAGTTTAGCTAGGGTACATATACATGAGATGCAGTCACATAGTTTACTTCAGTGTAGACACACTCTAATTATTAGCAAGTGGAAGAAGCTGTTCATGAGGGTAAGGGACAGTTATCCTTAGAGATACTGAAAGTTTCACTGGACAAGGCCCTGAACAACCTGATCTGATTGGACCTGCTTTGAGCAAGAAGAGTCTCCATCAGTGGAGATAATCAGAACCTGACTGGACAATGTCCTGAGCAACCTGCTCTGGTTGACCCTGTTAGAGCGGGGGGGGGGGGTGGGGTGGGGAGGAGGACAAGATGATCTCAAGAGATTCCTTCCAACCTCAACGATTCTGTTGATACCATGTGATTCTGAGCAGTGTGTTGGACTAGAGAGCTCTAGACATCCCTTCCAACCTACATTATTCTATGATCATTCAGCTCCACCCATGACTCCTTCAACGACTGCCCTGCCAGTGCTATTTTGTTCTTCAGACTAAAGGGTCCTCTTTGAGTCATCTGTCTTAATCGTCAGTTGCTCCAGGCTGGGCTGACAGAACAGAGATCTCTCAGGCAGAATCTCACCTGGTTGTTCAGGTGGACTGAGTCTTTATTGATGCTTTGCACCTGACAAAGCACTGTATGATCATGCCTCTCTGCTGGCCAGAGGTTTCAGCACCATCTTTGTCCATCACCATCTTGAAACTGTTGTCACTATGTTATTCTCCAGCTTCAAGGCCCCTGGCAGGCAGCAAACCTCTCTAGATGACAGGTCAGGTCACCAGATGAGTGTCTCTGTCCCCCACAGCAGGGAGTCACCCATTACGATCACTCACCACTTCTTCCTGGTGGTCTTGCATGGTTTAGGGTAAGGTGGCCCAGATCCTTTGCCTGAAGGCACATCTGGCTCTTCTTCAACTTTGAGGGTGGTGAACTTATTTCATAGTTGCAAGCCTTTAGGTGGGGCAGGAGCCTTCCCCTTGGTGCCAGAAGTCACCCGCTTCCATCCTTCACTGTCTGCAGAGGTTGCACTTACCTTCATACTAGGGGGAGATGCTGCCTGAATGCAGTTGGGGTCGAGGGCTCTTTAAGCTGATGCATCTCAGAGAAGATCCTGTCTATCTCCCTTTCATCTTGCCTTATGCTGCGCAGCCTGCTCAGTTCTTCCCATAACTCCTCCACTTGGCAACACAGCTCCTCCAAGACAGCACACCTCCTGCAGGACAGAAGGCCATCTCTCATGATGAGAAAGGCCCCAGGCACTCCCTGCAGCCTCAGATTGGAGAGGTGCTTTTACTATCTGAAGCTCTGTCTGCATTGAAGCTTCTGCAGGGTCAGCTGATCCAGCACCTGCCGGGGACTCTGCCCTGTGGCATGTTGCCACCATAACTGAGACTTACACCGGTTCAAATTCATCTGAGGCCTCTTTCTTTGTGCCTTTCTGCTCAAATCTCTAGATTCACAAGCACATGCACATTTGTGGATCTCTCAAGTACCAGCACAGCCCCTCTGTCCAAGTGGTACCGCTACCGGGATCCCAGGCCCTCTTACATACCCCATAAGTTCCATATTTTCTAGCTGGTCCAACTTGATACTTGCTACAAGCACGCAGCACTCACACACTCGTCTCACAGGCACTCTGCACTCATAGATCCCTCCTAGATACCAGCCTTTGCCCCACCTGATACCTGTGCCTGGACCCAGGGTCTCCTACTGGACAGCTAGTCCAGCTCCAGCCACTGGTGCTGAGCCTCTCACCTCACTCACTCCAGTCCCTGCCAGTAGCTGGTTTTGGGGACACACACTGTTCCTACCCCAGTGGCTGGCAGCTGAAATTCCCACCTGCTCCAATAGCTGGCACTGGGATCCCACTTGTTCCAGTAGCTGACACCACAGGCCATGGGGTACCTACATCCCTGGTCTGACTCCAGTTGCTGGCACCCAGTCCACTCACACACACACAGAGAGGTCTTACCAGGAGCTGGTACTTACTTCTTGCAGCACACATACACACAGGATAGAGTCAGATTATGCAGAGATAGTTAAGAAAATATTTAATAAGAAGATAGAACAGACTTGATCAGGCGCAGGGTTCAGTCAGACAAGCATGCTGACTGGCCCCATTTTACATGGGACTGGTGGTCCCTGGAGTTTTTGAGGAGGGCCATCAGCTTGTGCTTACATCTTCATGTGGTTGCAGAGGCTTGCCACAGCCTAGTGGATGTTTTCCATTATCAAAGGGTTCCTTGCCCATCAGTAGGCCTTGCTGGAGCCAACCACCATCTTTTGTTGCCCTTAGGTGAAGCATGTGGAATGGTACAATTGGGCAAATATATGCAGATCAGATTGGTATTGTGATTGAACTGTATATTGCAATTGCTATATTTTGCTAAGAGTATCTCACATCTGTATTGTGATTTCAGTATATTTTGTATCACTCTGCTAAATTAGAAATCCTGTGTAACATCAACTATCTTCAAATAAGTAAATTCGATATCATACATTATACCCTCCATGCGTGGAATATCTGAAAGAACCCAGTCAGAGAATATTGCACTCCAACATCTGGTCATAGGGCATGTGCAAGAAAGCTGAGCCCCCATTAAAATTGATTCTGATACTTCACTTCTGGATTTTCTCCAGTGGCATCCTTCCTCTCCAGTCATGATATTGGCTTGTGTCTGGTTTTCTGGAATGTCTCTTCCCCAAGAAATTGTGGCACAGTTCCAGAGCTTGGTCTCAAGCATAGCAGGACAGGCCTTACAAAAGAAAGTAGGCAGCTGTTTAGCACTCACAGAGGACATTCAAAAACCAGCATTAAACAATGCATTAAAAAATCTGGAGGGGAAAATATTAAAGCATTTGACTGGTAAGATTTTTGGAGTTTATTCACTGTGGGGAATATTTTGGCTATTAAATAATTTTAGTTTATATCTATAATTTTTACACATCTCATTTTCCTCCTTGCTTCTTTCTCTGGAAGTTAATGGACCCAAGAACTAACAGCACCTTACACAAACGCTGGACAACTGAAAAAGGTTGGGGCTGCTCTCCACATGCCAGCCTTTGTTAATTCTATTCAGCTACGCCTGTGTAGCCAGGGGGTAGATGTCTCCCTGATATGATTCCAACTGCAAACAAATAGGAAATCCAGAGTCGCATCAGACACTAGTTACAGTTAGGTTTGCAACCATGCTCAGGAGCATGGCAGAGGAAGTAATTTTTTAAAATCTTGGTTTGAGATGTGCACCACAAATGTTGACCAGCACTGACACAAAATTTTCTCACCAGCCCTGAGCTTCCATCCTCCTGATCTAAATCATTGCTTGGAAGAAGAGAATTTTGAAGGTCTATTTTAATTCATTTCAGTAATGCTTTTATGCATCCAGAAAGCATATTGGGAGATGGGTAACGTAGCCCTTGTTAACACAATGGATACAAAGGATTGGCACAAGCCACAAATCATCAGCCAGTCTTAGATTAATTGGTTCAAGGAATAATGTTTGAGGAACCCAGGCTGTACAGCCTGCTCACTTCTTACTGTAACTCTTCCAGTGGGCAACACAGCTCCTACAAGACAGTACATCAGCTGCAGAACAGAGGACTTTATCTCCCGGTGTCAGAGAGAGGCCACAGGCACTCCCTGCAGCTTGGGACTTGGAGAGGTGCTTTTACCACCCAAAGCTCTGTCTCTCTTGAAGTCTTTGCCCTGGCAGTGTTATCTGAAAAGCGGATTCATGCCCGGCATGCAATAAACCAATCTCAACATTCCTTTTTCTTTGATTTTAGTTGATTTACTTAGACTATATATGTTAAGTCAATTTGGCATCAAAATTTTGGAACATAGTATAGTTTTTCAACAAGTCTAAAGGAGTTGGTACCCCTATAAGACAAGAACTATAAATTCCTCCTACTGATTTTTCTGCAGATATACAGAAGGAAGATGTGTTGGTTACTTCTCTGGCTAAGAGTTCCCAAATATTTCGATCTCTATCCCATTTTGGCATCAAGAATTGAAGCTCAACACCATCTAATGAAAACACTAAGAAACTTAATAAGACTTTGATCTCCATTCCAAACAATCTTAACACAGGTTAAATTCTTTATACAAATAGATCAATACAGTTATTCCCCCCTCAATTATAAGGATACAAAATAAAAATATCCCTCGCATACAGTCTAGATGAATAAATGATTCAGCAGTATTCTAGGTGCAATTCATTAATTTCATCTTAAGGTTAATTTCAAAGGTCCCTTAGGTACTGATGTCCACAGTGCAGGAGGTGTTTTCTTTATCCTAGTGTAATGGATTCAGGGTTCCACTCCTCTCATTTTCATGGCAGTGTTTGCAGTTAGAAACACTTGATAGGGTCCTTTACACTTTTCTTCAAGAGGATCATCCTTCCATGTCCGTAGGTAGACCTGATCTCTGGGACAGAAAGAGTGTAGCAGGAAATCAAGGGGTACAGGTGCTCATAAAAGTACATATTTGTGGATGGAACTCAATACCTTGTTCAAAGATAAAAGATAATCAGTTAATACATTTTTCCCCTACTATATGCATTTGTTCAGGCCTCCCTGTCAGATTGACATTATAAGGTTTGCCATATGGAATTTCAAAAGGGCTTAACCTTTCTCTAGTTCTAGGAGTCACTCTAATCCTCAAGAGAGCAAGTGACAAAGCTTTGACTGATTTTAATTTGGCTTCCTGGCATAATTTAGAAATTTGTCATTTTAGTGTTTGATTCATTCTTTCTACCTGTCCACTGGACTGTGGCCTCCAGGGGGTGTGTAAATTCCACCTGATCCCTAGTATTTCTTAAAGAAACCCCAAACCTTGGAATAAATTCTTTTAGTAAAGGCTTTGTTACCTCTTTTGCCTTGTTGGTTTGACATGGGAAAGCTTCAGGCCAACCAGAAAAGGTATCCACCAATACCAATAGATATCAATATTGGTTACACCTTGGCAATTCTGAAAAATCTATTTGCCAGTACTCACCAGGAGTTATGCCTTTTCTTACCTCTCCTGGAGGGGGTTGGGCTTGTATCTTTGGATTGTTCCTAAAACAAATTTCACATTGGTTACTCACACTTTTAGCAATGAGCAACATTTTGACCCCTATTGCATAATGTCTTACTGATTCAACCATTGCTTCTGCTCCCATATGGGTTTCTTCATGGGTTTTAGCCATTAACTTTTTCATGATTTCAGGAGTCACTACACATTGTCTGTGTGGGGTTAACCACCACCCTCCATTGTCCTTTTTGCATTTCAGTGACTCAGCCAATTTATCTTCTTTTTCTCTATACTTTGGGGGTTCTACTTGCATTTCCCTTTATGGAATTAGAACACAAATGGTACTAAGTGCCACTCATTTTGCAGCTTCATCTGCCCTCTGATTTCCTCAAGTTACATATGAATTTCCTTTCTGATGTCCTTTACAGTGTATCACGGCAACTTCCTTTGGCTTCTGTACGGCTTCCAGCGAGTTTAAAATTTCTGCTCCATACTTTATAGGTGTACCACTAGCAGATAAGAGTCCTCGTTCTTTCCAAATAGTGCCATGAGCATGAACAACTGCCCTCCTGGACCTGCTTCTTGTGAACAGGGAAGAGCTTGTGGGGGAGGTAAAGGTTGGAGGCTGTCTAGGGTGCAGTGATCATGAGATGATCGAATTTTTGATCCTTCAAGAAACAAAGAGAGGGGTTAGTAAAACTGCCACCTTAGACTTCCGGAGGGCTAACTTCAACCTGTTCAAGAGACTGGTTAACCAAATCCCCTGGGAGGCTGCCTTGAAGGATATGGGAGTCCAGGAAGGCTGGACATACTTCAAGAGAGAAGTCTTAAAGGCACAGGAGCAGGCTGTTCCCGTCTGCCGAAAAACAAGCAGGAGGGGAAGGAGACCAGACTGGCTAAACAGGGACCTTTGGCTGGATCTCAAGAACAAAAGGAGAATCTATGACCTGTGGAAGAGGGGCCAGGTATCTCATGAAGACTATAAAGATGTAGTGAAGCTATGCAGGGAGAACATTAGGAGAGCGCAGCTAGAGCTCAACTTGGCTACAGCTGTTAAGGATAATAAAAAATCTTTCTATAAATTCGTCAACAGCAAGAGGAGGATTCGAGAAAATCTCCCTCCCCTACTGGATGCAGAGGGAAACATGGTAACTAAGGATGAGGAAAAGGCTGAGGTGCTCAACGCCTACTTTGCCTCAGTCTTTAGCAGTGGAACTGGCTGTTCCCTGGACACCCAGCCTCTTGAGCTGGGAGATGGGGAGGGGAAGCAGAATGAGGTCAGCACAGTTGAAGAGGAGGTGGTCAGAGACCTGCTACACCACTTGGATGCACACAAGTCTGTGGGACTGGATGGGTTACACCCAAGGGTACTGAAAGAGTTGGCAGATGTGCTCGCCAAGCCGCTCTCCATGATTTACCTGAAGTCATGGCTAACTGGGGGGTGTCCCATTGGACTGGAGGGTGGCAAATGTGACACCCATCTACAAGAAAGGCAGGAAGGAGGCTCCAGGTAACTATAGACCTGTCAGTCTGACCTCGGTGCCAGGGAAGGTCATGGAGCAGGTCATCTTGAGTGCCATTAAAAGTCATATAATGGACAACCAGGGAATCAGACCTAGTCAGCATGGGTTTATGAAAGGCAGGTCCTGCCTGACAAACCTGATCTCCTTCTACGACAGGGCGACCCACTTATTGGATGAGGGAAAGGCTGTGGATGTTGTCTACCTTGACTTTAGTAAGGCCTTTGACACCGTTTCCCACAGCATTCTCCTGGCAAAACTGACTACTCGCAGCTTGGATGGGCACATGCTTTGCTGGGTAAAAAACTGGCTGGATGGCCGGGCCCAAAGAGTTGTGGTGAACGGCGTTAAATCCGATTGGCGGCCGGTCACGAGTGGTGTCCCCCAGGGCTTGGTTTTGGGGCCACTCCTCTTTAATATCTTTATTGATGATCTAGACAAGCGGATCGAGTGCACCCTCAGTAAGTTTACAGATGTCACGTCCCGCTCAGATGAGGGGGACAAGTGACTCAGATTCACAAATCCCCAATGGAGCGGACAACAAGTCTCCAAGTCCAAACATTTATTAACTACTCACAATGTACTAATTGAACACACGATAGTTGGCTAAGTATATAGCAAGTTGTGGCAAGCAATATAATATGCCTTGCATTGCTTAATAGGAAAGGGAAAAGAGGGAGATAGAGGGAATGGGGAAATACAGATCACCGGTTTGGGTTTCTGCGCTGATCCTGCCGACGAGGGTTCCGGGAGGCACAGGAGACATCCGTCCTTTTCGCTGGCATCCGTCTTCTTTGCTTCACTGCACTCTCTCTCTCCCGGGCCACGCCCCCCCCCCTTCTTGATTTATACCCACTTTCCTTGGGTCCATCCCCTAGGTCGACCCGCATACCTACGTATCCCATGTACGGGGAGGGGTGAGGTGTTTCATGGGATGATGTAATTAGCATGATCATGTTAGCCCTCGTTAGCATATTGAGGGGTGTTAACTTTAATATGCATTTCGTGGATAATGAAGCAAAGGTCATTCACCAGACAGATGGCCCTTGAAGTTTTGGCCAGGTGCACCAGAGCAGAGCCGTCCTGTCTTCACAGGGCTCCCTCCTCCAGTCCCATCTTGTGTTATTCGGGCAGCCTTATCAGCTTCAACCTCCACAGTATCCAACCTGTGACTCATAGTTTTGTCTTGCGAGTGTTTGAGGCATTTCTTTGATCAGCCTCAACTTTTGCTTTCTCAGGCTGTTTTTCTTAGTTTCTCACAGGCCTGGTTTCTCGTCTCTCACAACATCCCACCCCGTGACTCAAACACTCCAAGTTCTTCTTTGACCATTGTGATCTCAAAAAGGTATAGGGAAAAAGAAGACAGAAGGTGAGAGAGCATATATCTAACTGCTGCAAGGCATACTATTAAAAGCAAAAATTTGCATAATATCACAATACTAATATTTACAAGCCATCCTCCCCACCCCGTGAGTCCTGAGGATCCCAGTGATGTGACCCATGACCCAGGGTTCCATCCATCAAACTAGTCCATCAGTCAATAAAAAGGTTCTCACTTCCCATTGTTGATCATCTTCATCGTGGCACGGTCTCCTCTATAGAGGTGGTGGCACTGTGGATGGTGATGCAGCATTCTCCCTCAGTTAGATTCAGCACACCGCACAGTCCATGTTCCTTCAGCAATGCTAGCCGGATTCTGCAACGCCATCTTAGATGCTTGTTGGGTCTGCACCTTTAATTCCTTAAAGGCATACCTTGTTAGTACATATAATTGCTAAGTTAAATTTTCTAAAACTATTTGAGGTTACACAATCACATTATCAGGTCTATAGGGATTTAAATGGGAATACAGTTTAATATTCAGGTACAATTCATTAATGCTTAATTTGTGGGATCAGACCCCTTCAACTAGTCTTTGATGACTGCATCTTGCTGTTGGTGGATGTGGTGTTGTAAGGACCACATCCAGTTATATGAGCTAGCACTGTAATCTGTTTGGTATTTGCAAGCACCAGTTTGCAGTCACAGGTGGCTCACAGGCTTCCTTTATTTTGGAGGTGATTCCCAATAAGGTAACTTAAGGCACAACTCCAGGTTAGCCTTCCAATAAGTGAACTCATTAAATGTACCTGTAAAATTTCCTGGATTGTTGATTGTAATTGATTGGCAATGATTTATTCCACACTCAGCAGGTATGATTCCACAAATTATATAATAATGTAAGCAGATTACAAATAATAACTAGCCAACAATGCCTACAACCATTGAAAGTGCTAAAAGTAACATAGGTCTCCTGTTGTCCAGGATCAATGCTCTGTAAAACACATATATACATGACAAAACAATGATGGTTAGAAAGAAGGGACAATCCACCTGGTATTGATGCGGGATTCTTTCCCATGGGCATCAGTAGCCACCCATGAACAAATATTGATGGGAGTTTTTAGGGTTAGGGGTACTTGCCCCACAGTGGGCAAGTCTACTAGAACAGGTTGTCCAGGATAATGGAGCGGGTTTGCAGGGTCTTTAGTCTCTTTTTTCCTGGCGAGTATGGAGAGAGGCTTAGGACAGAACGCGGTAAGTCGTGGGCACCCATTAATTCCCCACCGGCTGTTTATCTTCATTACTGCGTCTGACACCCGTTGTGGCCATCCTGGTTCGAGGGGGTTTAGGGCCTGCTTTAACAGTCCATTGGTGCGTTCCACAATTCCATTTGCTTGGGGATAGTATGGAGTATGGAAAATCCACTGAATTCCTTCATCTTGAGCCCACTCCTGAACCACCCCGGCAGTAAAGTGACTACCGTTGTCTGATTGGATCGATTTGGGCTTAGGCAAGTAGCTAAACCAACGTTTTAACCCCTTCACCGTATTTTCTGCAGTTGCTCGAGATACAGCTTCTGCTTGAGTTAGGCCTGATACTATTTCCACCCCCACCAATACATAACGTTTTCCCTCAGAGAGCCGGAAAGGGCCAATATAATCCACCTGCCAGGTGTCCCATAGTCCCTTGTTGTCCCTTAGGTGTAGGGGTTGGTCCTTAAGAGGGTTGTGCTCTCCCAGCCGAGTACGACATAGACTACATGCTGAAATAATGGTATTGCACAATTCCCTGGTTACGGACCATCCCCTGCTTATCGCTTCTTTAAACAAATCTTTGCTTCCTGAATGACCCCGCTTTACATGCAGCCATTCCAGTAAGTGTTCCCATTTCTCCTCCTCACCTTCTGTAGCAGTTCTCATCAAACGAGTCATTGAATCCACCTGGTTGTTTAGCAGGTGGGCAGGGTGATTTCCTGACTGGTGTGCAGCAACCCATCCTACTAAAAAGGACTTCCGTTTTGCAATGTTTAAGATTTCCTCCCACTTTTCACGCTGCCACACTGGTACCCGATTTACTTCCCAGTGGTTTTGTTCCCAAAATGTAAGCCATTCGGTACATCCCTTGAATACGGCATAGGAGTCTGTGTAAATAAATACTGGTTCTGTAGTCTCAGCTTCTTTAACAATCACGCTCCATACCGCTGTTAACTCTCCCACCTGAGCACTTCCCTCACCCTCTGTTATGATTCGGTCCCCCGAGTCAACATGCAGTGCTACTGCTCGGTATTTCCATACCTTTCCCTCTCTTCTAGAAGATGCATCGGTGAACCATACATTCTTTAGATGGGTTTCAAATGGGGGAGCAGGTTTTATGTATGAGGGAGGAGGTTCAGGGTGGTCAGAAGGTGGATCTTGTATTTTGAGCACTTTAGATGCCCCCTCCTCTATCTGATATGTGTGGCAGTAATGATCTAATTGTGCATACCACTTCCTAACTGTGTCTCGCTGCGCAACCCCCACAGGAGGGGGGGTTCCAGCCAGTACTGGTTTCAGGACCTTAAAGGGTCCTCGTAGAATGATTAGTTGCTGCCTTATGATTTTTTCAGCTTCCTGCAAAGCTAGGGTAACCACAAAAAGACCCTTCTCCCAGATCGAGTAAGGCTTTTCTGCATCTTTGAAACTGCGCGAATGAAACCCTATAGGGCGAGTGGTACCCTCCGGCCCACGTTGCCACATATGTATGGATAGTCCATGAATTGCAAAACCCCACTCAATTTGGAATGGATCTGTTGGATGTATCGGCCCTAAAGCCTGATATACTCCAGCCTCAAAGATTAACAGCTTTAAGGCTTCTTCATGGACAGGAGTCCAGTCCCAAGTAGCCCTTTTGCGTGTTAAATCATATAAAGGACGAGCTATGATGGAAAAATCGGGAATATGTTTCCTCCAAAATACCAGCAAGCCTAAGGCATGTTGCAGCTCCTTCTTATTTTCAGGGCTCTTTACTTCTTCCAGGGTAGTTAAAGTTTCTGGGGGAATACACACTGTTCCTCCCCGCCACCAAATACCCAGAAACTTTACCTCAGAGGATGGGAGTTGTACCTTTTCAGCTGGAATTTGGAGCCCTAAATTTTCTAGGTGGGTGATTATCTCTGTCTGGGTCTGTCCCACTGCAGCAGCATCAGAGCCACCAATCAGAACATCGTCAATATATTGATATATCCTGACCCCTTCCCTTGGAGGGATTTGAGCAAGCTCCTGCGCTAGTGCATAATGAGCGATGGTCAGCGATGACAATATCCCTGGGGGAGACGTGTAAAAGTAAATTGCACGCCTTCCCATGTAAAGGCAAAGCGATCTCTGTCTGCCTCCTGTATGGGGACCATAAAGAACATATCTTTCACATCAATAGTTGCTAAGATCTGGTGGGCTTGTTCCTGTATGGTTGCAATCAGTTCAGCTACGTTAGGTACTGCAGCTGTTAGAGGACCTGTATTGGCATTTAATCGCCGATAGTCAATTGTCAGACGCCACTTTCCGTTAGGTTTACGGACTGGCCACACTGGGGAATTATAGGGTGAGTGAGTTGGAACGATTATCCCTTGCTCCCGCAGCTCTGCTATTACCGGAGTGATCCCCTCCCTTGCACCTAACGGTAAGGCGTAAGGTTTCACATTAACAGTTTTAGAAGGAGGAAGCGCAGGCGCTTGCTGTAGAAGTCTTATAGAGGCAGTTGGGGACCCAAATTTCCATTCCCTTCCTTTTGAATCCACCCAGGCTTGTCCCTTCAATAGGTCAAGTCCCAGGATATTTGTGGGGAAATTTCCCAGGATCATCATAGCCTCTGTTGCAGTTTCATTCCCAGGTAACCAGCATTTCACCCGAGCAGTCGGCTGTGGCTTAGAGTCCCCGAAAACATCTGTAACCCAGATCTGCTTTTTGTCAGCAATTATGCCATTCCGCTTGGTGACATCAGCTTGGAGTGCTGAGATCTGAGCACCCGTATCTACTAGAAACGTAACTGGAGTTTTAAAGGGACCGAGCGGAAAGGTAATCAACAAGTCTCCTTTAGTATTCTCTGTGAGCCTCCTTAAGTGGACCCACCCGCCATCCCCCGGCTCACTTACTGGGGATGGCGCATCCAGTTTCCCGACCCTAAATCAATCAAGTCTTCTTCAGGGGCAGTTGGTGTTTGAGAAGCAATTACCACCATCTCGTTAGTTTCCAGCTCTGTCCCTCCCTTTGCTCGAAAGGTTCGCTCGGTTGGGGGGGGCAGCTTTCTTTTGTCTTTCCAGGCTCGAATGAGCTTTTCTAAAACTGTAGTAGGCATACCATCCATTAACTCTCGGGGAATCCCCTGTCCAATTCCCTCAGTCCACAAAAGGTTTCTCTTTGCTCTTAAAACTTGCGGAGGGGAAGGAGGCGGATTTTCCTGCTGTTCCACTCTGCGTACCGAGGGCTTAGGTTTACCCGTTCCCCTGGTAAGGCCCATTCTCCGGCCATAATTTATTAAGTCCTGAGCTATCTCTCCCCAGGTCATGGCTTCTCCCCCCGCCCGTCTCCCCCCTCGCGGGGCTAATGCATTCCGCAAACGATCTTGTAATTGTACTGCATGTGATTTCAAAGAGTCCGGCAAGCCCCGAATCAGGGGAGTCATTTGATCAGGGTTAGCAATTAATAGCATTGGGGAAGGCTGCTGCGGAACCAAACGCCTGTCATGCATTAACTGGAGACAAGCAGCCTTCTGCAGACTTTCAGTCAAATGATTTACGGTTGGGGTCTCAATACATACTGGATCCCCCCTTTCCAAGGGGTCCAGACCCCCAGCCCAATAAGCAGCTCGTTGAGTTAACGACCATGGCTCTCTCTGGTCATCAGTAACTAAGAAAACCCCTGGCCCCCAGTACCCCTGGGCCTCATCTTCTGATAACAAAATTCGGTCGCCACCAGTCAAAGACACCCTCCACACGTATTCAGTCTCAGTTTCCTGAGCTTGTCTGGTATATTTCTCCTGAATTTTTGCAAGCTCAGTCGCTGGATATGGTGTAGTTCGAATGGTGACCTGTGGAGCTCTTCCACCCTGACCCTCGGTGGTCTCCGTTTTAATTAATGGTCTTAAATTTGCCCCCTCATTTTCGGGGTAAAAAATTTCTCGGCTTATCTCTAAATCCTTTGTTGGATACAAGGGTCTGGCTGCTGCTTTTGCCAGACTCATAACTCCCTGTTCACTATCCGGAACAGAGCCGAAATCTGTCCGGTTGCAGGTTTCTTGTTCATTCCTCTCTTTTTCGGACCGTGAGATTTTTTCTCGGTCCAAGGCATCTAACAGAGCCATGTGAAATCGCTGAGAGGTGTTACGCTCATCAGCTAATTGGCTTTTCAGAACTTCAGTTTGCTCTTGCCAGAGTTTAGCTTTTTGTTCAGTAACTTTACGTTCCTCAACCAATTGATCCTGGAGAGCTTTTACCAGATCTTGTAAGGATTTGATCATTTCCCCTTCTAATTGTTTCTTAACATGTTTATCTTTTTGGGCTGCAGTCAGTGCTGCCCCCAATACAGCGCACACTACAGCTTTTCCTTTGCCTGGTCGCGACCCTTGCACCCCCGCAAGTGCACTGATATAGCTTGCCACTGCTTCTGGATTATGCCAATTATCATGGGCCCAAACCTCTACTAAATGAGGAGGACAAGCCTTATACTCCTTCAGTTTCTCAAAAATAGGGGAGCAGTCAAGCACCGACATTTCCTGGCCAGTCATGGCTTGCCACTGCTCAAACCTCTCCTGGCTTAGAGCTGAGAGGTCACTTCCCGATTCTCCCTGTCCTTATCGGATAGAGAATCGGTATCCCTCCGACCCTTTCCCAGCGTAGAGCTGAGGGGCCAATTCCCAGTTCTCCCTGTCCGAGTTGGTCGGATAGAGAACCAGTATCTCATAAGACTTTCCGACACCGAAGGGGATCCTGCCGACTACGCCAATTTTAATGTCACGTCCCGCTCAGACGAGGGGGACAAGTGACTCAGATTCGCAAATCCCCAATGGAGCGGACAACAAGTCTCCAAGTCTAAACATTTATTAACTACTCACAATGTACTAATTGAACACACGATAGTTGGCTAAGTATATAGCAAGTTGTGGCAAGCAATATAATATGCCTTGCATTGCTTAATAGGAAAGGGAAAAGAGGGAGATAGAGGGAATGGGGAAACACAGATCACCGGTCTGGGTTTCTGCGCTGCTCCTGCCGACGAGGGTTCCGGGAGGCACGGGAGACATCCGTCTTTTTCGCTGACATCCGTCTTCTTCGCTTCACTGCACTCTCTCTCCTCGGGGCGCGCCCCCCCCCCCCCTTCCCTTCTTGATTTATACCCACTTTCCTTGGGTCCATCCCCTAGGTCGACCCCCATACCTACGTATCCCATGTACGGGGAGGGGTGAGGTGTTTCATGGGATGATGTAATTAGCATGATCATGTTAGCCCTCGTTAGCATATTGAGGGGTGTTAACTTTAATATGCATTTCGTGGATAATGAAGCAAAGGTCATTCACCGGACAGATGGCCCTTGAAGTTTTGGCCAGGTGCACCAGAGCAGAGCCGTCCTGTCTTCACAGGGCTCCCTCCTCCAGTCCCATCTTGTGTTATTCGGGCAGCCTTATCAGCTTCAACCTCCACAGAATGCACCCTGTGACTCATAGTTTTGTCTTGCGAGTGTTTGAGGCATTTCTTTGATCAGCCTCAACTCTTGCTTTCTCAGGCTGTTTTTCTTAGTTTCTCACAGGCCTGGTTTCTCGTCTCTCACACAGCTCCTTCTTATTTTCAGGGCTCTTTACTTCTTCCAGGGTAGTTAAAGTTTCTGGGGTAATACACACTGTTCCTCCCCGCCACCAAATACCCAGAAACTTTACCTCAGAGGATGGGAGTTGTACCTTTTCAGCTGGAATTTGGAGCCCTAAATTTTCTAGGTGGGTGATTATCTCTGTCTGGGTCTGTCCCACTGCAGCAGCATCAGAGCCACCAATCAGAACATCGTCAATATATTGATATATCCTGACCCCTTCCCTTGGAGGGATTTGAGCAAGCTCCTGCGCTAGTGCATAATGAGCGATGGTCAGCGATGACAATATCCCTGGGGGAGACGTGTAAAAGTAAATTGCACGCCTTCCCATGTAAAGGCAAAGCGATCTCTGTCTGCCTCCTGTATGGGGACCATAAAGAACATATCTTTCACATCAATAGTTGCTAAGATCTGGTGGGCTTGTTCCTGTATGGTTGCAATCAGTTCAGCTACGTTAGGTACTGCAGCTGTTAGAGGACCTGTATTGGCATTTAATCGCCGATAGTCAATTGTCAGACGCCACTTTCCGTTAGGTTTACGGACTGGCCACACTGGGGAATTATAGGGTGAGTGAGTTGGAACGATTATCCCTTGCTCCTGCAGCTCTGCTATTACCGGAGTGATCCCCTCCCTGGCCCCTAACTGTTGCTGTTAGCTCTGCCTCTTTGAACCTGCCTCTCCACGTGTCAGTGGCGCTCAGGTCGCAGAGACTAACACCGCAACACCGCAATTAGCCTGCCTCATTAAACCTGCCAATCCACATATCAGTGGCGCTCAGATCGCAGACTAATGCTGCAGGAGGTTAAGACCTTCACGGGGACATCAGTACAAACACCAATATGATGGATACAAAATGTCCGTTTATTAAACTGTGTATCTCACCTATATACACTCACCAAGTACCTCCTTCGTGGGTGTGCCCTTAACATTACAAGCCTATCCATCACCTTACCTCGTAACAAGGGAGGGCTACAGCTATTCCTTCCGTACATCGCGAGATCTTCCGAACGCCACTCCCTACACCTAACGGTAAGGTGTAAGGTTTCACATTAACAGTTTTAGAAGGAGGAAGCGCAGGCGCTTGCTGTAAAAGTCTTATAGAGGCAGTTGGGGACCCAAATTTCCATTCCCTTCCTTTTGAATCCACCCAAGCTTGTCCCTTCAATAGGTCAAGTCCCAGGATATTTGTGGGGAAATTTCCCAGGATCATCATAGCCTCTGTTGCAGTTTTATTCCCAGGTAACCAGCATTTCACCTGAGCAGTCGGCTGTGGCTTAGAGTCCCCGAAAACATCTGTAACCCAGATCTGCTTTTTGTCAGCAATTATGCCATTGCGCTTGGTGACATCAGCTTGGAGTGCTGAGATCTGAGCACCCGTATCTACTAGAAATGTAACTGGAGTTTTAAAGGGACCGAGCGGAAAGGTAATCAACAAGTCTCCTTTAGTATTCTCTGTGAGCCTCCTTAAGTGGACCCACCCGCCATCCCCCGGCTCACTTACTGGGGATGGTGCGTCCAGTTTCCCGACCCTAAATCAATCAAGTCCTCTTCAGGGGCAGTTGGTGTTTGAGAAGCAATTACCACCATCTCGTTAGTTTTCAGTTCTGTCCCTCCCTTTGCCCGAAAGGTCTGCTCAGTTGCGGGGGGCAGCTTTCTTTTGTCTTTCCAGGCTTGAATGAGCTTTTCTAAAACTGTAGTAGGCATACCATCCATTAACTCTCGGGGAATCCCCTGTCCAATTCCCTCAGTCCACAAGAGGTTTCTCTTTGCTCTTAAAACTTGCGGAGGGGAAGGAGGCAGATTTTCCTGCTGTTCCACTCTGCGTACCGAGGGCTCAGGTTTACCCATTCCCTCGGTAAGGCCCATTCTCCGGCCATAATTTATTAAGTCCTGAGCTATCTCTCCCCAGGTCATGGCTTCTCCCCCCGCCCGTCTCCCCCCTCGCGGGGCTAATGCATTCCGCAAACGATCTTGTAATTGTACTGCATGTGATTTCAAAGAGTCCGGCAAGCCCCGAATCAGGGGAGTCATTTGATCAGGGTTAGCAATTAATAGCATCGGGGAAAGCTGCTGTGGAACCAAACGCCTGTCATGCATTAATTGGAGACAAGCAGCCTTCTGCAGACTTTCGGTCAAATGATTTACGGTTGGGGTCTCAATACATACTGGATCCCCCCTTTCCAAGGGGTCCAGACCCCCAGCCCAATAAGCAGCTCGTTGAGTTAACGACCACGGCTCTCTCTGGTCGTCAGTGATTAAGAAAACCCCTGGCCCCCAGTACCCCTGGGCCTCATCTTCTGATAACAAAATTCGGTCGCCACCAGTCAAAGACACCCTCCACACGTATTCAGTCTCAGTTTCCTGAGCTCATCTGGTATATTTCTCCTGAATTTTCGCAAGCTCAGTCGCTGGATATGGTGTAGTTCGAATGGTGACCTGCGGAGCTCTTCCACCCTGACCATCGGTGGTCTCCGTTTTAATTAATGGTCTTAAATTTGCCCCCTCATTTTTGGGGTAAAAAATTTCTCGGCTTATCTCTAAATCCTTTGTTGGATACAAGGGTCTGGCTGCTGCTTTTGCCAGACTCGTAACTCCCTGTTCACTATCCGGAACAGAGCCGAGATCTGTCCGGTTGCAGGTTTCTTGTTCATTCCCCTCTTTTTCGGACCATGAGGTTTTTTCTCGGTCCAAGGCATCTAACAGAGCCGTGTGAAGTCGCTGAGAGGTGTTACGCTCATCAGCTAATTGGCTTTTCAGAACTTCAGTTTGCTCTTGCCAGATTTTAGCTTTTTGTTCAGTAACTTTACGTTCCTCGACCAATTGATCCTGGAGAGCTTTTACCAGATCTTGTAAGGATTTGATCATTTCCCCTTCTAATTGTTTCTTAACATGTTTATCTTTTTGGGCTGCAGTCAGTGCTGCCCCCAATACAGCGCACACTACAGCTTTTCCTTTGCCTGGTCGCGACCCTTTCACCCCCACAAGCACACTGATATAGCTTGCCACTGCTTCTGGATTATGCCAATTATTGTGGGCCCAAACCTTTACTAAAGGAGGAGGACAAGCCTTATACTCCTTCAGTTTCTCAAAAATAGGGGAGCAGTCAAGCACCGACATTTCCTGGCCAGTCATGGCTTGCCACTGCTCGAACCTCTCCTGGCTTAGAGCTGAGAGGTCACTTCCCGATTCTCCCTGTCCTTATCGGATAGAGAATCGGTATCCCTCCGACCCTTTCCCAGCATATAGCTGAGGGGCCAATTCCCGGTTCTCCCTGTCTGAGTTGGTCGGATAGAGAACCAGTATCTCATAAGACTTTCCGACACCGAAGGGGATCCTGCCGACTACGCCAATTTTAATGTCACGTCCCGCTCAGACGAGGGAGACAAGTGACTCAGATTCACAAATCCCCAATGGAGCGGACAACAAGTCTCCAAGTCCAAACATTTATTAACTACTCACAATGTACTAATTGAACACACGATAGTTGGCTAAGTATATAGCAAGTTGTGGCAAGCAATACAATATGCCTTGCATTGCTTAATAGGAAAGGGAAAAGAGGGAGATAGAGGGAATGGGGAAATACAGATCACCGGTCTGGGTTTCTGCGCTGATCCTGCTGACGAGGGTTCCAGGAGGCACAGGAGATATTCGTCTGTTTCGCTGGCATCCGTCTTCTTTGCTTCACTGCACTCTCTCTCTCCCGGGCCGCGCCCCCCCCCCCCCCCTTCTTGATTTATACCCACTTTCCTTGGGTCCATCCCCTAGGTCGACCCACATACCTACGTATCCCATGTATGGGGAGGGGTGAGGTGTTTCATGGGATGATGTAATTAGCATGATCATGTTAGCCCTCGTTAGCATATTGGGGGGTGTTAACTTTAATATGCATTTCGTGGATAATGAAGGAAAGGTCATTCACCGGGCAGATGGCCCTTGAAGTTTTGGCCAGGTGCACCAGAGCAGAGCCGTCCTGTCTTCACAGGGCTCCCTCCTCCAGTCCCATCTTGTGTTATTCGGGCAGCCTTATCAGCTTCAACCTCCACAGAATGCACCCTGTGACTCATAGTTTTTGTCTTGCGAGTGTTTGAGGCATTTCTTTGATCAGCCTCAACTTTTGCTTTCTCAGGCTGTTTTTCTTAGTTTCTCACAGGCCTGGTTTCTCGTCTCTCACAACAGACGACACCCAGTTGGGTGGGAGTGTTGATCTGCTCGAGGGTAGGGAGGCTCTGCAGAGAGACCTGGACAGGCTGGAGCGATGGGCTAAGGCCAACTGGAGGAGTTTCAATAAGGCCAAATGCCAGGTGCTGCACTTGGGTCACAACAACCCCCAGCAGCGCTACAGGCTTGGGGAGGAGTGGCTGGAGAGTTGCTAGTCAAAGAGGGACCTGGGGGTGTTGATTGACATCCGGCTGAACATGAGCCAGCAGTGCGCCCAGGTGGCCAAGAAGGCCAATGGCATCCTGGCTTGTATCAGAAATAGTGTGGCCAGCAGGGACAGGGAAGTGATCCTGCCCCTGTACTCGGCACTGGTGAGGCCGCACCTTGATTCCTGTGTTCAGTTTTGGGCCCCTCACTACAAAAAGGACATTGAATGACTCAAGCGTGTCCAGAGAAGGGCAACGAAGCTGGTGAAGGGTCTGGAGCACATGTCTTATGAGGAGCAGCTGAGGGAACTGGGGTTGTTTAGTCTGGAGAAGAGGAGGCTGAGGGGAGACCTCATTGCCCTCTACAGCTACCTGAAAGGAGGTTGCAGAGAGCTGGGGATGAGTCTCTTTAACCAAGTAACAAGCGATAGGACAAGAGGTAATGGCCTCAAATTGCGCCAGGGATGGTTTAGACTGGATATTAGGAAGCATTTCTTTACAGAACGGGTTGTTAGGCGTTGGAATGGGCTGCCCAGGGAGGTGGTGGAGTCCCCATCCCTGGAGGTGTTTAAGAGTAAAGTTGACTTAGCAATTAGAGATATGCTGTAGTTGGGAACTGTAAGTGTTAGGTCAATGGTTGGACTGGATGATCTCCTAGGTCTTTTCCAACCTAGACAATTCTGTGATTCTGTGAAAAGCATATTTGGAGTCTGTATAGCTATTGACTCTTTTCCCTTTGGCTAATTCCAAAGCCCTGGTTAAGGCAATGATTTCAGCCTTTTGCACAGAGGTATTTGGAGGTAATGCTTTAACTTCTTGATCCTCAGTGTCACCACAGCATAGCCAGCCTTTCTTGTCCCCTTCACAACAAAACTGCTTCCATCAGTATATAGTTCTTCATCTGGAGTTTGGAGGGGAGCATCTCTCAGGTCTGGTCTGCTGGCATACACCTGTTCAATGACTTGTAAACAATCATGGTTAGAATAACTTTTTCTCCTCTGTTGGCATTAAAGATGCAGAATTTAGTATTGTACTTACTTTTAAAGTGATGTCGTCTTGTTCCAATAACAAGGCTTGATATTGTAACAAACGGCTCCGTCCAAGCTTATGATGTCCTTTTTGTTCCAATACAGTAAGTAGATGAGAGACATGGACTGTTACTTTTTGCTCCATAGTCAATTTTCTGGTTTCTTGGATAATGAGAACAGTAGCTGTGACTGCCCGCAGACAGCCAGGCCACCCTGAACTCACTTCATCCAATTGTTTAGAGAAATAAGCCACAGGACTTCACCAGTCTCCTAAGAGCTGAGTTAGAACGCTACATGACCCTTTTCATGAACAAACAACTCAAAGGGTTTAGTCAGATTGGGTAGTCCTAAAGCTGGGTCTTTCACTAAAGTCCGTTTAATATCATCAAAACTTTTCCTTCATTCCGGAGTCCATTCTAGCAGTTCCTCAGGACCTTTAGTTTCCTCATATAAGGGTTTTGCTAATAGGCTGCAATTTGGAATCCACAGGTGACACCATCTGGCAATTCCTAAAAATCCTCTCAGCTCTCTTTTAGATTGTGGGGGTCCATTCTACAAATGGCCTCTTTTCTATCATTTCCCAGTCTTCATTGTCCCTGGGAAATCTCAAATCCAAGATAGGTTACAATTTGTCTTGCGACTTGTACTTTACTCAGTACCCAGCCATTCCCCAAAAAAATCAGGAGGCTGACACTTTTTCTTCACAAGTCTCAATAGTATCTGCCCCCAACAAGATATCATCAACATACTGAAGAAGGGTTATTTGATTCTCCTTACCCAGCCACTGTTTCAGCTCCTTAGCCAGGATTGTTCCAAAAATGGTCAGGCTGTTTTTAAATCCTTGGGGTAGCACAGTTCAGCAAAGTTGGGTTCTTTTTCCGGTCAACGGATCTTCCCATTCAAAGGCAAAAATCTTTTGGCTGTTTTCTTCCAAAGGTATACAAAAGAAGGCATCTTTTAAATCTAAACCAGAAAACTATGCATTTGATTCTTTTACTGTTGTTAACAATTAGGAACCACTGGGTGGATGTCCACTACCAGTTGATTTATTGCTCTTAAAGCGAACCAATCTATATCCTTGATTATGCAATTTTTTCACTGGAAGGATAGGAGTATTATATTCAGACTGACACTCTCGTAAAAGTCCATATTTAAGAAAATTATCCACTACTGGTTCCAAGCCTTTCCTGGCTTCCATACTAATAGGATATTGTTTTTTTCTTACCAGCTGAACTCCTGGTTTTAATTCAGCTTTTACCAGTTCCACATTCTTCACTTTTCCAGGTTTCTCAGATGTCCATACAAAGGGAGTAACTTCATTCTTAATTTCCTCAGGAACATTTCCAAATTCTTCTTCTTTATCTTCTGACTCTACTTGTAATAAATATATTTGTGCCTGCCAGGAATTAGTTTTGGGAAAATGAACTTGAATCTTTCCTTTCTTAAAACTGATTCATGCTCCTAGCTTATTTAATAAATCCCATCCCAAGAGAGGTATTGGGCACTCCGGCATGTATAAAAATTTATGCATTACTGGTTTTCCTCCAATTTCACATTTCAAGAGTTTCAAAAATGGTCTGACTTCTCTCTTTCCCGTGACCCCAACAACAGACATATTAAATTTACTTGGAGGCCCCTTACAGGTATTTATGACTGAATATTTTGCTCCTGTATCTACTAGAAAATCAAAAGTTTCATTCCCCAGCTTTATTGGAACCAGGGGCTCAGCTGGGGAGTCCTTCTTCCCTGCCCCCAGTTCCCATCACTCAGATTCAGTTCCCATCATTATCAAGTCAGCTTCAGGAGGTATTTCCCAGGGCTGACTGGCTCTTTTATTTTTTGGACATTTATTTTTCCAGTGTCCTTGCTCCCTACAAAAGGCACATTGATTAATTCCTAGGGGTACCGACTGTCTGATCATATTTCCACGTCCTACCTACTCCCCTACTCCTTTTTCCTTGTCTTCTGGGAAATTCTCTACCTTCAGTTGAAATTTGGGCATTAGCAAGGGCGGCTGCCAAAATTGCAGCTTTCTGTATTCTACCTTTTAATTTGTCCTTCTCCATTACCTTTTTCTTTTCCACTTCTCGATTGTGTCCTGGTTTCGGCCAGGATAGAGTTAACTTTCCATGGGCTGAGAGGGAGCACAGCTGAAGGGCTGGGTCCTGATCGATCATTAGAGCATTCCATGTCATGTGATGTCAAAGCTCAGCATATAGGCGGGCAGCGTGTGCTCTCTCATGGGAGTTGTTTTGGTTTTGGTTTCTGGATTGGCTGGGCAGGTTTCTCTGGTGCCGTCAGATCGCTGCTGGGGACGGGCTCTGTACCGGTCACCGCTCGATGAGCCACTAGTGCATTTTACCTGTTTTGGACTACTATTATTACTGTTGTTTTTTGCTAGTAAATTTTTTTTTATGTAACCTACAAATTTCTTCTTTTGTCCCTCCCCTATTTCACTGGGGGGGTGGAGAGTAATCAACTGGCCACATGGCGATTTGCTACCGGCTGAGTTCAAACCACAACAGATTGTTATAAACTTTGTATGCAATCTCAATTAGCTGAGAGACAGTCATTCCAATAACTCCATCCACTTTCTGTAACTTTTGCCTAATGTCTGGGGCAGATTGCCCTACAAACAAGGTAGTGAATACTGCCTTGTTGTCCTCATTCTCTGGGTCCAGATCAGCCCATTTTCTGGCCGCCTCACATAACCTTTTGTAGAAGGCTTGAGGGGTCCTCTGATTTTCCTTGAATTACTTGAGTTAATTTAGCAAGGTTCTTTGGCCGAGTAATTCCATTTTTAATTCCATATAATATTAATTGCTGATATTGTTTTATCATGAGATTTCCCTCATCTCTATTAGGGTACCAATTAGGTTCCTGGGTGGGCATAAAACACGCCAGACCATCCCTTGCATTTATCCTTTCATTCTCTGCCTCAGCTTTCTCTAATACAATTCTCTTCCGGGGTTAACAAGCTATTTAATAAAACTTGCATGTCTTGCCAATCTGGATTATGATTTTCAATAATCATTCTAAAAGAACAATACATTTTGTCTGGGTTTTCTGTATATGATCCAGCTGACTTCTTCTAATTCATTAAATCAGAAGTAGTAAATGGTACCTTGACAAATACTGGATTTCCCCCTGGACCTACAGCCTATTGAAGAGGAGCTAATAGTGTAGGGGTTTGAGTTCACCCTGCTATAGGGCTAAAACTACCACCTCCTCCAGCATTATTTTCCTCATTATCTGGAGCCATCAGCATCTGTGCATCCTCCTCTTCATCACTCAATTTTAAACACCTCCTCCCAATACTACATGCAGAACAACAATGGGATTCTCTATCTTCCATCATCATCATTACATTAGAATCAGAATCCAAAAGCTTACATTTCTTTTGTGTTTCATGATCATTTGTCAAAGTAAAGAATAAATCAACATAAGGTACCTCATCTCATTTGTCTTGTCGTTGACCAAACAACATTAATTGCAAAATAGTATTATATTTCAATGACCCCTTCTTGGGTCATTTTTCTCCATCTTTCAACTTATACAATGGCCACCATTTAGTACAATATTCAATTAGCCATTCCCTTGTTAACGGATCTCCTCCAAATTTTCCCCAATATTTTATAATACACCCAAGAGGAGAACAAGGAGTCATTTTAGACAGCTGAGCTCCCATATTTTTACCCAAAAAGAACGTTCTGATCCATGACTTCATATACTCCAGTCGTCACTGTCAAATGTATATGAATTTACCAAATTTACCATCAATCCCCCCTTAAGTGCATGCACAACCTTACATAAAACAGTATCTCTTTTATCAAGCATTGCACAGTTGTGTCGCTTACCCGCTCTGGTCGGGGAAAGTACTCATGGAGTCCCCGATCAAAAGGTCAGTGTGAGCTGCAGTCCTGAGAGTAGGGTCTCCTGGCCAAGAGTCAGCAAGTCGATCCGGGCAAGGCGTTACAGTTGTCCCATCTGGGTCGCCAGAAAACTGTTATCCGAAAAGCGGATTCGTGCCCAGTGTGCAATAAACCAATCTCAACACGCTCAGGAGAGATATTGTATTTATTCAGGCCTGGGTGCTCGGTGGACTTTTCCACAAATCAAGCACCCCAATGGCAGGTTTTCATGCTTCTTTTATACACAGATATCAGAAGTTAGTACTTTTCCATGCATGCCCATTAGATACTGATTGGTTAGTGATTAACATACAATTATAATACAGTTTACCTACTGCTTCTACTACTACACATGCTCAGGGGAAGGGTCTTAACCTGGGCAGGGGTCTTTTTGACCTGTGGATGTGGTTTTTAGTATTATAATGAAGGTTGTTCACTTTCAGGACACTCAAAAGTTAGTTTCATTGCCAAGTTAAGTAATCCAGACATTCTCTTTTATGATCCAGGATGTTCTGCTTATTGTCTAAGGTTTGGAGATCAAAGCTTGTATTTAGTAAACTTCTTATCAATAATCAAGGTTGCCTCAACCACAGTTCAAAGTCTTGTTCAACCAGGTTTTGAAAACTCATAATTCTCCCCATATGTGCAGTAACTATAGCTACTAGCACAATTATTAACCATGACTACTAGCAAATGCAAAGTATACTGTATCAGCAGGGGCAGCTGCTCCAGCAACTGCTGGGGAGTGTTACCACAATACCTGAGACTGTTATTGAAGGGAAGCTGCTATAAGTATACTAGAAATTGCTAATGTACAGGGACCTGTAAAATAAGACATTTAGTTTTAATGTTAGACATCACTTATGTTTTACTAGCTTTTACTTTTTTTCCAGTATTTTTCCTGTATTTTACTGTAATGTATATAATTTCATTTATACTTTTTCCTAACTACCCTCTGTAGTCGTTACCCAGTTACCCACTTATAAGATGTTTTAAAACCTTTAACTCCTTGCCTAGCAAAGATAAGACAGACCTTGGACAGTCTGAAAAACTCCCTGAGTACATCCCTAATAGCAGGAACCTAAAGAAAACAAGGACCTAAGAAGACGCCAGTGTGGAGATAAGTGCTGAAAGCTGGAACAAACAGGAGCAGAAGGACGGATGAGGTCACTCTATGACCATATATGGACACAGGAAACCTAAAGTTCACTAGCGGACAGTGTGAGAAAGGCTGTGTGGACCCCTAAGGAGGGGAGAGGACCCTCACTCTATTTTTACTACGCATGCTCAGACTATGTAAATGAATTCTAAGAACCCATTAGCATAAGACTGCCTTTTCTAAGAAATCTGATGCATATGTATGCTTTTTGTGTATATTAGAGAGTTTTGTTAGTAAGGGTGGCACTTGTGGTGGAGTGATCCCCAGTGCTGCCCAGCGCTGCGAAAAAGAATACCTGCTGAACAGTTATACTCAATTCTGACTGTTGAGTGAAGCCCTTTGTTTCACTATGCTGGTATAAATTCAGCTGAGGCACCCTTCTGCACAAACTGCTGTACCTGTTGGATGTTTCCGTGAGCTGCCTTCTAGGCCTGGTTCTTATATTGGCCAATCCTGAGCACCGACTTAAAGGGTGCTTGACCCTCCCTAATCTGGGGACAGCTGCAACAAAGGCTTCATGCACCTTGGAGCCTTTTACAGGACTTTCCTTGTGTA
This sequence comes from Strix aluco, assembly GCF_031877795.1. NCBI lineage: Eukaryota > Metazoa > Chordata > Aves > Strigiformes > Strigidae > Strix > Strix aluco. The sequence continues at coordinate 22,872,720 of NC_133970.1, forward strand.
GGACTTTTCTTTATCCAATTACTAGATAGTAGATCTGATATTATGTACTCTTTTTTTTAAAGGGGAACTGTTATGGCCCAGACTGGGAGCCCAGAGAGTCATAAAGGTTCTGTGATCCCCTTGGGTTAAATTAAGGTGAAATGACACCAAATGACCAGTTAAAATGTTTTACTTGCGGTAGAAAACAATTTAAACTTGGAAAAGGATAATAAGCAATGTGGTCTCTTATACATCTATAAGGAAGAAAAGAAAGGAAAGAAAAGAAAAAGAAAGGAGAGAAAGAGAGTCAAAGAAATCCAAATCACCACCCGTGGATCCAGCGTTGTCTCAGGTCTGGTAATCTTGGGTGGTGGGTGCACACACAGCAAAGTTTTCTGTCGCCTTTTAAGTTCATCTTATCAGCTGATTAGCATAGTAGACAAAGAGAGGCAGGTATTCCACAAACTCATTTCCATAAGTATGCATTGAGGGGGAGTGGGGCCCACCAACCCCCTCGTCCAATAGAGTTGGCGGTCACGATCTCCCCCAGTTTCCACAGACTTTTGCTGACATCATGCTTCTTGAGCAATTGTCCAGCAGGATGCTTACCTCTTATCAGTCCTTATCACCTCTTCAATGGTGAAGTCTAGCAAGGCCTGCATGGTATCAGGCTTACACAATGGAGCCAGTGATTAGTGGTCTTTGTGCTTGACAAGAAACTTTTGGTTTCACTCAGTCCATGTTTCCCCCCTTTGAGGCTTATCTAAGGAGTTTGTCAATACAACTGTAAGGGAGTGTTACAGAGGCTCTCAAATAAACAACCAATCACCAAAAATTAAAAATTTATTAACACAATTAACTAGCTCTCCGTAAATTGCAGGTTCGAATATCTGTGAGAGGAGAACAGAACAACTTCCTAGGGTTTAAGGAGCAACCCGAAATACATAACAAAGCACAACTCCTTAGGGTTTAAGCAACCCAAAACACAGAACAAAGCACCACTCCCTAGGGTTTAACGACATCCCAAAAAGCTCTATCACTCACCTAACAAGTGAGGGCTTTCAACCTCGAGGACCTGCTCAGGGCAGCATCCCGACCCAAGGCACCTCAAGGAGTTTCCTTGGGCAGCGTCCTGACCCAAGGGGAGAGTCCTCGACCGCAACATGATGCTCCAGGGGATGAGCTCCAAATGGCTCCCCCAAGGGACTCCATTTATACCCAGGCCGAATCTGACCTGTAGTCAATAGCGGCTCCCATTGGTCAAAGGCCCCAATTACCGCAAAGCCCTGAGAACAAAGGCAGTCAGGAGCTGATACCCTTCAGCAGCCAAGAAGCTACGTTTTCATTGGGTGGATACACCTGCCACAGGGAGTAGGGGCGTGCATCCTTCGATACGCTCCGCTCTTCCTTGGGTGACATTCCTTAGACTAATCACAAAGGCCACAGCTTGTCCTTGAGGTTTTCTGTCTATGAATGTTTGAGGCATTGCTTCCTTCAGTTCCTTACAGGAACTAGCATGATATTTTTATTGTTATGAGGTTGGCTGTCTTTCTGGCCCTTTTTAATTGTAGAGCATCCTCTTAAGTTTCATATGTAGTCTTCCCACTTGAACACCCTGGGATCCAGTACCTTTCCTCTTGCTGTGCTAACCCACCCACCAGATCTATCTGAGTTCTGGCACAAAAGATATTTGGTTTTGGCAGTCCTGTGACATCAGTGAGGTTCTTAAATGAAATCTGAGTCCTGGAACAGTGTTTAGACAATTTTTTAAAAAGGTCTGCCATGGATATGTTACTGAGCTGCTATTTGTCTGTTGATGATACTCAGCCTACCGTCTTTTTGTGGCTCCACTAGAAAATGATCTTGCAAGTCTCACCTGTGTGGTGAGTTGACTCCAGCTAGCAGTCAAGCACCACACAGCTGCTCGCTCACTGCAGTGAGATGGGGGAGATAATAGGAAGAACAAAAGCAAGAACAACTGGGTTGAGATAAAGACAGTTTAATAAGTGAAGGAAAGAGGAAAAAACAAGTTATACGAAGGCAGTCACTCACCACCTCTCACCAGCAGACCAGTGCCCAGGCACTCTCCAAGCAATGGCTACCTTGGAAGACCATTTTTTTATTGCTGAGCATGACATTATATGGTATGGAATATCCCTTTGGTCAGTTTGGGTCAGCTGTCTCAGCTGTGTCCCCTCCCAGCCTCTTCCCCACCCCCAGCCTACTCACTGGAGGGGCAAAGTGGGAAAAAGGCCTTGATGCTGTGCAAGCACTGTTCAGCAATAGCTAAAACATTAGTGTGTTGTTGTGGTGGGTTGACCTTGGCTGGCAGCCAGATGCCCACCCAGCCACTCTCTCACTCCCCCTCCTCAACAAGACAGGAGGAAAAAAGAGATGGAAAATCTCATGGGTCAAGATAAAGACAGGGAGATCACTTACCAATTACCATTATGGGCAAAACAGCCTCAACTTGGGGAAAATGAAATTTATTGCCAATTAAAATAGATTTGGGTAGTAAGAAACAAATTCAAAATTAAAACAACACCTTCTCCCCAACATTTATCCAAGGCTCAACTTCACTCCTTCATTCCCAACTCCTCTACCTCCTCCCCCTCAGCATCGCAGGACGGATGGGGAACGGGGGGTTGTGGTCAGTTCATAACAGTTCCTCTCTGCTGCTCCTTCCTCTTCACACTTTTTCTCTACTCCAGCATGGGTCCTCTCTGTAGGCTGCAGTCGTTCAGGGAATATCCACCTGCTCCACTGTGATCTCTCCATAGGCTGAAGGGGAATCTCTGCTCCAGCACCTGGAGCACCTCCTCCCCCTCCTTCTTCTCTGACCTTCGTGTCTGCAGGATTGTTTCTCATACTTTTTTTCCCTCAGTTCTCTCTGATGTGTAGCATTTTGCCCTTTCTTAAATATGTTTCACAGAGGTGCCACCAGCTTCTCTGATAGGCTCAGCATTGTCCAATGGTGGGTCTGTTTTGGAGCTGGCTGGCACCAGCTGTGTCCAGCACAGGACGGCTCCAATCTCTTCTCACAGACAGCATCCCTGCAGCCCTCCATCTGCCAAAACCTTGCCACATAAACCAAATACAGTTTTCAACACTGTTTTAGTCACAAATCCAAAACACAGCACCATATGGGCTGCTATGAAGAAAATTAACTCCACCTGAGTCAGACCCTGTACAACCTGGCATGTTTCTTCTGTTTGTTTTTGTTTGTTTGTTTGTTTGTTTGTTTCCGGTCCTTTTCTGCCGACACGGAAGTCTCGGACACAACTTAGACGACCAATGTGATCAAGTTGATGCCACTTTATTAAAGGCTACACAGCAATTTATACTCTATCACAGGCTTCACGCGCTGCTATCTTATTGCTAATAGGCTAAAGCTACTTGTTCACGTGCCCTTCTGCCCCCTATGATTGGTCCCGGTGTGGTGTCCACGCGATGCTCTCCCCCCAGGTAGACCCCCTGTTTTCGACATTCCAACATCTTTATCTCTTGGGCAGGAATGTAGTTTCTCAGGCCGTCTCGGCCTTGTTTATGTCCTTGAACACAGCTGCAGCTTGCTGTTACAGTGAGGCCCCTTGGTCTGGATCGCTCACAACATGTCCGTTGTTCTCCAGCAATGCCACAAATCCCCCTTTTTGTTTTTGAGCGATCCAGACCCCCCTTTGTTCCTGTGCTAAAAATTTTGCACCGACAGTCCTCTGCAGGGCCCTTTGCAGAAGGCTGATAAGGCAAGGCAACATTAAGAGCACAGTCACTACAATCAAAAGGACTACCCCTACAGTTTTGATTAACGTTTTCAACCAACCAGATAATCCCCAACCTTTAAACATCCTTGTCAGCCAGTCCAAGCCATCATCTTCTGTTAAGCGTTTGACTCCATCCTTCAATTGCTGAATGCTTTTAAAAATAGATTCTGAATGATCGGATAGATTCATACAACACATTCCTCCAAATTCAGCACAACCATGTCCTTGCGCTAGAAGCAAAAAATCAATCGCAGCTCTATTTTGTAATGTAGCACGTCTGACACTATCAACATCAGTTAAAAGACCACTTAAAGCCAAAGAAGTAGCATTAGTTTGTTTGCTAAGCCAGAACTGCAGTGGGCTCGGCCATGTATCCACAGGTATTTCTACCAAGCATGTAGAGAACGGATTTTCAGGGCTTGCGGTGGCGTTTGGTTGTGAGACCACCCATCCTTCACCCTGAGGCAGGTTCCAATACAGGCCGAACACACCGAGCAGGAACCCAGCGAGAGCTGGCATCTGTGAAAACACAAACATAACCCCTGCTCCAAGTTAATATCTCATTTGGTTTCTGTTTCATCTTTCTTAACTTCCTTTTTCCAGGGTCGCACCCATCGACTCAGAACCCATCTAGTGCCGGTATCGGTAATAACGCAGGCATAGCCTCGACCCGTCATTGTTAGTTCCACAGGTCCTTTCCACTCTCCTATAGCAACATCTTTGTACTGAGCAAAAGCACCATCTCCACACCGGCTTATATCAGATTTCAGACCCATACTGTGTATTACTACTGGTGGTTCCTCCCTATCACCTGTGAGCCGTAAGTAATTTAACACATACACCGCTTTTGCAAGTGGTTCTGCAGCAGCCAAGACCTCTCCCCCTTTTTGTTTTTGCAAAAGCGCTTTGAAAGTTTTGATGCGCTCTCTCCACTATGGCTTGCCCCGTGGGGGAATGTGGTATACCTGTGATGTGACGTATACCCCAGAGTTGACAAAAAAGAGCAAATTTTTGAGAGGTAGAGGCTGGTCCATTATCAGTTTCACGGGTCAATTGAACTAATTCCCCATATTCCCTGGGCGCATTCTGCCCTACCGCAATGGTAACTTCTCACAGCTTAGTGCTTTTCCACAGTTCAGTGTTGCAGCTGTCCGCTGTTTTTCCCTGCCACCTTGGCACAACTGAGCAGTTGCTTATCTATCTTCCAAGGCCTGTTCTTCATCAAACCCTAGCTATTGCTCAGAGGCTGTGTAAGGCTGACAGGCCAATGCCTCCCACATCTCCCCTTTCTTTGTTTTGCAGCAGCACCTGCAAGACTTATTTCGAGACTTTATCAATTAAGGGTTAGGCAAACTTCAAAAAACACAGCATACTTAAAATAGTTTCACAGAAAGCTAGAAACAATACAGCAGTTACAGTTACTAGGTAAAAAGAGTAGGCTAATTTCAGTACCCATAATTAGGGGATATAACTAAATACTACAAAATAAACAGTAAGGAAAATACGAAATAGCACACTTACTTAATGGGGTACTAACATTCAGATCCGCAATTGCTGGGGAACCCTGGATGCAGTGAGAATTTAGAGTGCCCTTCCTCGCAAACCGGAAATCCTACGCGATGCGTCCATCCGTAGGTGAGGCATCCAACATCGCTGCAAGCAGGTCCAGCCTCTAAATCAACAGGCCAAAATAACTGGCAATTTTCTTTGAGCGGAAACATCTGATTTCATCCTCCTGTTGGGTTCCACCCAGAGCCTGGCCACCACTCAAGGGGGAAAACCAAGGGAGTTTCTAATAAGGTTAAACACTTGAGTTCTTAATTCTTAATGTTGCTAAACAAAGGAACTTGAATACACACATTCTTACAGCATTTCATCCTTATTAATAACTACATTTTGTCTAAGCTACATCTTTCACTAGTGACTAGCAAGCCTATATATTTCATTAAGGAGTTGCAATTACTGTCAGCATTTTCTCTTAAAAGAGTTGGCAACTGTAGTGTGATTAAGGACAGAGATAGTGTATTTTGTCCTATTGCAGCAGCAAGCATTACCCATACATTCTGCTTAAATGATCAGTCGAAGAGACCGCAAACTGTTGGCACAGGGGCACCCACAGCACCCACAGCCGGCTCCTGAGTGTCCACCAAAAGCTGCCTCTCACGCCTCAGGTATGGTCGCACACACCTTGCCGGTAACCACCAGGGACCGTGACCTGTGGAGACACAAGCATAACCTCTTCCCCAGGTTATTAAAGGATATGGTCCTTCCCAGTTAGCACTTTCCAGGATTTTTGCTAACACTTGAGCCTTGCCCTGGACTTCTTGTTGATCTGGTATCTGCGACGAGAAGTGATGCAATATTGGTGGCACCTGTGAGGCAGGGGAAATGTTTAAAAAGTTCATGACATATAATGCCTTATTTAGCCTTTTGTGAGGTGTAGATTGATACCCTCCATCTCCCCCTTTTTGTTGTTGCAATAGATGCTTTAGCGTGCCATGCGTACGCTCCACAATGGCCTGTCCGGTCGGTGAGTGGGGAATGCCGGTCAGATGCTTGACTCCCCACTGTATGGCAGGACGCAAACACTGCTCCAGAAAAGGTATCAACAGACACATGTACATATTTTAACGTTCCAAATGCAGCGAAGTGAGTGACGTCAGATTGCCATAATTCTGAGGAGGTGAGTCCCCGAGGGTTGACACCACTAGCTGTTGAAGAGAGGGAGTCCTTCTGGTATTCAGGGCAAGTGGCAATGATGTCTTTAGCCTGACGCCTTGATAAAGAAAACTGGTTTTGTATTGCCCTGGCGTTTTGGTGGGGAAAAAAAAAAATGCATGTGAAAGCCGTGCTTGCTGTGTTTCTGAGATGGCATTAGCTGCACGGTGGAGATCTTGTTTTGCTTTCTCTTTACGTACTCTGGGTGATGTCAGTGAAGGATCTCTTGGCAGAATATCAAACAAGCTATGCAGATCATCATTAGTTAGGCCCAACAACAGCTGTATCCAATGTATGGTTCGTAACAGTTTCTGTAAATCATTTAAAGTCTTAACATCAGTTTTAAGTTTAACCTGTTGTGGGACAATGGTCTGTTCACAAATTCTCCACCCCAGGTACAGCCATGGTGATGATCTCTGTACCTTTTCAGTGCTATTTGTCACCCCATTTGAGATACTGAGTCTTTGGGTAAAGCAAGAGCCTTTTCCATGATCTCCTGTGTTTCTGCTGCTCTAAGGATGTCATCCATATAATGATATATAACAGCCTGGGGGACCTGCATTCTAACAGGGCTCAAAGCCTTTGCAACAAACCACTGACACATCGTGGGACTATTTTTTATGCCTTATGGTAAAACAACCCAGTGGTACCGTCTTGCAGGTTCACTAACATTAATACTGGGAACAGAAAAGGCAAATTTAGGTGCATCATCTGGATGCAAGGGAATGGAAAAAAAAATATCAATCCTTCAGATACAAGATGCCAGTTTCGGGGACTCATTGTTGGGGAAGGCATTCCTGGCTGTAACGTACCCATATCCTCCATGGCATCATTAATGCATCGGAGATCATGTAAAAGTCACCATTTACCACTTTTCTTTAAAATAACAAACACTGGGGAGTTCCAAGGACTCGTGGTAGGTACGAGATGTCCTGCACTTAATTGTTCCTGAACTAAATCATTAAGGTGGCACAACTTTTCCCTTGGCAAGGGCCACTGACCCACCCACACAGGTGATTCTGTTTTCCAGGTTAGTTTCAGGGTGGGTTTCAGGGTGGGCTGTGCTGCAGTGGCGATTAAGACAAATTTGATCCAATTTGAGTTCCCCATCGAGCCATACAGTCACGACCCCATGATGTAATAGGGGTTTCCAATATAAATGGATGAATATTTGCTACCTGGTTTTCTGGGCCCCTTACATGAATGAGATCTTTGCTTTGAAACGTTACAGCATGACCACCAACCCCGAAAAGCACTTGAGTTACCCGAGCTAACGGCCAATCTGCTCGCAGATATTACGGTCACATCCGTGCCAGTATCTAAAATGCCTGTCAGTTCAACAGATTCTTCTGCTTTGGTGTGGGTACATTTTATCAGAGGTCGACTTTGTCTCACTGTCGAAGCTCAAAATATTTGAGGAGTACCTGCTGATCCAAATCCTGAGTCACCCCGGCTTCTCAGCATACTATTAGGGGGAGCCGCAGTAAAATAAACAAGCTGAGCAATTTTTGACCCTTTTGTTACTGAACACGGGGGTCCAGGGGTCCAGGCCATAATTCTGATTTCCCCTTCATAATCGGCATCTATGACCTCTGGTAAAATGAACAACCCCTGTAAGGTTGTAGATGATCTTCTGACAATATCCCCTCAGGCAGATGGTACAAAGGTGCACTCTCCCCACAGAGTATGCACCTAAATTCAAGACAACAATTAACACAGAATTACTGCCTCCTGCTAGAGGAGATATTTCACCTGTGACACTTCAAACACTGAGCCCGAACAAACAGGCAGCACCGATGACCCAGCAGGCACTAGGACGCTCTGTCAGAGAACTCCACACTCCGCAGCTGCCGCTGGGCTGCGTCTCACACCCACAGAACAATCACACAAAGAGGCCTCTTACACTTATTATTCACACAACATAAAATGACAAATACTACAAACATCAAAACAGCGTTAAGAATATATAAAGCCATTGCTTATTGATTATGTGGTGTTGGCAGACAAGGGGCGCTGCATCCCAGTGTCAGCAGCTTCTGTAAAAACTGCCGCTTGTGGCGGGGGGGGGGGGGCCGAGAGCGCAGTGCTGGGCTCGGCCGCAGGCGGGGTAAGAGACTGAAGACTTTCTTAGTTTTCTCATTAGCATTATCATAAGCAAGCATATCAAGAAATTTAACTTTCATTTCATCATTTAAGTCAGGATTACCATTAATAGCAGCATGTAGTCTATCAGTAAATTTAGGCTAGGGCTCCGTGGGCCCCTGTCTTAATCCTGTAAATGCTGGCGCCGCTTTTTCATCCTGTACGGCTAAAACCGTTTTTAGGGCTAATTCTTGGGTTAATGTAACTCTTCCGGTTGAAACCCTGCTTGCCAGTCCGGGTTGGCAAAAGGGCCTGCGCCCATCAGCATCTGAGCTTGCACCCCATATAGAGGATCCCCTTGCTGACGGGGTGTGGCTGCCGCAGCCTCGCAGGCCACTTGCCAACGTTGGAGAAATTGCAATTGTTGGGAAGCTGTTAGTAAGGTTTGTATAATCATGCGCATGTCATAGGGAGTTAATAAATGTGCTGTAAAAATATGCTGGATTACTAAATTAGTATATGGTGATTTTAACCCATATTGTGTTACTGCTAATTTGGCCTCCTTAATCACTTTACAGTCTCAGGCCTCCCACTCATTGCCCTGTGGGGTTACTGTTACCGGGAACACCACAGGTCCCAGCTCGTTAAACTGCCCCTCTATTATCGCATCCCGAGTAACTCCCCGCCATCGATGTGCCGGATTACCATTACCACCCGCGCCTCCCAGTGCCCCCCCTCCCTTTGAGCCGACGATGGCCGCAGCCCGATTGCCACTGTTCCCCCTGACCGCCCCCCCCAGTGTCGGGGAAAAAGGGGTTAATCGGAAGAGGGGGAGGCGGCGGTGCCGTAGGAATAGGCTGAGCCGATTCCTTCATTCGCATTTCAAGTTGCTCTAGTTTTCTCGTTAGTTCTCGCAAGTGTGGATCTTGTAAACCATAACGAGATTGTTCCTGCACCGACCGGGGTGTCGGGGGCGAGGACGGGGGCAGGGCTGGGTCGGGGCCTTCCTCTGGCGAGGCGGCGGCGGCGGCGGGCGCGGGGTCGGGCGGGGGGCGGCGGGATCGGGGCGGGTCCGTGCGCTCCGGGGATTGATCTTTTGGGCTTGAGGGGGGGGAGTCGAGCTGTAGTAAACCTGTTGATTTTTGCTCTTGCCTTCCCTGCCGCACGGGTGCTGCGCGTGCAGCGTCCCCGTCCCTCCTTTTAGGAGCCGCCTTGGGGAACAGGGATCCCGCGAACGTCCCAGCAGTGGCGGAATCCTGAGCGCCAGCGCGTTCGGCCTCTGCTGACCAGGCAGCGAAAGCGGAGGCGGGGGTCTGCCGTTCTGCTTTCAGTTCTGTCAGAGTGTCTAGGACCAATCTCCACACGGTGGAGAGTTTCCCACTGTCTTTAGAACCTGAACTAATGTTGTTCCACAGTGCCGCGCCGATCTTTTCCCAAGTAGCTGCTTCAAAGGCTGCGCTCACTGAGGGGATTAGTCCGTGCTGCCGAGCCCACAACAGCACCCTCCTCAGGTTCCCCTGATAAGATAATCCTCTCTTAGAGAGTATATGTTGGAGGAGCTTAACTGACTTGCGGAAAAAAGAACTTTACAACTTTGGGGTTGTAAAGCAGGTATGTTTATTCAGCGCTGGGCGCACAGGGGATCGCTCCTCCACAAGCATGCGCGCCTTTCTGTAGTTATTCCCTTGCTTTTATGGTACAAAGTATTGTATATTCATAAGACACCTATACATATTCATAGCCTATCACCGCCTCCCCTTGCTTCTCATGGTAATTAGGTCTCCTCCCCTTGCGCCTGCGCATTGAGCTCCTCAAGTCCTGGGCAGTGGTCGTAAATTCCTGGGCGGGGGTCGTATAGATGAAGTATCTCCTCTTCCTCGCTGGTGAACTTTTCACCCAGTCGTTCTGCGCAGCCTCAGTCATTCCCTGTTCCCTGGCCAAACTGCCAGGCCAGTTTGCACCGGAATCCGGGGTAATCTTGCTGCTGACCCACACATCTTCAAGGCTTCTGCCCGGACCAGGAGATAGTAGCCTAGCAACACTATCAGCACCTGGTATGTCTCTGCACGTAGCCCTCCCTGCCTCTGCACGAGTCCCTCTGTCTTGTGCCGTCTAACTACAATTTGTTTGCATTCCCTGTCTCATAACCACTGCCGCTTCTTCTTTACCCAGCGCGGACCCCATCTCCTCCCCAGCCGCTCACCTGATCAGGGCGAGATTCCCACGATTGCGCGCGCGTCTTCCCAGGTGCCGGGGCAGCGCCTGCTACGGCTGATACTGCCCCCTCTGGGCCGTCTTCTCTTGCTCGGGAGAGCACCGACGGGAGGGTCCCGACTCCACTGTATTCAAATCTCACGTACTTTTCATAAGGCTCTTGTGGGTCCCTGTTCGGGCGCCACTTGCTGACGTGGAAGTCCCGGACACAACTTAGATGACCAATGTGATCAAGTTGATGCCACTTTATTACAGGATACACAGCAATTTATACACTATCACAAAGCTTCACGCGCTGCTATCTTATTGCTAATAGGCTAAAGCTACTTGTTCACACGCCCTTCTGCCCTCTATGATTGGTCCCGGTGTGGTGTCCACGTGCTGCTCTCCCACTAGGTAGGCATCCTGTTTTCAACAGTCCAACTTCTTTATCTTTTGCCCAGGAATGTAGTCTCTCAATCTATCTCGGCCTTGTTTATGTCCTTGAACACAGCTGCAGCCTGTTGTTACAGTGAGGCCCCTTGGTCTGGATCGCTCACAACGTGTTCATTGTTCTCCAGCGATTCCACACTTTTCCATCCTGGCATTGTCTTAAGTTGATTCAACTTAAGCTTCTCATTCTCCTTCCTTCCTAATTTCCTTGAATTGTATTCATAAAGTAAGCAGCCCTCAACATATAGTACTTGAAAGGCTACAGAGCAGCTTAAGTTCTGCTGCAGACTTTGTGTTTGGTCAGTCAAGAGGCCTGTTTATCATTGCAATGGATACTAGCAGAATCCACAGATAGTCACATCTCCAGTTAGTTGTGTTTCATTTTTACTTACAGCGAGAAAGTGATGAAGATGATGACGACGATGACCAAAGTAGTGATAGGGAAGATGGACCTCTAGAAGAGCAAATAGAACGCTTGCAGGAGAGAGTAGAATCAGCGCAGAGTGAACAGAAGAATCTCTTCCTTGTTATATTCCAGGTAATGATGGGTGATGTCTTTGCAGCATCATTTGTATCTTAATTATTTTCTTGGAGTGAGTACATGGGAAGGGGTAGATGGGCTTATTCTGGATAAGAATCAAAGAACTGCCTAACTCCCCTAAACAAGAATTGTTTCAGCATCAAGAGTCTGAGAAAACAAGCTGAACCAACATTCTATTTGTGTTCTTCTACAGCGTTTCATTATGTTGTTAACTGAACACTTAGTGCGCTGTGAAACTGGTGGGATTGATGTATTTACGCCTTGGTACAAAAGCTGTATAGAGAGGTTGCAGCAAATCTTCCTACAGGTAAGTTTCACTTCTTGTTTTGAAAGGCTTTGGGCAGCTGCTGGAAAGAAAAACTTACATGATTTGAGAGCTGAGCTTGGTCACTTATTTTTACCAACTCCATTAGAACAGACATAGCTGGCATCAGCAGTCTTTTTCAGGGAATAGTGTTAGTTTTGGCTGTGTCTGTCTGGTTTTGACCCCATCTTTGCTACAGACTTGCTAAATGACTGGAGGGTGAGCTCCTTGATTTGTTTCTTGCACTGTGAATATAGTGCAAAACAATATTAAGATGTGATTGTAAATGTAGCTGAGTTTTTCTTACTACATGTTATATTAAGCGTAGAGTCTTGAGAGAACAAGTATACCAAAATAAGTGCCTAACAAGTGGATGAAAATGTTTTAAATTTATGTATCTGATTATAATGGATAACTATTTAAAAACATAGTTTGGAACTCTTGGCTCTATATTAAATCTGGCAACAGATGTAAAAAGCTAGTTAAGTAACTGCCTGAAAGCATGTCCTGGTTTCGGCCAGGATAGAGTTAACTTTCCTTGGGTTGAGAGGGAGCACAACTAGAGGGCCAGGTCCGGATCCATCATTGGAGCATTCCATATCGTGTGACGTCATGCTCAGTATATAAGGAGATGTGTGCTCTCCCATGCCTCGTTTTGGTTTCCGGGTCAGCGTGGTGGGATTTTTCTGGTGCGGTCGGATCGCTGCTGGGGTAGGGGGGCGGGCTGTGTACCTGTCGCCATGCTCGGTAAGCCACTGCTGCGTTTTTACCCGTTTTAGACTTACTATTGTTACTGTTGGTTTTGTTACTAAATTTTTTTTATTCAACCTACGAATTTCTTCTTTTGTCCCTATTCCACTGGGGCGGGGGGGGGGGGGGGGGGGGACACGAGTAAACAACTGGCCACGTGGCAATTGCCTACCGGCTGAGTTCAAACTACAACAAAGCAACAGCCAGAAAATTATTTGTATTTACATGAACATAAATTGTGTTAGAGGATGGGAAGCTGCATAGGATTAATGGCATAATTCCCCCTATGGGTTAATCTCTACCCTGATCATAAAAATTACTTAATGCTAAAGCAAATGTTCTGAGTCCTAGCCTATCTGTGCAGTTGCCTCTACACACTATTCAGAATCAGGATTAGAACTGAGTAGCTACAGGGAACCCAGTACTTCTCAAAACAGGATTTCAATGTACACTCCATTCTTACAGTCAACAGTGATTAATGTGTTGTGGAAATTAGATGTGCTTGTTAGTTCTGTTGAAAACATTTGATCTGTGATATGTCTTGACTCTTCTGCCTGTTCTTGTGTATGAAGATGAATGAAAACAACAAAAGTTTATCTTTTTATCTGCAGCATCACCAGATAATTCAACAGTACATGGTGACCCTGGAGAACCTCCTGTTTACAGCTGAACTGGACCATCACATACTGGCTGTATTTCAGCAATTTTGTGCTCTGCAGGCCTGAGGATTTTCCTGTGTTGTTTTATCTGCAAGACTTAAAACCATTTTTCTTTAATGAGAGAAGCTCACCGTGGGGAAAGAGGAAAGTCTTTAATTCAGAACAGCTTTCATGTGTTCCTATATAAAGCAATATGGTACTCTAATAGTAACTGGTTTAGCATCATAAGTCTTATTAGCTATGACTGATAGAGGATTGGAATAATGTATGTACTCTTTTAATTTGTCTAATTTGGTTTGAATCTTTATTTTATGACAGTATTTTTGCTCCTTCCCTCTGTCATTTATATAACAATAACAAATAGGTCAAAAAATTACAAAATTGGTTACCTCTGACTGTTTGTTAAAGTAAATAAATTGCAGAAATGTGAAACAGGATTTGTGGATGTGGCAGAAATGCACCTCTTCAGTGAGCAGTTTGATAAAATCTTGGTAGTATGACACAAGAAAAATGACTTAACTCTAAGCGTGTGAAAATGAGCTTTCAGAATAGTCTAGAGCATGTGAGTTTGTCTGGCTAGATTATCACAGTTTGAAAGAATGTGGTTGACAAACAATTAAAAAATATTTTTTAAATGTATTGTCTGGTGTATTATTACAGTAGCTGCAAACAGCCAGTAGAGAAATTTCATGAACAATTTTTTAAGAGACTGATTCTTTTCCTAGTGTCTGAAAAAACATGAATAGCCCAAACACTGTTCCCAGCCAGTAAATAATTTAGACCAGTCAGAGGCAATCTGTCCTGAATGGGGCAGAGTTTTCACTTCAGTATAGCAAAGTACATAAACTTTGGATACCTTGCACACATGTTACTGAGGGTGTTTATCCTGTTATTTTGTTTTAGCTCCTTGGGCAGCTGAGCTTGCACTGCATTGGACCTATGGATCACCAATGATGCTAAAATCTTTTTTGATGTTGATTGTGGATAAACCAAGTGCCTATCTCCTGTGATCCAGTAACAACTGCTCCATGTCAGTTGAATTTGCTTGCTTTTTAATCTCTAAAACCTGAAGGCAGCGTCTGGCTCCCACACTTTCAAAGAGCATTTTAGAGCTGAATTAGGTGGGACTTTGCAAGAAACTTAAATTGGGGGCATGCAGTAGCCTTATCTTTTGTTTGATAAGTTTGAGTTATGCAAATAATATTACTTACATAAGCACTAAAGTGGTTGGTATCAGGGCAAGCAATAAGAAAGGCAGGGTGGAGGCATTATCTTAGGTGCTCGGTTCTCTGCAGTAATTCCAGTGTATTTACAAGCTGTTTACAGTCTCTGTCAGATAAGTGTTCATACTCAGTGGTATTCAATACCTGAACTAGAAAATGGTGAGCTTTGAAAGATTTAGTTCTGTAGTGGTTGCTTTTCCCCCCCAAATAAGTAACAAGTAATGCATAATCACTTTCATTCCTACATTAATCAATTGGCCTGATACACAAGTGCAGAAGGCAAAAATTAACAGTTTGAGCATAGATGTAAAGCTTTTGTGTGGTCTACAGCAATTGGGCACATCTTCAGAATCTTGAGTCTGCTACTTTTTTCTTTACCTGTTCTGTGTGATTTGACTAATTCCTCCACTCTTCTAGAGTCAACCTTAATGTGTTTGTAAATTTGTTTTATACAAAGTGTCTGTCAGCAGAGACACTTGCTTCAGTCAATGTCACGGATGCCCCCTCTCTGACTGAGTGAACAATACGTTGGTTCAGGCATCACCGACATGTAGACCTGACTGAAATCAGCCCTGCTGTGCAAACCTTGAAAATTGTGCAAGGCCATATCTTCTCAGGAACTAAGGAATCTAGGCCACATCTTATCAGGAGCTAACAGTACCAGCTTGAGCTGGGACTAGACAGAAATACAACTGGTACAGCTGCACTCCTGCACATACACCAAAGGGGGGGGTTGACTATGAGTCAATCACTTTACGCTATAAATACCTGTAGCCCCCTCAAGCCCATTGAGCAATCCTGTACAGCAGCAGGTGGCATGGCGGTTATCTCCCCCTTGAGCAGGAACGCCTCTCAAGGTTACTCCTTACCCGACATCTGATATCTATAACGAAGTAAGTGACATTTTACATTAGGCCTAAAATTATATTGTAGGCTAGTGACATTTATATATCCAGATATAGCTTAATTATTAGAAGTGTAGTAAGTAGTAGAGTGTTTGATGGCCATCTAATCACCATCTAAATTATTAAATCATCATTTAAATCATTGTCAAATCACTGTTTAATTACCATTCAATTATTTCTTAATCACCATTTAATTTTCATTCAATCATTGATCACTTATCATTTGATCATTGTTTAATCATTAATAAAACCCTGTTAGTTAACCCCACAATGATCACTTCTCTCAGTAATTCACCTGTGACAAAAATTGGTGTAGTTGGCAGGATGGCAGATTCAATCACTGACTATTTACAGAGGCGTGGAGTTAACCCTTCACCAAGATTTTCAGATGATTTGGTGCATGAAAAGTGGGACAACTGGAATAAGATAAAAGAACAGTTAAACCTCATAAGAAGGAAACTGAAAGATAAGAGAATAACAATATACAAGATGTTGAAAAAGTATTTAGAAGCAACATGTCAGTATAAGAAATGTAAAGAAAAGGAAATGTGAATATTAGAAGATGGTTGAACAAAGAAAGCGACAAAAAATGCTGTTATCTCTTCAAATAGAACAATTGCAGAAAAAACTGAGGGAGGAAAAAAAAATGCAGGAAGGTAGAGGATAAACTAGAACTCATGATAATTTGGGCCCCCAACCCCCCAGATCCTCTAAAAATTTGTAATCTAATAGTTTCCCTGGAAGATTGGGATGGAGATATTTGGGAAGACCCTGACCAAGAATTTAATGATGAGATTGAATCAGAATTTAAGGTAGCCCATATTATTTAAACTGCGGTATCTGCCAGACCTCAAGGGGGGAAGCAGAGAAATAGCATAAAGACCATTCCATGAGGCCCCTTTCAACTGGCCAAACTGCATGAAAAATATGGGTGGAAGCCTGGTGAAAATGAGACTGAATATCTGTGGCATGTCTCCTTAACTGGAGGAGACTGCATTATGTTAGATCAAGGCAAAGTGGATGGTTTTTTGGGACCAGGAGTGTTCCTGAATGAGGGACCAGCCCCTAACATTGAACCACACTGTTACACGCTGAGTAACGTATTGGGCAGGGGACATACACCCTCGGGATAGAGGGGAGCCCACTGATATAACAATAAGCTCATTAAGTGAACTTTCTACTGACAGTACAGAAGCAGCCTGCCTTCAGGCTATGACTGACAGGGATGCACATGGTGATTGCACTATCTCTGCCCCTGTTGGTCCCCAAGCCATGAGACCACTGATAAGGTGAGACCCTGATGTTTTAAAATCGTACCTCATTGCAAGAAGGAATTAAATAAGACAAAACATAGAACATAACTATCAGGAGGGTCAGGACAGCCAATCCTGTCTCCAACCCATCCTGACCTGGGCAGACTTGATGTAATTGTAAATGTCGAGGTTTAAACCCTGCCAGAAGGCAAACACCACGCTCTCATGCCACTCACTCACCCTTCCCTGCCTGGGGGATGGGAGAGCAAATTGGAGGGGTAAAGGTAAGGTGACTCGTAGGTTGAGATTAAAACAGTTTAATAATTGAAATAAAATATAACAATAATAGAAAATGCAAATGAGTAATGCACAATGTGATTACTCACCACCTGTTGACTGATACACAGCCTTTTCCTGGCTAGCGGTCCTGGAGAAGCCAAGATCCCGAAACCACAATCCTGGAAGTGAGAGACAGCCCCCCCTTCCTGGTCAACCCTCCTCTATATACTGAGCATGATGTTACATGATATGGAATATTTCATTGGCCACTTTGGGTCCGGTGCTCTGACTCTGCTCCCTCCCAGCTTCTTGTACACCTGTACATGGGCAGGGCATGAGGAGCTGGAAAGTCCTTGATCTCTTAGCAACAACTGAAAACATCAGTGCATTATCAACATTCTTCTCCTACCAAATCCTATATTGAATCCAAAACACAGCACTATTCTAGCTACTAAGAAGAAAAATTAACCCTATCCCAGTCAAAACCAGGACAGTATCCACCCCTTATTCCATACCATTTACGTTATGTTTAGGTTCCATGTTTCCCAATACATTCTAAGTAATCACCATCCCTTTCCGTGGTTTCTGATGTATACACACAGATATCATTCCCTTAATCTATGGGCCATCTCTCCAAAATGCATAGTGAGTTCATTTAGTCCATAAATTTGGGTTTGTTCTGTCATGACAGTCTTTTAAGGCAGGAGGGGTGATGCAGAGTTGGCTCAGTTGGTGGAGTGGGTGACCTTGGTCACATCAGGGGAATGGTGTGTAGTCTCTGCTACATTTGGAGCTCATAGCTGATGTATCTGTCATGGTCCATGCTCATGGTCTGCAGCCTGAAGATGTCAATCTCGAGGAAGTTGCTGGCCACCAATTGCTGAAATCAGTCCTGACTCTATTAAAGTATATTTTTTATTAATGTGATGCCATTAGTATAATATATATCAACCATAGTGATGATGATAAGCAATACCAACAGGGTTATTTAGCAATTAACATCATACAATTCAATTCATTGGCTATTTTCACCTAAAATCAAATCCCCTTGAAGTACACATCAGACTTCCCCATCCTTCTGCATTACCTACCAAGTGCACCAGGTCCTTGGGCAAAAGTAATCCCACAAATGGGTTTACCTTTACCTGAGGCAGGAATAACCCAGACTGTCTTCCCCGGCATATTTTTAATGGGCACTACAGGGACCCATCTACAGAACATAGAAGGTTTGACTGGGCAGGTTGAGCCTGACTGACAGATCCCCTCCTAGCGTTGACTAACCAGGTGGCTTTTGCTAAATGTGTAGCCCAATGTTTGAAAGTTCCATCACCCATTGCTCTCAGTGCAGTTTTTAGCAACCCGTTGTACCGCTCAATTTTCCCAGAGGCTGGTGCATGATAGGGGATGTGATATACCCACTCAATGCCATGTTCTTTGGCCCAAGTGTCTATGAGGTTGTTTTGGAAATAAGTTCCATTTTCTGATGCAATTCTTTCTGGCGTGCCATGCTGCCACAAGACTTGCTTTTCAAGGCCCAGAATAGTATTCCGGGTGGTGGTATGGGGCACAGCATAAGTTTCCAGCCATCTGGTGGTTGCTTCCATCATTGTAAGTACAAAGTGTTTGCCATGCCGAGTTTGTGGGAGTATGATATAATCAATCTGCCCGGCCTCCCCATACCTATATTTTAACCATTGTCCTCTATACCAAAGGGATTTTGACCGTTTGGCTTGCTTGAGCGCAGCACATGTCTCATGTTCATGGATAACCTGTGCCAGTGTCCATGGTTAAATCCACCCCTCAGTCACGAGCCCATCTATATGTTGCATCTCTTCCCTGATGGCCTGAGGAGTCATGGGCCCAGCAAGATGTAAATTGTTCACCCTTAATTTGCCAGTCCAGATCCACTTGAGACACCTTAATCTTAGCAGCTTGATCCACCTGTTAGTTGTTTTGATGTTCTTTGGTGGTGTGACTCTTGGGTACATGAGCATCTATGTGACGTACTTTCACAACCAGATTCTCTACCCGAGCAGCAATATCTTGCCATAATTCAGCAGCCCAGATGGTTTTGCCTCTGTGCTGCCAGTTGCTCCGTTTCCACTGCTGTAACCACCCCCACAGCACATTTTCCACCATCCATGAGTCAGTATAGAGGTAGAGCACTGGCCACTTTTCTCGCTCAAAAATATTCAAGACCAGCTGGATGGCTTTCACCTCTGCGAACTGACTCGATTCACCTTCTCCTTCAGCAGCTTCTGCGACTTGTCATGTGGGGCTCCACACAGCTGCCTTCCACCTTCGATGTTTCCCCACAATGCGACAGGACCCGTCGGTAAACAGGGCATATCGCTTCTCATTATCCAGTAGTTTATTATATGGTGGGGCCTCTTCAGCACGTGTTACCTCTTCCTCTGGCGCCATTCCAAAATCTTTGCCTTGTGGCCAATTTCTGATCACTTCCAGTATTCCTGGACAGCTGGGGCTCCCTATTCAAGCCTATTGTGTGATCAGTGTAACCTACTTACTCCACATGGCATCAGTTGCATGGTGTGTAGAGGGGACCCTCCCTTTGAACATCCAGCCCAGCACCAGCAGTCGGGGTGCCAGGAGGAGCTGTGCTTCAGTACCAATCACCTCTGAATTAGCTTGGACCCCTTCGTATGCTGCCAATATCTCTTTTTCAGTTGGAGTATAGTGGGCTTCATATCCCCTATATCCCCGACTCCAAAACCCCAGGGGTCGGTCTTGGGTCTCTGTGCCAGATAGGTTCATTCTCCCCTGCTGTGGTGTAGAGCACATTTTTAACATTTTGTCCTGTCCAAACTGGCCCAAGTGCTACTGTATGAACTATTTTGTGTTTAATTTGTTCAAAGGCTTGTTGTTTCTCAGGGCCCCATGTAAAATCATTCTTTTTCTGGGTCACTTGATAGAGAGGGCTTGCAATCTGACTGTAATTTGGAATGTGCATTCTTCAAAAGCCCACAATGACTAAGAAAGCTTGCATTTCGTTTTCACTAGTTGATGGGGACATAGCTGCTATTTTGTTGATCATATCCATTGGGATCTGACGACGCCCGTCTTGCCATTTCACTCCTAAAAACTGGATCTCCTGTGCAAGTCTCTTGACCTTATTTTGTTTTATGGCAAAAATGGTTTTCAGAAGGATTTGGATTATTTTCTTCCCTTTCCCAAAAACTTCTTCTGCTGTATTACCCCATATGATGATTTCATCAATGTATTGCAGGTATTCCAGAGCTTCACCCTGTTCCAGTGCAGTCTCGATCAGTCCATGGTGAATGGTGGGGCTGTGTTTCCACCCCTGGGGCAGTTGATTCCAGATGTACTGGATGCCCCTCCAAGTAAAAGGAAACTGTGGCCTGCACTCTGCTGCCAGAGGGATGGAGAAGAACACAGCATTATCAATTGTCGCGTACCACTTGGCTGCCTTTGACTCCAGTTCGTATTGAAGCTCTAGCATGTCTGGCACTGCAGCACTCAGCGGTGGTGTGACTTCATTCAGGCCACGATAGTCTACTGTCAATCTCCACTCTCCATTAGACTTTCGCACTGGCCATATGGGGCTGTTAAAGGGTGAATGAGTCTTGCTGATGACTCCTTGGCTGTCTAGTCAGCAAATCAGTTTATGGATAAGTATAACAGAGTTTCGGTTGGTGCAATATTGAAGTGCTAAGGCTTGGACAACAGGCCCAAGCCAGAGTTGGCCTATAGATGAATCCTGTATATTTTATAACTGATAACCATTGTGCTAGTAGGTATTGTATGAGGTTATAAAAAACCACCTATGCTGATATAAAAAGTGCTAAAGTGTGAAGTACT
The DNA here is from genome assembly GCF_031877795.1 of Strix aluco. Classification (NCBI taxonomy): domain Eukaryota; kingdom Metazoa; phylum Chordata; class Aves; order Strigiformes; family Strigidae; genus Strix; species Strix aluco. The sequence goes on from NC_133970.1 coordinate 22,893,660, forward strand.
GAAGCCTGAACAACAGGCCCCAAGCCGAAGCTGCTAAATTAGTATGTAGTCATTCGCGAAATATGTGTGCTCATTAATGAAAGATGTAGCTTAGAGATCATAAAGCGTGTCTATCCAGAATATATCTTTATTCTTCTTTGTGTAGGGGCAAGTTAACAAGGCCATGGAGCCAGCTGTCTGTCCTTGTGACCAGATGTGTGACCTTGCTCATAAATAAAGTAGATAAGCAGGGAAACTCCCTCAGCTTCCCCCTTGAGCCCTGGCCAGGCTCTGGGGGAATCTAATGTGAGAGTGAAACCAGATGTTTCCGCTCAAAACAAAGGTGTCAGTTATTCTGGCTTGCTGATATTTAGTATATAAGTCTGGACCCACTTGCAGTGACTTTGGATGCCTCACCTACAGATGGATGCACACGTAGGACTTCCCGCTTGCCGGGACAGGCTCTCCAAATCCTCGCTGTAACCGGGGATCCCCAGTGTTTGCGGATCTGGATGATGGTAACGTATGCAAGTGGTGATGGATCTTTCTTAATCACTATTCTCTCTCTCTCAGGTAGTAATGATTTGATGCATTACCCTGTATTTTCCTATTTGTTTGCTTTAAGTGCACTATTCTGTCTTTTCTTACTGTACGTTTTCTGTATTACTCTGTTACATTATTTAGTTATCCCCAGTAAAATATGCCTACTTTTTTCACTCTGGTGTCCGAGTTTAATTGGTATCCTTAATCAGCAAAACAGATATTGCTGTCAGTGAACTGTTGTAGTAGTGATCGGCACCTGTTGTTCTTCAGCCCTCAGCAATCCCACAACAGAAGGGTCCTCTGAGAGACTGGGCAAAGCAGACAGCTGTTTGATTCCCTCCATCTCTAAGGCCACTATACCAAAAGCCCACAGGTTCCCTTTTGGGTCCATGAAATACCCTCTCCTGAGATAATCTATACCAAGAATGCATGGCGTTTCTGGGCCAGTCACAATGGGGCACTTTTCCCACTCATTCCCACTTAGGCTCACCTCAGCCTCCAATACAGTCAGCTGTTGAGACCCCCCTGTCACTCCTGTAATGCAAATGGGTTCTGGCCCTTTAAAATTTGAATGGCATTAGGGGGCATTGGGCACCAGTGTCCACTAGAGCCTTATACTGCTGGGGGTCAGATGTGCCAGGTCATCGAATCCACATGGGCCAATAAACTCGGTTGTCCCTGTCCTCCACCTGGCTGGAGGCAGGGCCCCTCTAATGTTGGTCATAGTATTTGTTATCGACAAATGGGTTATTGTGGTATGCACGGGTCTCAGTCTCATCTTCGTTACTCACTTCTTGTTGAATACTAATCAGTTCTTCTCATAGGATCAAGAACAAAGTCAACCTTTCTGCTCTGTTTGGACAACTGATTAGTGGAAACTTGAGCAGCATTTCTCCTGAAAGAACCCCTATTTTTAGTTGTTCTTTCTTCCAACTCACGTAACCGCTCTTCTAGGAGGTAGGTAGGTTTCCCATTCTATTTTCTCATGTCTTCTCCATGGCCACGCAAGTTATACCACAGTTTCCCTCTTGGTGTATACTGTTTCTCTTGAGTAGGGGAACGCTTGCTCCTAATAGCTGAGATATTCTTCTGTACAGGTGGAGGGTGGAACTTATCCTCGAATTGCTGGAACTCTCAGGACAGTTTCTCCATATGTTTCTCCAGGATGTTGGCACTTACTCCACAGCTGAGATGCAGGCCCATAGCGAAGAAGAGAGACTTTGAATTGCCAGAGTTGAGTAGCCACTTCATTCACGGTTGGTGCCTCATCATCTCCTCCTAAATCTAGAACCTCCAATGAGTTGGCATACAATGATGGTGCGCTCCGTACAACATTCCACCACATGGCTCGTCCATACTGGATGTCATCTGGGTCTTCAGATAACCGTGCATTGGTCATATCATAATAAATCACCTCCCGCACATCTAGTTCCCTCAGGTACTGGATACCTTTCTCTATATTGACCCACTTGCCTGGATTACATACAATCTCTTCCTTGTAGGGATACCTTTCCCTCACACCTGACAAGAGCCACCTCCAGAGGCTGTGGGTTTGCACCCCTTTTCCAATCGCTTTATCAATGCCCTCTTCCCTAGCAAGGGACCCCAGCTGCCTGGCTTCTTTACCCTCTAAATCCAAGCTACTGGCCCTGTTATCCCAGCATCTGAGCAGCCAAGTGACAATGTACTCGCCTGGATGATAGCTGAAATATTTTCGCATATCCTGCAGCTTGCTCAGAGATAGAAATTGGGTGGAGGTGGTTATCATCATGACTTCTATTCCCTCCTCCTCCTCCTCCTCCTCCTCCTCTTCCTCCTTCGAAGGACCTTCTTCATCCCTTTCTAAATGTGCTGACCTTCGTGTCCATTTCTTCTTCCATATGGGGGTGACTGGTTGGAGGACGACTAGGGCACAGCGATCTATTCTTAGAGAGGCCAGGAGAGGGGGAAGCAGAACAGACATCCTGGACTTCCAAAGGGATGACTTTGTCTTCTTTGGGCACCTGCTTGACAGGATCCCTTGGGAGACAATCCTGAAGGGTATAGGGGTCCAGGAAGGCTGGGTGCTCTTTAAGAAGGAAGTCTTAATGGCTCAGGAAAAGGCGGTCCCCAGGTGCTGTAAGAGAAGCCGGTGACAGAGAAGACCACCCTGGCTAAACAGGGAGCTTTGGCTGCAACTCAGGGAGAAAAGGAGAGTTTACGGCCTTTGGAAGAAGGGGCTAGCCACTCACAGTGATTACAAAAAGGCTGTGAGGCTATGCAGGGCAGAAATCAGGAGGTCTAAAGCCCAGCTGGAAATTACTCTGGCTTCAGCAATCAAGGACAACAAGAAATGTTTCTATAAGTATGTCAGTAGCAAAAGAAAGACCAGGGAGAGTCTCCATCCCCTGCTAGACGCAGGAGGAAACATGGTAACGAGCGATGAGGAAAAGGCTGAGGTCCTTAGTGCCTTCTTTGCCTCAGTCTTTAATAACAAGACTAGTTGTATTGAGGAAATCCAGCCTCCTCAGCCAGAAGACAGAGACTGGGAGAATGACCCCCCGCAATCCAGGAGGAGATAGTCAGTGACCTGCTGCATCACATAGACACACAAGTCTATGGGACCGGAGGGGATACACCCGAGGGTGCTGAAGGAGCTGGCTGGGGTGCTTGCCAAGCCGCTTTTCATCATTTACCAGCAGTCCTGGCTGACCGGGGAGGTCCCGACAGATTGGAAACTGGCCAATGTGATGCCCATATATAAGAAGGGTCGGAAGGATGATCCAGAAATTACAGGCCTGTCAGCTTGACGTCGGTGCCTGGGAAGCTGATGGAGCAGCTCATCCTGAGTACCATCATACAACACATGCAGGACAACCAGATGATCAGGCCCAGTCAGCATGGGTTTATGAAAGGCAGGTCCTGCTTGACAAACCTGATCTCCTTCTACGACAGGGCGACCTGCTTATTGGATGAGGGAAAGGCTGTGGATGTAGTTTACCTTGACTTCAGTAAGGCCTTTGACACCGTTTCCCACAGCATTCTCCTGGCGAAACTGGCTGCTCGAGGCTTGGATGATCGCACGCTTTGCTGGGTAAAAAACTGGCTGGATGGCTGGGCCCAAAGAGTTGTGGTGAATGGAGTTAAATCTGGTTGGCGGCTGGTCACGAGTGGTGTCCCCCAGGGCTCGGTTTTGGGGCCACTCCTGTTTAACATGTTTATTGATGATCTAGACGAGGGCATCGAGTGCACCCTCAGTAAGTTTGCAGACGACACCAAATTGAGTGGGAGTGTTGATCTGCTCGAGGGTAGGGAGGCTCTGCAGAGAGATCTGGACAGGCTGGAGCGATGGGCTAAGGCCAACTGTAGGAGTTTCAATAAGGCCAAATGCCGGGTGCTGCACTTGGGTCACAACAACCCCCAGCAGCGCTACAGGCTTGGGGAGGAGTGGCTGGAGAGCTGCCAGTCAGAGAGGGACCTGGGGGTGTTGATTGACAGCCGGCTGAACATGAGCCAGCAGTGTGCCCAGGTGGCCAAGAAGGCCAATGGCATCCTTGCTTGTATCAGAAATAGCGTGGCCAGCAGGGACAGGGAAGTGATCTTACCCCTGTACTTGTCACTGGTGAGGCCGCACCTTGATTCCTGTGTTCAGTTTTGGGACCCTCACTACAAAAAGGACATTGAATTACTCGAGCGTGTCCAGAGAAGGGCAACGAAGCTGGTGAAGGGTCTGGAGCACATGTCGTATGAGGAGCGGCTGAGGGAACTGGGGTTGTTTAGTCTAGAGAAGAGGAGGCTGAGGGGAGACCTCATCGCCCTCTACAACTACCTGAAAGGAGGTTGCATAGAGCTGGTGATGAGCCTCTTTAACCAAGTAATAAGCGATAGGAGAAGAGGTAATGGCCTCATGTTGCGCCAGGGAAGGTTAGGCTAGATATTAGGAAGTATTTCTTTACAGAACAGGTTGTTTGGTGTTGGAATGTGCTGCCCAGGGAGGTGGTGGAGTCCCCATCCCTGGAGGTGTTTAAGAGTAGGGTCGACATAGCACTTAGGGATATGGTGTAGTTGGGAACTGTCAGTGCTAGGTTAACGGTTGGACTAGATGATCTTCAAGGTCCTTTCCAACCTAGATGATTCTGTGATTCTGTCATTCTGTGACTGATACCAGTGTGGGTTGGTCCTTTGGTTCATCTGCAGCGCCTATCGCAGGGGTTGGAGTGGCTGCAGTGTCTGTCATTTTGTTATCAGATGCAGAGACCTTCTCTTTCCCTTGAGGGTACTGAGTACTGTTGAACAGGGCTTGGTAGGCATGGGCCAGGCCTCAGCACGTTGCAGTGATCTGTGTCTCTCTGGAATTGCCAGGGTGACAGCATACTCTTTTTGAATGTTTTACTAGTTTTTTGGGATCCTGCACTTTTTCAGGGGTGAAGTTACAAAACATTGGCAGTTCCCACTGTCCTAGGTACTTGCCCATGCTATCCCACATTCCCTGCCACTCATAACTCTCCAGCCTTGGGGCAGATCTCCGGGTGATACTCTTGAATAGTTGCTTAACCCTGAACAAAACCTGAACCACATGCAGGGCCACGCTGGGTCCCAGCAATAAGACGACCTTGTTAATTTCAACATTCCAAGGATATTAAAAATTTTCAAAATTCTCAAATGCTATTGTAAGTAGCCTGGAGGAGAAGGGGAAGGTGAAGGAAGGTGTCTCCCCCATGGATTGGCTCTTGGAGGAGAAAAGTTAAAGGGTGTAATTGTTAACCCATTCCGCTAGATGACCCCAGAAGTGCAGAGGTGATGACAATGCTGAGACTAGTCTCAGGACCGACAACTTTATTGTGCCATAAACCAGTGTTACATAGTACAGCAAAGTGAAAATCTTAATCCACCTCCCATGGGTGATAAGAAGCATCATGAGGACTATATACGGCAAGTGAGGTGATACATAGCACAACTGTAAGAACAAAAGCCATGACTCTAGGAGCCAATAGATCAACTTTATGACAAGCAACTGGTAAGCCAATATAATGAAATCTTATAACAGATTCATTGTAACACAGTCTGATCAGATCTGTCTTTATCTCAACCCTTCCTGCTCCACGTTGGGTGCCAAAAAGGACTGTCATGGTTTAAACCCGACTGGCAGCCAAACACCACACATCTGCTCGCTCACCCTCCCCCACTTGGAGGATTGTGTGGTAATTGGAGGAGTAAAGGGAGACTCATAGGTTGAGATAAAAAGAGATTAATGTTAAGATCAGCTGACAAAGGGTTAAAATAACTGGATTTACCATCAGAAGTGAAATATACCCCATAGCTAAAGCAAACTTGTTATTGCCAGGGGAGACAAGGATATCAAGGCACCAATTAGCAGTAGTTTCAGGGAAGGAAAATGTTTTAGGCTTTGACGTATTTCAAAGACGAGTTTGGAAATTGCTGGACGGTAGTGTTTGGTCTTTTGGCTGCCTTTGGTTAGCTGAGAGAAAATCAGCAGCTACCTGTGGGCATCAGTTAACTGGGGTAGTTTGCTTGCTGTGAGCTGCACCCACACTGCCTGACTCAAAAATAACTAATATCCCTCAGTATCCTATCTCTGCTGCTGCCCAGATGGGTATTGTGGAAGTTATAGCTGACTTGGAAAAAAGACAAATTATCTCCTGAACACACTTCCCATACAACTCTCCAGTGTGGCCAGTTAAAAACCCAGACGGGAGATGTTGCTCACCCCTGGATGACGGTACTGGATGCAAAAGATATATTTTTTATGGTGCTGCTGCAGGAGAAGGATAAAAGAAAATTTGCTTTTAGCTGGGATGGGATACAATTTACTTTTACCAGACTTCCTCAGGGCTATAAGCATTCACCCACTATAGTTCAGTGGAGCTAAACATCTCATTAGTGCTAGATGGATATACCCTAGCTATTAACTAAAAGTGGTAAACATTCCGGAGTCACCCTGCCAAGACTTGTGTTACTTTCTCTCTTTGCAGGAACAGTATGGAGAATGATATTGGAATGCCTCCCTTGGAGATCGGATTGGTCATCGGAGCAATATTCATCCTTCTTGCAGGAGCAATCATTGCCAACATAAAACAGGTCCAGTTTGCACCTAGACAAGAGCAATGCATAGGGTGGAGGCCCTCACTTTTATTTGTGTTAATCAATATGGTAACTGTAGTACATTCTACATCTGTGGTGGGTTGACCCTAGCTGTACACCAGGTACCCACCAAAGCCACTCTATCACTCCCCTCCTCAGCAGGACAGGGGGGAAGGAAATAAGATAGAAAAAAACCTTGTGGGTCAAGATAAAGGCAGTTTAATAAAGCAAAAGCAAAGGCCACATACCGAAGCAAAGGAAAACAAAATAATTATTCTCTACTGCCTATCAGCAGGCGATGTCCAGCCACTTCCCGGGAAGTAGGGCTTCAGTATGTGTAGCAGTTGCTCTGGAAGACAAATGTTGTAATAGCAAATGCCCCCACCTCCTCCTTTCTCTTAGCTTTTATTGCTGAGCAGATGTCATAGTGTATGGACTATCCCTTTGGTCAGTTTGGGTCAATTGTCCTGGCTATGTCCCCTCCCAAGATCTTGCCCACCCCCAGCCTACTGGGAAAGGCAGGGGAATGTTGGAGAGACAGTCTTGATGTTGTGGGAGCACTGCTCAGCAGTAGCCAAAACATTGGTGTGTTATCAGCACCTTTCTAGCTACCAATACAAAGCACAGCACTATGAGGGCTGCTATGGGGAAAATTAAGTCCATTCCAGCCAGACCCAATACAGCACCATACATGTATAAAATTTTTGGAAATACTGGAATATTGGGAGAACCAACACAAAACCTAACAATGAGAATCACTGGTAATCACACAATTGTAAAAGCAAATAATAGTCACCTTATTTCTGCTACACCAGGTGACAGAGTCTCTATTGAATGTTATGTGACAAATTATTCAAAGGGAAACACATATGTGGTCATCAGGAACATAAGTCAAACTCAGTCAAAAAGCAGAATAGACTGTCCCTAACACCCTGATTGTAGAATCAGTTTCCTCTTTAATGACACAACTATAGAAGCAGTGTGTCTGTGGACAAATGAAGGGAGGGACAGTGAAAATGGACTATCTTTAAAGCTTATGCTAACATATACTCCCAGACCTCACACTATACCAACAACTACCTCTACTACCTATCAACCTACTCTCTATTCTATTAGTCCCACAAACAACGAAGCTACATATCTACAAATTTCCATGTTTGGATCCTTCACTATTAAATATACAGGACAACAAGAAGTCATATTTAATTCATCATGGTCCCTAAAAAGGGTAGAACTGTCCAGGTCCAAGGCAATATGATAAAAACCCAAGATATTTGCTTAGATACACAACAAAGTGTCTATCATTCTGAAATCCACCCCAAATAAGCAACTGATTCTATGCTAATTTATAAAGGGAATGGATGTGCCTGTATAAGAACTCTTTTTGAAAACTTAATTGTTAATGGAAATTTTGCCTATAATGTATTCAATCAATCAAATGTATGTGTTTGTAACTTTGTAAACGTTACTGGATGTGACTTTAACTATACAGCCCCAGTGACCTCATACGCACTGTTAAAGGAAAATTGCACACTGTATTGAGACCTTTTACCTCCCCCCATCGAAATGAACTTGATGCTGTTTCACAAGCTACTGGAGCATAAAGACTTACAAGCCTTATTACAATACACGACAACAAAGCAAAACCACATTGATAACTGCACATCATGATGGAGAAGAAATATACCGCATACCAGGTAAAGTGAAGAAGGATGGGGAACACTCCTGGTGGGAAACCCTATTAGGATGGTCTCCAACAGCAATAGGTGTATTGAACGCCACTTTACATCCTGTGATAATAATGTTTGCCCTTGTGGTAATATGTACTGTTGTTACTGTCTTTTTATATATTCATAGGATCATCATAGAATCATAGAACAGTTTGGGTTGGAAGGGACCTTAAAGATCATCTAGTTCTAACCCTCCTGCCATGGGAAGGGACACTTTCCACTTGATCAGGTTGCTCAAAGCCCCGTCCAACCTGGCCTTGAACACTTCCAGGGAGGAGGCATCCACAACTTCTCTGGGCAACCTGTTCCAGTGCCTCACCACCCTCACAGTAAAGAATTTCTTCCTTGCATCTAATCTAAATCTACCCTCTGTCAGTTTAAAACTGTTACCCCTCGTCCTATTACTACACTCCTTGATAAAGAGTCCCTCCCCATGTTTACTGTAGGCCCCTTTAAGTACTGGAAGGCTGCTATAAGGTGTCCCTGGAGCCTTCTCTTCTCTAGGCTAAACAACCCCAACTCTCTCAGCCTGTCCTCATAAGGGAGGTGCTCCAGCCCCCTTTGTGGCCCTCTTCTAGACTCGCTCCACCAGGTCTATGTCCTTCTTACGTTGGGGGCCCCAAAGCTGGATGCAGTACTCTAGGTGAGGTCTCACAAGAGTGGAGTAGAGGGGGAGAATCCCCTCCGTTTACCTGCTGGACACACTTCTCTTCATGCAGCCCAGGATATGGTTGGCTTTCTGGGCTGTGAGTGCACATTGCTGGCTCATGGTCAGTTTTCCATCTACTAATACCCCCAAGTCCTTCTCTGCAGGGCTGCTCTCAATCCACTCATTGCCCAGCCTGTATTTGTGCATGCAATTGCCTCAACCCATGTGCACGACCTTGCACTTGGCCTTGTTGAACTTCATGAGATTTGCACAGGCCCACATCTCAAGCCTGTCAAGGTCCCTCTGAATGGCATCCCTTCCCTCTAGCGCATGTCAATCGTACCATGCAGCTTGGTGTTGTCGTCAAACTTGCTGAGGGTTCACTCAATTCCACTGTCCATGTCACCAACAAAGATGTTAAACAGAACTGGCTCCAATACCAACCCCTGAGGAACACCACTCATTACTGATCTTCACTCAGACATTAAGCTGTTGACCGCAACTCTTTGAGTGCGACCATCCAGCCAATTCCTGATCCACCGAGTGGTCCATCCGTCAAATCCATGTCTCTCCAATTTAGAGACAAGGATGTCATGTGGACAGTGTTAAAAGCTTTGCACAAGTTGTCACGACCCAGACTGGGATTCCAGAGAGTTGTAACAGTTCTGTGATCCCCTCAGGTTAAATTAAGGTGAAACAACACCAAACGACTGGTTAAAATGTTTTACTTGTGGTAGAGAACAATTTAAACTTGGAAAAGGATAATAAGCAATGTGGTCTCTTATAAATCTATAAGAAAGAAAAGAAAGGAAAGGAAAGAAAAAGAAAGGAGAGAAAGAGAGTAAAAGAAATCCAGATCACCACCCCTGGATCCAGCGTTGTCTCAGGTCTGGTAATCTTGGGTGGCGGGTGCACACTGATCTAGCTTTGATGGTGGGTGCACACACAGCAAAGTTTTCTGTTGCCTTTTAAGTTCATCGTATCAGCTGATTAGCATATCTGCCCACCTTTAGTTTTTCCTCTGGTCCCACAGGTTTTTGCTGACTTCATGCTTCTTGAGCAATCATCTGGCTTCTGGGGCAGAAATGCTCGCCTCTTACCAATTCATTATCAATTCATGCATGGTGTCTGGCGTACACAATAGAGTCACAAATGGCTACATGATGGAGCCAGTGATAAACATTTGGTTTCCCTCAGTCCATGTCTCCCCCTTTGAGGCTTATCTAAGGAGTTTGACAATGCAACTGCAAGGGAGTGGGGGGTGCGTCCTTTGATACACTCCTGCTTCCTTGGGTGACATTCCTTAGACTAATCCAAAGGCCACAGCTTGTCCTTGAGGTTTTCTGTGTTGATGAATGTTTGAGGCATTACTTCTTTCAGTTCCTTACACAAGTCCAGGTAGATGACATCAGTTGCTCTTCCCTTATCCACCACCACTGTAACCCCATTGTAGAATGCCACCAAATTCGTCAGGCACAATTTGCCCTTTGTGAAGCCATGTTGGCTGTCACCAGTCACCTCCTTATTTTCCATGTGCCCTAGCATAGTTTCCAGGAGGATCCACTCCATGATCTTGTCAGGCACAGAGGTGAGACTGACTGGCCTGTAGTGCCCTGGGTCTTCCTTTTTTCCCTTTGTAAAAATGGGGGGTATTTTTCCCCTTTTCCAGTTAGCAGGAACTTCACCAGACTGCCACGACTTCTCAAATATGATGGATAGTGGCTTAGCCACTTCATCCGCCAGTTCCCTCAGGACCCGTGGATGCATCTCATCAGGTTGCATGGACTAGGGCACCTTCAGGTTCCTTAGATGGCCTCAAACCTGATCTTCTCCTACAGTGGGCCCTTCTTCACTCTTCAGTCCCCGCCTTTGCTTTCTGCGACTTGGGTGGTGTGGCTGGAGTCCTCGCTGGTGAAGCCTGAGGCAAAAAAGTCACTGAGTACCTCAGCCTCCTCCATATCCTGGGTAACCAAGTCTCCCATTTCCTTCTGGACATACATTTTCCCTAGTCTTCCTTTTATCACTGATGTACCTATAGAAGCGTTTTTTGTTGCCCTTGACATCCCTGGCCAGATTGAATTCTATCAGGGCTTCCTAACCTGATCCCTGGCTGCTCAGACACTTTCTCTGTATTCCTCCCAGGCTACCTGTCCTTGCTTCCACCCTCTGTAGGCTTCCTTTTTGTGTTTGAGCTTGTCCAGGTGCTCCTTGTTCATCCATGCAGGCCTCCTGGCGTTCTTACCTGACTTCCTCTTTGTCAGGATGCATCGCTCCTGAGCAAGGTGATCCTTGAATATTAACCAGCTTTCTTGGGCCCCTCTTGCCTCCAGGGCTTTATCCCATGCTACTCTGCCAAGCAGATCCCTGAAGAGGCCAAAGTCTGCTCTCCCGAAGTCCAGGGTAGAGATCTTGCTGTGCGCCCTCCTCGTTGCCCTAAGTTTCTTGAATGCCACCCTTTCATGGTCATTGCAGCCAAGGCTGCCCTTGAGCTTCACACTCCCTGCCAGCCCCTCCTTGTTGGTGAGAACAAGGTTCAGCATAGCACCTCTTCTCGTTGGCTCCTCTATCACTTGGAGAAGGAAGTTGTCATCAACACATTCCAGGAACCTCCTGGATTGCTTATGCCCTGCTGTGTTGTCCCTCCAACAGATATCGGGGTGGTTAAAGTCCCCCATGACAACCAGGGCTTGTGAACGTGCGGCTGCTCCTATCTGTCTATAGAGGGCCTCATCCCCTTGATCTTCCTGGTCGGGTTGCTGGTACCAGATCCCTACTAAATGTCACCTGTCCCTGACCTCCCTTTAATCCTGACCCATAAGCTCTCTGTCAGCTACTCATCCATCCCCAGGCAGAGCTCCATGCACTCCAGCTGGACACTGACATAGAGGGCTACCCCCCCCCCTTCCTTATCTCCCCTGCCTGTCCTTCCTAAAGAGCCTGTATCCTTCCATGTCAACACTCCAGTCATAAAGGTCATCCCACCACGTCTCAGTGATGCCAATAAGATCGTAGCCCTGCAGGCATGCGCACGTCTCTAGCTCCTCTTGTTTATTCCCCATGCTACACGCATTTGCATAGAGGCAGTTAAGTTGGACGGCTGATGAAGCTGTCTTACTGGCTGGAATTCCTCTGTGCTGCTCTTCAGGTGCTCTCCTGCTGCCCTGTGACCCCTCTCTGGGCATCAATTGCTGGCACTGGCATCAAGCTGGCTCCCCTCCCCTGGCAACTTTAGTTTAAAGCCCTCTTCACCAGCTTGTTTGTTTTTTAGCCTGATCAGTATATCTCATTTTAAAATGCACAAATTATTTTATTACTGATGATGTGAAACTATCTGATTGTGCGGAACTGCCTTATAATTAACCCTTTTAATTTTTGTGTTTATCACTTAATCCTCCAGTAGATAACATGATGCCATTACCACCTCATATTTATAGCAGAGAGGCAAGAGGTGACTGTACCACCATTCTGTGTAGCAAAGTGAATCGACTGTGGTCACGGGTTGGAGTGTAACGGATGACCCCACTCTGACTGACTGAACAGTACCAACATGTAGGCCTGACTGAAATCAGCCCTGTTGTGTAAACCTTGAAAGTTGTGTGAGGCCATATCTTCTCAGGAACTAAGGAATCTAGGCCACATCTTATCAGGAGCTAACAGTACCAGCTTGAGCTGAGACTAGACAGAAATACAACTGGTACAGCTGCACTCCTGCACATACACCAAAGGGGGGTTTGACTACAAGTCAATCACTTTACGCTATAAATATCTGTTCAGGTGGCATGGTGGTGATCTCCCCCTTGAGCAGGGGTGCCTCTTAAGGTTACTCCTCGAGGTTGAGAGACCCCTTACCCAGCATCTGATATGTATAATGAGGTAAGCAACATTTTAATTAGGCCTAAAGGTATATTGTATGCTAGCGACATTTATATAACCAGCTATAGCTAATTATTAGAAGTATAGTAATCATAGAAACATAGAATGATAGAATACTAGGTTGGAAGGGACCTCAAGGTCCAACCTTTCTTCACAAAAGCACGGTCTAGACAAGATGGCCTAGCACCCTGTCCAGCTGAATCTTAAAAGTGTCCAGTATTGGGGAATCCACCACTTCCCTGGGGAGATTATTCCAGTGGCTGATTGTTCTCATTGAGAAAATTTTCCTCTTGTGTCCAGTTGGAATCTCCCCAGGAGTAACTTGTACCCATTACCTTTTCCATGTGACTCCTTGTAAAAAGGGAGTCTTTATCCTCTTTGTAGCCACCCTTTAAATACCGGAATGTGGTGATAAGGTGTCCCCTAAGCCTTCTCTTCTCAAGGCTGAACAAACCCAGTTCTCTCAGCCTTTCCTCATATGACAGGCTGCCCAGCCCCTTGATCATCTTTCTGGCCCTTTTCTGGGCCCTCTCCAGCCTGTCTACATCTTTTTTGTATAGCAGGGACCAAAACTGAACACAGGATTCCAGGTGTGGCCTGACAAGCACTGAGTAGAGTGGGATGATGACTTCTTTCTCTCTGCTGGTGATGACCTTGTTGATGTAACCCGGAATCCTGTTGGCTTGCTTTGCCACAGCAGCAGCACACTGTTCACTCATATTGAGCTTGTTTGACACCAGGACCTCCAGGTCCCTTTCCACAGAGCTGCTCTCCAGCCAGGTAGATCCCAGCCTGTGCTGCACTCCTGGATTATGTTTTCCCAGGTGCAAGACCTTACACTTGTCCTTGTTGAACCTCATAAGGTTCTTGTTAGCCCACTCTTCCAGCCCATCCAGGTCTTCCTGCAGGGTGGCTCTCCCTTCCAAAGTGTCCACTACCCCACTCAGTTTGGTATCATCATCAAACTTCATCAGGATACACTTGATCCCATCATCCAGATCACTTATGAAGATATTAAACAGTGTTGGGCCCAATATTGATCCCAGGGGGACCCCACATGTGACAGGTTGCCAGTTTGAAAAGGAGCTATTTACCACCACCCTCTAGGTGTGGCTTGTCAGCCAGTTCCCCACCCACTGCACAGACCATTTGTCTAGACCATAACACATCAGTTTCTCTAGGAGGAGGCTGTGGGGAACTGTATTGAAAGTTTGGAGAAATCCAGGTAGACAATGTCCACTGCTCGCCCCACATCAACCAAGAAGGTTACTTTGTCATAGAAGGCAATCAGGTTTGTCAAGCACAGCTTGCCCTTGGTGAATCCGTACTGGCTTTTCCCAATCATATGCTTCATTTGACTTGTGGTAGCCCCCAGGAGGATTCGTTCCATAACTTTCCCAGGGACTGAAGTAAGACTGATGGGCCTATAATTTCCTGGATCCTCCTTTAAGCCCTTGTAGATGGGGGTGACATTAGCCTTCTTCCAGTCTTCTGGGATGTCCCCCAATCTCCACAACTTCTCAAACGTTATGGAGAGCGGCCTCTTAATGACATCAGCCAGCTCTCTTAACACCCTCGGGTAGATAACATCAGGGCCCATTGATTTGTAGGGGTCAAGCTCCTGTAATAGTTTGCCTACCAGCTCTTCCTTCGCTGATGGTGGGTCTGTGTTTGCATCGACCTGGATTTTTGTTCCCAAGGCCTGGGGCCCAACAGTGCTGGTAAAGACAGAGGTGAAGAAAGTGTTGCGAACCTCTGCCTTTTCAGCGTTGTTGGTGACTAGTAAGTAGTAGAATGTTTGATGGCCATTTAATCACTGTCTAAATTATTGTTTAAATCATCATTTAAATAATTGTAAAATCACTGTTTAATTAGCATTCAATTATTGCTTAATCACCATTTGATTGCCATTTAATTATTCATTCAATCATCAATTAATTATGATTTGATCATCATTCAAACATTAATAAAACCCTGTTAGTTAACCCCACAATGATGACTTCTCTTAATAATTTACCTGCAACAGACAAATACCCTATTTTTCTCGAAAGCATTTAATACAGTACAGAGATTTGAATTGGGATCATAGCCTTTGATTTCCAGTGGAACTGACCAATAAGGGGTTCTCTCACTTTCATTAATGGAGGGGATGTCATTGAATTTGAAGTTGATTTCTCTAAAACTGAGAATGCAATGAAACTTACAGATGTGTAACTTCCTCTCCAAGCCTTTCATTAAGTCGACAAATGCTCCTGCTGGGGATATAGCAGCAAATAACTGAGCACAGACAGAGTAATAATAATCACATAATTTAAAACCAAATTACAGTGCCTTTAAAAATAATCATTATAACGACCTGTCATAAGGTAATGGTTTAGGCCCTGCCGGGGTCTGAGACCACGCGGCCGCTGCCCCTCCCCCACAAAGGGAGTGAAATACAAAGCCCCGAGACTGAGATAAGGAAAGGTTTAATACAACAGTACAACAGCAACACAACAAACAATAACAATAACAATAATAGTGATAACAATGAACAGAGCAAAATATCTACCAATACAGCAGTGAGAGGACCAGATGTATAAAACCATGAGCCCCGAGCCCCGCACTCCCACGCCAGGATGTGACGCGCCAGGATGTGACGTCTGCATGGTATCTGAATAACCCGGCTAGAGCTCCCCCCCCCACTTCTGGGGAAACTTAACCCTATCCTGGTTAAACCAGGACATAATCCACCCCTTTATTCTATACCATGTACGTCACATCCAGCTGCCACTTAGCAATTAGCATTGACAAAGAAAAAATTAACAAAAGCACAGTATAACTCACGGTGTGTTTTCACCCACAATCAAGTCCCCTTGTGGTACGTATCGGACCTCTCCATCCTTCTGCATCACCCACCAGGTGCACCCAGGACCTTGAGCAAAAGCAATCCCGTGGATGGGTTTGCCTTTGCCTGGCGCAGGACTAACCCAGACCATTTTTCCCAGCAGGTCCCTCATGCGCACCACAGGGACTTTATCCCCATCTACAACACGTGGAAGTTTTGACTGAGCCGGGCCAGCTCGATTGGCAGATCCTCTTGTGTTCACTAACCAAGTGGCCTTTGTCAGATGTGTGTCCCAGTGTTTGAGGGTTCCACCCCCCATTGCTCTCAATGTAGTTTTTAACAGTCCATTGTAGCACTCGATCTTCCCGAGGCTGGTGCGTGGTAGGGGATGTGGTAGACCCACTCGATGCCATGTTCTTCTGCCCAGGCATCTATGAGGTTATTTCGGAAGTGAGTCCCATTGTCCGACTCAATCCTCTCTGGGGTGCCGTGTTGCCACAGGACTCGGTCTCCAAGGCCCAGGATGGTATTTCGGGCGGTGGCGTGGGACACTGGATAAGTTTCGAGCCATCCAGTGGTTGCTTCCACCATTGTGAGCACGTGGCGCTTGCCTCGGCGGGTCTGTGGCAGTGTGATGTAGTCGATCTGCCAGGCCTCTCCATATTTATATTTCATCCATCGATTTCCATTCCGCTGGGGCTTCACCCGTTTGGCTTGTTTGATTGCAGCACACGTCTCACATCCATGGATGATCTCTGCGATGGTGTCAATGGTGAGGTCCACCCCTCGATCTCGAGCACACCTGTATGTTGCATCTCTGCCTTGGTGGCCCGAGGTCTCATGGGCCCACCGGGCTATGAACAGTTCACCTTTACGCTGCCAGTCCAAGTCCACCTGAGCCACGTCGATCTTAGCAGCTTGGTCCGCCTGCTGGTTATGTTGATGTTCATCAGTGGCTCGACTCTTGGGTATATGGGCGTCCACATGGCGCACCTTCACAACGAGGTTCTCCACCTGGGCTGCAATATCCTGCCATACTTCAGCGGCCCAGATGGGTCTGCCCTTGCGTTGCCAGTTGTTCTGTTTCCATTGCTGCAACCACACCCACAGGGCACTTGCCATCACCCACGAGTCAGTGTAGATATAGAGCCTCAGCCACTTTTCTCGCTCAGCAATCTCCAAAGCCAATTGGATGGCTTTCACCTCTGTGAACTGGCTCGATTCCCCTTGTCCCTCAACAGCTTCAGTGGTTCGTCGTGTGGGATGCCACACTGCAGCCTTCCATCGTCGATGTTTTCCCACAATGCGACAAGACCCATCAGTGAACAGGGCATATCGCTTCTCCTCCTCTGGCAGCTCGTTATATGGTGGGGCCTCCTCAGCACATTTCACCTCTTGTTCTGGTGACATCCCAGCATCTTTGCTCTCTGGCCAGTTTATGATCATTTCCACTAATCCTGGGGGGTCGCGGTTCCCTATCCGAGCCCGTTGTGTTATCAACGCAACCCATTTACTCCACGTGGCATCTGTTGCATGATGTGTGGAGGGAGCCTTTCCTTTGAACATCCATCCCAGCACCGGCAGTCGGGGTGCCAGGAGGAGCTGTGTCTCAGTGCCGACCACTTCTGAGGCAGCTCGAACTCCTTCGTACACTGCCAGTATCTCCTTCTCAGTCAGGGTATAGTTAGCTTCAGAGCCTTTGTATCCCCGGCTCCAAAAGCCTAGAGGTCGGCCTCGGGATTCCCCATCTGCTCTCTGCCAAAGGCTCCAGGAAGGGCCATTCTCCCCGGCTGCGGTGTAGAGCACATTCTTAATCTCCTGCCCTGTCCGGACTGGCCCGAGAGCCACTGCCTGGGTAATCTCCTGCTTAATTTGTTCAAAGGCTTGTTGTTGCTCTGGGCCCCATTTAAAATCGTTCTTCTTGTGGGTTACGTGGTAGAGAGGGCTCACAATCAGGCTGTAGTTTGGGATGTGCATCCTCCAGAACCCCACAGCGCCCAGGAAAGACTGAGTGTCCTTTTTAGTGGTTGGTGGGGCCATGGCTGTTATCTTGTTTATCACCTCCATTGGGATGTGGCGACGCCCATCTTGCCATTTTATTCCTAGGAACTGAATCTCCCTTCCAGGCCCCTTAACTTTCTGTCGCTTGATGGCAAAACCGGCCTTCAGGAGGATTTCAATTACCTTCTTTCCTTTCTCAAAGACTTCCTCAGCTGTGTCCCCCCATACAATGATATCATCAATGAACTGCAGGTGTTCTGGAGCCCCACCTTTCTCCAGTGCAGTATGGACCAGTCTATGGCAAATGGTGGAGCTGTGTTTCCACCCCTGGGGCAATCGATTCCAGGTGTACTGGATACCCCTCCAAGTGAATGCAAACTGTGGCCTGCACTCTGGTGCTATTGGGATGGAGAAGAACGCGTTAGCGATGTCAATCATGGCGTACCACTTGGCTGCCTTTGACTCCAGCTCATACTGGAGCTCTAGCATGTCCGGCACTGCAGCACTCATCGCTGGCGTGACTTCATTCAGGCCACGGTAGTCCACCGTCAGTCTCCATTCGCCATTAGGCTTTCTCACTGGCCATATAGGGCTGTTGAAGGGTGAATGAGTCTTGCTGATCACCTTCTGGCTTTCTAGTCGACGGATCAGCTGATGGATGGGGACCAGGGAATCTCGGTTAGTGCGGTACTGCCGCCGGTGCACCGTCTTGGTGGCAATTGGCACTCGCTGCTCTTCAACCTCAAGCAACCCCACCACCGAGGGATCCTCTGAGAGGCCGGGTAAGGTGGACAATTGCTCAACCTCCTCCAGGGCAGCTATACCAAAGGCCCACCGGTACCCTTTTGGGTCTTTAAAGTACCCTCTCCTGAGGTAGTCTATACCTAGGATGCACAGGGCATCTGGGCCAGTCACAATGGGGTGCTTATGCCAGTCCTTCCCAGTTAAGCTTACTTCAGCTTCTAATAGGGTGTACCGGGTCTGGCTGAGCCAGAATTGGTTTTCCCCTGTAGCAGCCCTCATGGTGCTGTGTTTTATGTCGGGAGCTGGCAGGGTGTTGATAGCACACTGGTGTTGTGGCTACTGCTGAGTAGTGCTTACACAGCACCAAGGCTCTTTCTGACATTTCCCCCCCACAGTGGGACGGGGTGGGCAAGATCTTGGGAGGGGACACAACCAGGACAGCTGACCTGAACTGACCAAAGGGATATTCCAGACCATATGGCGTCTGCTCAGTATAAAGCTGGGAGAAAGGAGGAAGGGGGCGGGGTCACCCTTGGTCCTCCGAGGCAACCACTATGCGTACTGGAGCCCTGCTTCCTGAGAAGGCCCGACATCGCCTGTTCATGGGAAGTAGAGAATAAATCTGTTTTCTTTTTTTTGCTTCTGCGCGCGGACCTTTGCTTCGCTTTGCTTATATTAAAACTGCATCTGTTGTTTTACCAGCAAGGGTTGTTTTTTTTTTTCCTATCTTATTTTCTTTCCCCTCTTTGCCCTGTTGAGAAAAAAAGGGGAAGGGGGGGGAAGTGATAGAGCGACTTGGTGGGTACCTGGCATTTAGCCAAGGTCAAACCACCACATAGGGTCAGCTGTTGGGACCCGCCTGTCACTCTGGAGATGCAGATGGATTCGACCCCACTGTGGCTTGATGGCATCAGAGTGCACTGTTCGCCAGTGTCTACCAAGGCCTTATATTCTTGTGGTTCTGATGTGCCAAGCCATCGGATCCACACCTTCCAGTAAATCCGATTATCCCTTTCCTCCACCTGGCTGGAGGCAGGGCCCCTCTAATCCTGCTCACCATCACTCACTTGATCTAAGAGTGATTCCTGCAAGAATGACTTCCTGGTCCCCTCAAGAGGGTCAAGCATACTGTTGGCCATTCTATTCTGTCTGGGGGATTTCTGACTAGACACTGGAGCTGCATCTCTCTTGGAAGACTCCCCTTTCATGGTGGTTTTCTCTTTCAGCCGCTGTACTCGTGCAGCTAGGGCGGAAGTGGGCTGTCCATGCCACCTCCTCATGTTTTCCCCATGGTCGCGGAGGAAAAACCACAGGGTGCCCCGTGGTGTGTGTCTTCCACTGCCCTTCTCTTGGGTGGGGAAACGCCTGCTTCTAATGGCTGAGACATCGGCCCATGCAGGTGGAACATAGGACATGTCCTGTTCCACTTTCTGGAGCCTCTGAGACAGTTCCTCTACAGCTGAAACCAAAGCATGTTGGGAGGAAGGGAGATTTCCCTCATATTGCCAGAGCTGGATAATCACTTTGTCCACTGTCTGAGTCTGGGTGTCTCGCCACCAGGACGCTACTGCTAATTCTTTGAATGTCCCTCTGGTCCACTTTGCAGGAACTTCCGCCACATCAACTGTGTGCAAGGGGCCTGATCTGGATCCATTGGTGACTGCTCATCATTCAGATCACCATAGATCATGTCAAACACAGCCATTTCCCTGAGGTTTTGGATGCCTTTCTCCATGTCGGTCCACTTGCCCAACCGACATAGAGCATCATCCTTGTAGGGGTACCTCTCCCTCACAGCGAGCAGGAGTCGCCTCCAAAGGCTGAGGGTTTGAGCCTGTTTCCCTATTGCCTTGTCGATACCAGCCTGCTTGGCTAAAGGTCCCAGCTGCTTGGCCTCTCTCCCCTCCAATTCCAAACCAGCAGCTCCACTATCCCAGCACCGGAGCAGCCAGGTGCAAATTTGCTCGCCTGAACTGCGGCTAAAATCCTTCCGAATATCTCGCAATTCACTGAGGGATAGAGATCGGATGATTACCTCTGGCTCTTCCTCCTGCTCTCGTGATGGGCCTGGTTCATTATCACCCTGTACATTGCGAGGGGATTTTTTGGTATATTTGGTTTTCCGTATCGGGGCGACTGATATTGGTAATGCTTGTCCCTGTGGCTCAGCTGCTGTGCTGGTGGAGGTGACTGGTACTGGCACTGCCTGTCCCCCTGGCCCAGCTGCTGCACCAGTAAGTTCACTTTCAGACCCTGCAGCCCCTTCTCCCCCTTGAGGGCAGTGAACAGTGTTAAAGATGACACGGTAAGCATGGGCAAGCCCCCAGCACATCGCAAGGATTTGTGTCTCCCGGGGTTTGTCAGATTGGCAGCACACCTTTTCCAAACACTCCACCAGTTTATCAGGACTCTGCACTTGTTCGACAGTGAGATCCCAAAGCATTGGAGGTGACCACTGACTCAGGCACTTGCCCATCTTTTCCCACACACCTTGCCATTTATAACTATCTGCCCTCAGGGCAGGTTTCCGGGTGGTGCTATTGTTGGAGAAGTACCGCATGGCCCAAAACAAGATTTGGCAGACATTTAGAAAGCATTGTGCCGCGAACACAGTGGCCAGGAGGCTCCAGGGATAGCTGAAACTCTCAAAAACCAAGAGAATCTCTTCCCCTGGCTCACCCATAGAGGGGGTGAGACCCCAAACAAAAGCCCAGGCAGCAAACAGGTATCGGTTCACCCCCACAAGCAGCGAAACGAGCCCATTATAAGCAGACAGTAACCAGTAGAGCAAAATAAAACCCTTGACACATTTTCCACTGACAACAAATGCCAGTACTAGGAGCACAGAGTGGATATGAGGATTAATCCAGCCCCACCACGCAAGCAAATTGCCCAGCATTGCAAACATTTCTTATCAAACAATACAAATAAAAACAGAAAAAAATTACACCTAACAGATTGCTCTAAC
Source organism: Strix aluco (assembly GCF_031877795.1). Classification (NCBI taxonomy): domain Eukaryota; kingdom Metazoa; phylum Chordata; class Aves; order Strigiformes; family Strigidae; genus Strix; species Strix aluco. The sequence continues at coordinate 22,915,055 of NC_133970.1, forward strand.
ACACCTTCTCCTTTTGTCCTTATCTCAGTCTTCTGCAGCCCCACGTTGGAGCGCCAAAGTTGTGATGGTTTAGCCCCTGCCGGGGTCTGAGACCATGCGTCCGCTGCCCCTCCCCCACAAAGGAAGTGAAATACAAAGCCCCGAGGCTGAGATAAGGAAAGGTTTAATACAACAGTGCAATAGCAACACAACAAACAACAACAATAACAATAATAGTGATAACAATGAACAGAGCAAAATATCTACCAATACAGCAGTGACAGGACCAGATGTATAAAACCACGAGCCCTGAGTCCCGAGCCCCGCGCTCCTGCGCCAGGATGTGACGTCCGCATGGTATCTGAATAACCCGGCTAGAGCTCCCCCCCCCACTGCTGGGGAAACTTCACCCTGTCGTGGTTAAACCAGGACACATAATAATGGCTGTTGAAGCCTCTCTTGTAGAGTGTTTTTATCAGTATGTGTTTTGCTGGTGTTGGTCTTGGTTGTAAGCACTGAAAATACATGAGAATGTGCTTGACCACGTTTGTTTTAGTGGCTATATGACAAGTTATCTGCGCGTCTGTGGCTTGACAGAGTACTGCTCTCCTGCAAGGGAGAAGCATTTTCCTTTCCCAGCTGGAGTCCTCTTCAGAGAGTTGAAGTTTTCAGAACCAAAGTAGAAAAAGGAGTTCTCATGGCTTTATCAGCTACTTGCCTTCTGCTGGTCCATGACAAACCACTCAGATATTAAATTGGTAACTACACAATACGTTGAAAACTAGTCACAACACAAGTAATTTCATTTTATTCTCATACAAAATCTCCTTAAAAACATATTTAGTGAAAATAAAATCAGGGTAACTCTACATCTTGTTAATTTATGATCACATACAATATGCCTTTGTATATCTATCTACTCTTTACTGAATGAGTTTTGATTTGTCTTGCAGAATCTAACTTTTCCTTGTTGACATTATCTTAATGGACAGAACTACAGAAGTATGAGATCTCATGTGTGGTGCAGGCCATAAAAGAGTTTTGAGTCAGGGAATTTTGATGAAGTTATTATCAATTAACAAACATTTAATTACTAATTATAGTATTGGGAAATAAAACTGAACAAATACATAAACACTTAGAGAAAACACAACTCAGCTCCTCTCCAGACACCTCTTCTCCCCTTTTACTGGTATCCTTTCCCCTTGTTGACACTGTCCTGGTTGTGGCTGGGATAGAGTTAATTTTTCTTCTTAGGAGCTAGAATAGTGCTGTGCTTTGGATTCAGTATGGGATTTGGTATGAGAAGAATGTTAATAATACACTGATATTTTCAGTTGTTGCTAAGAAAGCAAGGACTTTCCAACTCTCCATGTCCTGCCTGTGTGCAGGTGTACAAGAAACTGGGAGGGATCACAGCCAGAGCACCAGACTCAAATTGGCCAATGAAATATCCCATATCATGTAACATCATGCTCAGTATATAGAGGAGGGTCAGACAGGAAGGAGGGAGTTCTCCCTCATTTCTGGAATTGTGGTTTCAGGATCTTGGCTTTTTCCGGATCACTAGCTGGAAACAGGCTGGGTATCAGTTGGCGGCTGGTGAGCAATGGCATTGTGCATTACCCATTTGTACTTTCTATTATTGCTATTATTGTTTTATTTTATTTCAGTCATTAAACTGTTTTTATCTCAACCTACGAGTCTCCTTACCTTTACAGCTCCAATTCTCTCCTCCATCCCCCAAGCGAGGGAAGGTGAGCGAGCACCAGTGTGGTGTTTCGCTGCCAGCCGGGTTTAAAACACTCTGTCCCTTTAGTGAAGTGTATTGGGTCTGGCTGGGATGGAGATAACTTTCCCCTTAGCAGCCCTCATAGTGCTGTGCTTTGTATTGGTAGCTAGAAAGGTGCTGATAACACACCAATGTTTTGGCTACTGCTGAGCAGTGCTCCCACAACATCAAGACTGTCTCTCCAACATTCCCCTGCCTTTCCCAGTAGGCTGGGGGTGGGCAAGATCTTGGGAGGGGACATAGCCAGGACAATTGACCCAAACTGACCAAAGGGATAGTCCATACACTATGACATCTGCTCAGCAATAAAAGCTAAGAGAAAGGAGGAGGTGGGGGCATTTGCTATTACAACATTTGTCTTCCAGAGCAACTGCTACACATACTGAAGCCCTACTTCCTGGGAAGTGGCTGGACATCGCCTGCTGATAGGCAGTAAAGAATAATTATTTTGTTTTCCTTTGCTTCGGTATGTGGCTTTTGCTTTTGCTTTATTAAACTGCCTTTATCTTGACCCACAAGGTTTTTTTCTATCTTATTTCCTTCCCCCCTGTCCTGCTAAGGAGGGGAGTGATAAAGTGGCTTGGTGGGTACCTGGCATACAGCCAAGGTCAACCCACCACACAGGCAGGGCAGGAGATTGGGGTCAGTGCACTGTGGTTCCTTTTCTTTTGTCATTCCTTCTTTCTTGCTCAATTGCTCCAGCATGTGAAGGGGAAATTCAAATTGTAACTGCTCAGCAATGGTCATTTGAGGCTGAGGAATGATCTGACCTGTTGGGCAAGAGGACCTAACTGCAGAACCAGGTTAAGCAATGAATGCTGTAGGTGGAACAACTTCATATAAGTTTCCATTGCTGATAAGAAATGCCATAGTATTGACTTGTAACAGTGCAATTCTATATAAAGAATCAGCTGGTGCCACATCTTTGCAGACTCTTTGTAGAACCACTTATGGCGGTAGGGCTCTGTCCAATGCATTATTCATTAAATCTCTTTATACTTAAGTACAGACGTGTGTTTAATTTGCCTCAAGGGATACAATAAAAATTCCCCAGCACGTGGGTTCCTCCACCAGCTACAGTCCCTTCAGAGTTGTACCTCCTCCTCTCTGTCCCTGCCTGGGCAACTCTTTTCTTTTGGTGTTTTCCCTGCTATACTTCCCTACCTGCCCTTGCATTTCACTTGTGTGTCCTGACTAGCAACTACCACCCTTTCTTAAATATGGTTTTGCAGAGTCAACATAAACTCATCTGATTGGTTCTGCTTTGGTGCACAGTGGGTCTGTTTTGTCCATTGCCAAGCCATCTGGAACTGACTGTGCCTGACACAGGACAGTCCATGATCTCTTCTTACACAGATCACCCCTACAGCCACCCCCCCCCCTCCCCAAAACCCCCTCCCTGCCAATTATGACCAATACACATATGAAAGGCCCTTTTGTCTGTTTTCCCCTATTTAAAAAGTTATTCAAGTGTATTTAAGTGGGTTAGTTGAAGGTTTGGAGGTATGAGGAGAAAGTGTAGAAAAGTATTTTTCAAAATACTTTACTGTAAGCCAGGCACACCTGAAGTCTCTGAAGTAGACATGGCAAAAGAAACCCAACATACCATTCTAGTACAATAAAGGCTCTCATTTGTTCCATTAAGCTCTCATCACCTTTATGGCTTCATAAAAATTATTTCTAACTTTTAAAGAATAATCCAAATACTTAAAATATGGAGGGCTCATATTTTGACTATGATGCAACCACTTCCATTTACCTCAACCCTTCCATGTTACACAGTGGTCAGAGACAGGAATGGGAACCATCCATTTTAACAGACAGCTCTTAATTTGAGCTGTGTCTTATCTGCACTGTAAGTCTCTGAGTCCCTGCAGCCTTCCTACCACAATTATTTTCCACTGACCAAGAGGAACTACTTCTCATTCACTTCTGAGTATTCATTCCAAATGGTTCAAAGCTCTTTGTGAACTTTAGGCCAAATCTTATGAGTTCCTACCCCAGTAGTTCCAGTGAAATATCAGCAGGTTCTCAACCAAGCATAGACAGGAGATTGAGATAGACACATTAACAGTATCTACCACACAGGCAGCAAGTACATTATACTTACTTACACAAAATTTCAATCACATGAGAAGTCAAGGGTACCTATGTGGTATCATGGTGGATGGTTATTAAAGTTTGTTGTGCCTACTCCTTTGCCTGTTTCAGTAGTTGATGTAAGTTTTTGTGTTGCAAAAGCTATTCAGTTAGAGATAAATTCATACCTCCAGGGGTAGGGGTGATGTGGTAGAGGGTAATTAGCTGGCAGTATTTTGGAAGTGATAATTGGGGGAGTATAGTTAAAATCACATCCAGCTAGGGTAGTAAAGTTGCAGATACATAAATCACCACCTCTAGATAAAGTATAGTTATACATAGAGTCAATATATTCAAAAGGGTATGAAGATTATAAGCATACACAGCCATTGCCAACATACATGAGTATTGTCTCAGCATGTTCATTGGGGAGAAATGACAGATTCCACTAGGGGAATTAAGGCACATATCAGACGTTCTAAAGGAACTTTCTTCACGCACAAACCCCAGACCTGTTTCAGGGATGCAAGCTTCAATGTCTGCTGATCACCATCTTTTCGTTCCCTGCTGGGCCCATTGTTGATAATCCATGGGATAGATCACAGATCTGGCTTGGTGTAAATTCAGAGATACTATTCAATAGTAACATCTCGTATACTTGATATGTAGGCAACAGCTAAGTCTGCATTTGCATCGTAAGTAAAGTTTACCAAGTGCCAACAGGCTTGTAGGTGTTATTCAGTATTGGTGGCATTATCCTAAACAACCTTATGAATTTCAGCAGGTAGAATTCTGCTGACACCTTGTCTCAAGATTCCAGCTACTGCATCTTGGACCTATAGCTGGGCTTAAAGGCAGTTCAAAGCCAAGGAAACATTCCCTTGGGTTACCCCTAAGCCATTTAATAATAGCATAGTCACCATGATTTAGACATCCCCATAAAGGGAAAGTGCGGTCAACCAGTCCCATTCCAACTCAATTAGTGATGATTGTAAAGGAATGTGAAGATTTCACAGTGAGATAGTCATTGCATCTAGCTTACAGGTCAGGACACCTGCATCAGTACTCTTCGGCACTCCCATGCCTGTCTCCAGATAGCCTGTAAGGCCTCTACATGGGCATAGGTTTGGCTGAGGTAGGGTACACCTATGGATACAGGCTAGACATCCCTCATAAGTGGTTGTCGTGGTTTAACCCCAGCTGGCAATTAAGCACCACACAGTCGCTCGCTCACTCCCCACTCCAGTGGGATAGGGGAGAGAATAGGAAGAATAAAAGTGAGAAAACTCATGGATTGAGATAAAGACAGTTTAATAGAACAGAAAAGGAAGGGAAAATAATAATAATAATAATAGAAAATACAAAACAAGTGATGCACAATACAATTGCTCACCACCCGCTGATCGATGCTCAGCCAATCCCTGAGCCACGGTGTGCCCTGGCAACTTCCCCCAGTTTATATACTGGGCATGATGTCATATGGTATGGAATACCCCTTTGGCTCGTTTGGGTCAGCTGTCCTTGCTGTGTCCCCTCCCAGCTTCTTGTGCACCCCCAGCCTCCACTAGCAGGGCAGTATGAGAAGCTGAAAAGTCCTTGACTTAGTATAAACACTGCTTAGCAACAACTAAAACACTGGTGTGTTATCAACATTATTCTCATCCTAAATCCAAAACACAGCACTATACCAGCTACTAGGAAGAAAATTAACTTTATTCCAGCCAAAACCAGGACAGCAGTAGATGAGAAAGGGGCACACTGCGGGTTCAGTCTGGATACGCTGGTTAACGGTGTTAACTCTACCCATTTTAAGGACCAGTTACAATCCAAAAGTAGTTGTTGCATATGATTTTTTCCAAATCACATAGGGATCTACTTTGCTAATGATGGGGGATGAAGCCAAGTGTGAATTGGGAAGGATAGTTGGAGGGATGGTTGTGGTGAGTTTGGGAAGAGAAGTAGGAGAGGAACTCGGAGACAAGGGAATAGCATTAAACTTAAAAGAGAGAGTGATTGCAGCCTTAGCCCAAAGGCACACAATGGTAACAAGTGAGAAAGTACAAGTCAAATTACAAAAAGGGTTGATGTAGACACATGACACCCTGATTGTTGTTCTGCTGATGGGTTGGTCCATTAACTGATATAGAGGTGTCCCCCATTATATTGCTTACAATCCCACAATTAACTGTGACATTCTGCCCTTGAGGTACGGAGGTATAATATTGTCTCAAAGGATTACATACTGGGGGAAGTGTGGGGTTTTCCTCCTACCAATATTAAAGTAGTGAGGTTCCATGAGCCAGGTTGTCCCATTTGTCCTATAAATTTAGTGAATCAAGAGGCATGGGAAACTGGGATTTCTTTTTCAGAGTAGCAGGATGTCAAAGGATGCAATCTGTAAGAAAAAGAACAAAATGAATCCTGTCTAGGCTACAAGACAAGTGGCAGATTATGTTATTTGAGTTCCTCCTTCCAGAATTCCTTCATACAAATCTGGTCATAGTAAACCTGTATTTAGAGCTGTGGTGCTGGTGTTGGTAGGGGGAATACATACTCACACGATAGTACTTATGAGAACTTGTGAAGGTGTCAGGGTTTCCATGGAGTGTAAAGACGAGTTTTCTGAGTGTGGAATGGGCTAATATGTGAGTTTTATGGGGCTACCCATTAGTCCTCTCCAATAGTTCAAGAGGGCAGCTGCTTGGGGTAATAATATATCCCAGTGTTGCTGAGGAGAGGTTATTTCTCTAAGCGTGTTTAGTTCAGCCTTTAGCAACCTATTCATCCATCCACTAAGCCATTAGCCCATGGGTTGTAAGGATGGTGAAATGCCCACCTTACTTCGTGTTTATCTGCCCAGGCATGAAAATGATGGTTCTTGAAGTGCAACGTGTCTGATTCAGTTGTTACAGGTTGTATGTGGGCTGGCTGGAATGGAGTTCACTTTCTTCATAGGAGCCTGTATGGTGCTGTGCTTTGCACGTGTGGCTAAAACAGTGTCGATAACACACTAATGTTTTGGCTGTTGCTGAACAGTGCTTGCATGGTGTCAAGGCTTTCTCACCAACTCCACCCCCACCCAAAAAGTGAGTAGGCTGGAGGTGGGCAAGAGGTTGGGAGGGAACACAGCCAGGACAGTTGACACAAACTCACCAAAGGAATATTCCATACAATATGATGTCACACTCAGCAATAATAAGGTCCCAAATACTGACACTGTTGAATACTTTTTAGGAGAAGGGTTAGGGCCTGTTGATGATTCACATTCCAGCCCCAGGTGGAATGTTTGCTCAGCGAGAAATACAGAGAATGCACTACCTGACTAAAACCAGAGATATGGGCATGCCAAAAATTTAAAGTTCCTAGGAGGCTCTGGAGATTGTGTTTAGAGGAGAGTGTCGTGGTTTGAACTTGGCCGGTAGCCAATCACCACGTGGCCAGTCATTTACTTCCACACCCCCCCCCCCCCCCCTAAAATAAGGGAGGGACAAAAAAAAGAAATTCGTAGGATGAATAAAAACAAAAAAATTAGTAATAGTAACAAAACAACAGTAACAATAGTAGTCCAAACAGGTAATATACAATGCAGTTGCTCACCAACCAGCGACTGGTATGCAGCCCACTCCCAGCAATGATCCCGACCGCACCAAAATTCCTGCTGCGCCAACTGGAAAATAAAAATGAGAGCGCACTCATCTCCTTTATATACTGAGCATGATGTCACATGATATGGAATACTCCAATGACCAATCCAGGCCCGGCCCTCTAGCTGTGTTCCCTCTCAGCCCAAGGAAAGTTAAATCTATCCTGGCCGAAACCAGGACAGTCTCCACCCCTTATTCCATACCATTTACGTTATGCCCAGGTTCCAAATACATTCTAAGGAATCACTACCCCTTTATTGGGTCTCACAGATATCATTCTCTTAGTCTATGGGCCATTTTTCAAAAATGTCTACTGAGTTCATTTAGTCCATAACTTTGGGTTCCATCTATCATGACAGTCTTTAAGGCTGGAGGAATGAGGTGGATTTGGCTCAGTTGGTGGAGCAGGAGGCTTTGGATGTGGCAGGAGGATGTTGCAAGGCACCAATTGCAATAAGAAGGGTTATTTCACAGTTCGATTCATCAGCTATTTTCACCCAAAATCAAATCTCCTTGAGGCATGCATCGGACTTCTCCATCCTTCTGCATTACCCACCAAGTGTACCCATGTCCTTGGGCAAAAGTAATCCCACACATGGGTTTACCTTTACCCAATGCAGGAGTAACCCAGACGGCCTTCCCCAGCATATTTTTAATGCACGCTACAGGGGCTTTATCCCCATCTACAGTATGTAGGAGGTTTGACTGAGCAGGGCCAGCTTGCTTGGCAGATCCTCTGGTATTGACTAACCAGGTGGCTTTTGCTAAATGCACATCCCAGTGTTTGAAAGTTCCACCACCCATTGCTCTCAGTGTAGTTTTCAGCAATCCATTGTATCGCTCAATTTTCCCAGAGGCTGGTGCATGGTAGGGAATGTGATATATCCACTCAATGACATGTTCTTTGGCCCAGACGTCTATGAGGTTGTTTTAGAAATGTGACCCATTATCTGACTCAATTCTTTCTGGCGTGCCATGCCACCATAAGACTTTCTCCTCAAGACCTAAAATGGTGTTCCGGGCAGTGGCATGGGGCACAGCCTAAGTTTCCAACCAACTGGTGGCTGCTTCCACCATTGTAAGGACATAGTGTTTGCCATGCCAAGTTTGTGGGAGTGTGATATAATCAATCTGCCCGGCCTCCCCATATTTATATTTTAACCATCGTCCTCCATACCAAATGGGTTTTAACCGTTTGGCTTGCTTGATCGTAGCACATGTCTCACATTCATGGATTACCTGTGCAATAGCATCCATGGTTAAGTCCACCCCTCAGTCATGAGCCCATCTATATGTTGCATCTCTTCCCTGATGGCCTGAGGAGTCATGGGCCCAGCAAGATGTAAATTGTTCACCCTTATGTTGCCAGTCCAGATCTGCTTGAGCCACCTTAATCTTAGCAGCTCGATCCGCCTGTTGGTAGTTCTGATGTTCTTCAGTGGCCCGACTCTTGGGTACATGAGTGTCTACATGACGTACTTTCACAACTAGATTCTCTACCCGAGCAGCAATATCTTGCCATAATTCAGCAGCCAAGATGGGTTTGCCTCTGCGCTGCCAGTTGCTCCGTTTCCACTGCTGTAACCACCCCCACAGCACATTTTCCACCATCCATGAGTCAGTATAGAGGTAGAGCACTGGCCACTTTTCTCGCTCAAAAATATTCAAGACCAGCTGGATGGCTTTCACCTCTGTGAACTGACTCGATTCACCTTCTCCTTCAGCAGCTTCTGTGACTTGTCATGTGGGGCTCCACACAGCAGCCTTCCACCTTCAATGTTTCCCCTCAATGCGACAGGACTCGTCGGTAAACAGGGCATATCGCTTCTCATGATCCAGCAGTTTATTATATGGTGGGGCCTCTTCAGCACGTGTTACCTCTTCCTCTGGCGCCATTCCAAAATCTTTGCCTTGTGGCCAATTTCTGATCACTTCCAGTATTCCTGGACAGCTGGGGCTACCTATTTGACCCCGTTGTGTGGTTAATGCAACCCATTTACTCCACGTGGCATCAGTTGCATGGTGTGTAGAGGGGACCCTCCCTTTGAACATCCAGCCCAGCACTGGCAGTCGGGGTGCCAGGAGGAGCTGTGCTTCAGTCCCAGTCACCTCTGAAGCAGCTTGGATCTCTTCATATGCTGCCAATATCTCCTTTTCGGTCAGAGTATAGTGGGCTTCATATCCCCTATATCCCTGACTCCAAAACCCCAGGGGTTGACCCTGAGTCTCCCCTGGTGCTCTCTGCCAGAGACTCCAGGTAGGGCCATTCTTCCCAGCTGTCGTGTAGAGCACATTTTTAACATCTTGTCCTGTCTGAACTGGCCCGAGGGCTACTGCATGAACTATTTCCTGTTTAATTTATTCAAAAGCTTGTTGTTGCTCCAGGCCCCATGTAAAATCATTCTTTTTCTGGGTCGCTTGATAGAGAGGGCTGACAATCTGACTGTAATTTGGGATGTGCAGTCTCCAGAAAACAACAATGCCTAAGAAAGCTTGCGTTTCCTTTCTGTTAGTCAGTGGGGACATAGCTGTTATTTTATTAATCACCTCCATTAGAATCTGACGAAATCTATCTTGCCATTTTATTCCTAAAAACTGAATCTCTTGTGCAGGTCCCTTGACCTTACCACACTTTATGGCAAAACCGGCTCTCAGAAGGATTTGAATTATTTTCTCCCCTTTCTCAAAAAATTCTTCTACTGTATTACCCCATATAATGATGTCATCAATGTGCTGTAAGTGTTCTGGGGCTTCACCCTGTTCCAGTGCAGTCTGGATCAGTCCATGGCAAATGGCGGGGCTGTGTTTCCACCCCTGGGGCAGTCGATTCCAGGTGTATTGGACACCCCTCCAGGTAAAAGCAAACTGTGGCCTGCATTCTGCTGCTAGAGGGATGGAGAAAAGTACTGTTGTAGTGGCAATTGACACCTATTTTTCTTTGACCCTCAGCAATCCCACAAGAGAAGGATCCTCTGAGAGACCAGGTAACACAGAAGGCTGCTTAATTTCTTCTGTGTCCAAGGCAGCTATACCAAAAGCCCACCGATACCCTTTTGGGTCCTTGAAATACCCTCTCCTCAGATAATTTATACCAAGAATACATGGAGCTTCTGGGCCAGTCACAATGGGGTGTTTTTCCCACTCTTTTCCACTTAGGCTCACCTCGGCCTCCAATAGAGTCAGCTGTTGAGACCCCCCTGTCACTCCTGAAATACAAATGGGTTCTGCCCCTTTAACATTTGACGTCATTAGGGTGCATTGAGCACTAGTGTCCACTAAAGCCTTATACTGCTGGGGGTCAGATGTGCCAGGCCATTGAATCCACATGGGCCAATAAACTCGATTGTCCCTGTCCTCCACCTGTCTGGAGGCAGGGCCCCTTTAATGTTGGTCATAATATCCTCTAAGAACAAATGGGTAAGTGTGGTGTGCATGGGTTTCAGTCTCATCTTGGTCACTCACTTCTTGTGAATACAAATCAGAAGTTCTTCTCATTGGATCGTGAGCAAAGTCGACCTTTCTGCTCTGTTTGGGTACTTGATTACTGGAAACCGGAGCAGCATTTCTCCTGAAAGGACCATGGTTTTGTACTTGTTCTTCCTTCCAACTCACGTACCCGCTCTTCTAGGAGGTAGGTAGGTTTTCCATCCCATTTCTTCATGTCTTCTCCATAGTCACGCAGGCAATGCCACAGGTTCCCCTGTGGTGTATACTGGTTCTCTCAAGTAGGTAAACGACTGTTCCTAACAGCCGAGATCCTAGTCCGTGCAGGTGGGGAGTAGGCCATGTCCTCTTTAAATTGCTGCAATTCTTGAGATAATATCTCCACAGCTGCGACGATGGAAGAAGAGAGACTTTCTTCATATTGTCATAGTCAACGAGCCAATTCATCCACTGTTGGTCCCTCTTTGTGTCTCCAGTCCATTACTGCTAATGCATTGCCACATGATGATGGTGTGCTTCATACAAACTTCCGCCACATGATCTGGGGCCATTGACTTCATCTGGATCTGTGGGTAGCCACATATTATCTGGGTCATAGTAAACTGTCTCCCACACGGCGAGTTCCCTCAAGTATTGAATACCTCTCTCCATAGTGGTCCACTTACACAGCATACAAAATCTTCCTTGAAGGGATACCTCTCCCTCACACTTGACAGGAGTCGCCTCCAGAGACTAAAATTTTGTGTCTTCTTTCCAATGGCTTTGTCGATGCCCCCTTCCCTAGACAGGGATCCCAGCTGCCTGGCCTCCCTACCCTCTAATTTCACACTACTGGCTCCACTATCCCAGCACCGGAGCAGCCAGGTAACGAGTTGCTCACCTGGATGGTGGCTGAAATCTTTTCGCATGTCTTGCAACTCACTCAGGGATAAGGATCGAGTGACTATCACTGGCTCTGACTCCTCCTCCTGTTCTTGTGATGGGTCTAGTTTGTCATCACCCTGTATACTGCAAGGGTATTTTCTTGTGTATTTCTTCTTCTGTATGGGAGCAACTTACAGAGTCATGGGTTGGTTCTCTGGTTCAGCTGCAGCGCCTGTGCTTGGGCTTGTAGTGACTGCAGTTTCTGTTGTGGACTTTGGAGTGGTTGCACTGTCTCTTATTTTGTTACCAGATCCAGAGCCCTTCTCTTTCTTTTGAGGGTACTGAACAGTTTTTAATAGCTCTTGGTAGGCGTGGGCTAGGCCCCAGCATGTTGCAGTGAGCTGTGCCTCTCTGGAATTATGTGGGTGGCAACATATTTTTTCCAAATATTTTACTAGTTCTTCAGGATTCTGCACCTGTTCAGGAGTGAAGTTCCAATACACTGGAGGTGCCCACTGTCCTAGGTACTTGCCCATACTACTCCACACCCCCAGCCACTCATAATTCTCCAACCTTGGGGTAGATCTCTGGGTGATATTCTTGAATAGTTGCTTAACCCTGAACAAAACCGGAACCACATGCAGGAACACACTAGCTCCTAGCAGTAAGACCACCATGTTAATGTCAACATTCCAAGGATATCTGAAATTCCTGAAATTCTCAAACACAATTGTAAATAGCCCTAGGACCCACGACTGCATTGTGTCATAGGTCAGCATCACATAGTACAGCAAAAACAAAATCTTAACCCAACTCTCATGGATGGTGAGCAACAGCATGGGGAATACGTATGGCAAATGAGGTGATAAAATCTTAAGGAGCAAATCAATAGACATTATGACCCGATATGTCGCTATCTCAGAGCTCAAGCCCCATGTTGGGAGCCAAAATAGACTGTCATTTTTTGAACTTGGCTGGTAGCCAATCACCACGTGACCAGTCGTTTACTTCCACTCCCCCCCTCCAGTGAAATAGGGGAGGGACAAAAAAAAGAAATCCATAGGTTGAATAAAAAAAAAAAAAAAGTAATAGTAACAAAATGACAGTAACAATAGGAAGTCCAAACATGCAATATACAATGCAGTTGCCCACCAACCGGCGACCGGTACGCAGCCCACCCCCAGCAGTGATCCTGACCACACCAAAAATCCCACCGCACCAACCGGAAAATGAAAATGAGAGAGCACTCATCTCCTTTATATACTGAGCATGGCGTCACATGATATGGAATACTCCAATGATCGATCCGGGCCCAGTCCTCTAGCTGTGCTCCCTCTCAGCCCAAGGAAAGTTAACTCTATCCTGGCCGAAACCAGGACAGAGGGAGAAGGTAAAGATAAAACAAATTGCAAGACATTCTCAGGGATACTTTAGGTACCAACACACAAGCAGACTCCTAAGAAAATGACATTCTAAGCAAGACTGACATTTACCAGAAGGAATGGAAAGATCCCAGCATTCTTTGAGGGATGAAATTAAGAGGGTCATATCTTGTGCAACAGATTTGCTTGTAGGTCCGCCCAGGAGTTTTTAATTAACATACTGGTGGTGAGAAACATCAGCAGTGGGAGAAATTTCAGCTAAGGCTGAGGCTAACAGGCCATGAACAATGGAAGGGGTATGGTGATAGTCTTGAGGTAAACAAGTAAAGGTGTAATGAATGCTATTCCAAGTAAAAGCAAAGCGAGATTGGTTGTCTGATCAGATAGGGTACATATCTTTAACATCCAAAACTGCCATGCATAGATAAGAAGCAACGGTACAATGGTGTTGAGTACTTCTGCAGTTCTTGGTACTGCTGCATGAAGTGGAGAGGAGGCAGAGTTTATGCCTCAGTAGTCAATGGTCAGACACCAAGACACCTTGGGTTTGCACACTAGCCATATGGAGCTGTTAAAAGGGGAGTTGGTAAGAACGGATACTCCCTGTTCTTCCAATTCTGTGAGAAGGAAGGTGATGGGTTTTGGGGCTCATGGGTTCACAGGGTATTGTTGTAAATTAACAACATGTGCCACTGGAGGTAGGGGAGGTGCTTTTCACAGTATGCAAACTAGCAGGAGGTTAGGTTCAGAAGTACCAAGAGACCATACCTTCCCTTTAGCATCACGGAAGATTTGGCATCTGAGTAGACAGAGGGAGAAAAGGCACTAATTAGTGTATCCCATTTAACTTCACATTATCTTGAGTTCTTTTCCACATGGCCAGCCAGAAAGCCAAGCAGAATAATCGTCAGGTACACAGAGGCCAATTCTCACATATGGCCTTTTGCCTCTGTAGAAGAAAACTGGAGGGAGAAAGAAAGTGAAACTGCTGATGGGTAATGGAAGATTTAGAAGTTGGAATTGCTGTGGTGCAAGTAACAAGGAAAATACAAATCTATAAGAAACCAAGACCCTTTAGTTCTGCTGTCTGAAGGACACCATCTATTGGAGTCAGCCTTCTGCATGTAATGACAGTTACAGATGGTTTTGCAGGTTTCAGTTCAAACTTTGCCTGATGACTACTAAGAGAATTTTGAACCTGAGTTTGGAGTCACTTCTGGCCCAGGCTATTTGATCTCACTAAATTATGAACTATAGCTCATGTGTTCTGGTCTGGAGCATCTGCACTCCTCAGTGAGGATATGGGCAACAGTGCTTGGAAGGTATACCTTACAAAATACTGAGTTCTGTTTATGACAGAAATCCTAGCAGTTATCCTTTCTTTTCTAGGTTCTTTGGGAAATCATGTGCTTTTATATTAATAGACTAACAACATGAGTGTTTGGAGGGCAGGGACACATGTGATAGGGGAGATGAGGCAAGAAAACCGAGGCTCTGGATCAGCCTCACAGGTGTTGTGAGTAGAGTTCAGTATTTTCTAAGACATACCTTCTTCTACTTAAGAGCATATTGAAATGATGTTTGCATTCTGGCAGCCAGAACTTCAGCTGAGGTGCTCTGCTCTCCCCCTCCCTTTTCACATATTTAAAGATGGTATAAAGACTCAGAAAAGTCCCTTGGTTGGCTCATTTAAAGGACTATGCAGTTCTGGTTCTCCTGCAAAAAAGAGAAAAGTGCAGAACTCCTGATCCACTCTGGCCCAGAGTTTATGCCTCACTGAATGAGTATAATGACACTTTTGAGTTTACAAGTTGCTGCTTCAACACAGATATGTATATAACCCATTGATAGCTATACAAGCCAGTAAAACTGATGAGTCTGGGAATGCTAACTGGAAACATCTCTGACTACAACAGCATATTGTAATATGTTTATAGGTGGGCTAGGGATTTGTGACTACCAGCACTATTGAAATCCTAGACTATTTCCTAGTGCTTTTCCTCTCTAAGGAAGAAAGAGGCAGTAGTCCACAATTAGTCTGTGATGACTCCAGTTATCAATGCTCATGATAAAAACCTTGATATTTCAGAATATGTGCCAAGGAAAAATTTCCAGTCTAATGCTATAGCAACTTCTCACTGCATTACTTCCTTTGAAAGCAGATTTGTACAGTTCCTCTTCAGTATTATCGCAAGTGGAAATTAAAATGAGTTTGAAAGCAGATGCTTAAAGAAGAGAATGGTATCAGCAATGTGAATTGTTAAACACAAACCAAGATCCAAGGAGGTTGCCTGTATTTTCTAACAGCACCTATGGTTGGATGCTAGCAAGTATCACTAAGAAGGGATTTCTTCCTCAAAACCAGTCTGAATTCCAGGGGGAAACCTCTCTTCCATTCGTCTTTGGAGACTGGTTGGCTGTTTTTTGGAGGTTTTTTGTTTTCTAGTTATTTAAAACTTGTATCACATAGTCTAATCTTTAGGTTTGTGCCCCTGGATTTTTTCAGCCCTGATTCTTCTCTCACCTGTAACAGTACACACTAGGATCAAGTCAATGGATGGATGGATGAATTAATTAGAGAAATTTAATTCATTGTACTGGGTCTGTCTGGGATGGAGTTAATTTTATTCATAGCAGCCTGTATGGTGCTGTGTTTTGCATTTCTGACTAAACCAGTGTTGATAACACACCCATGTTTTAGTTATTTCTGAGCAGTGCTTACACAGCAGCAAGGCCTTTTCTTTTTCCCACTACACCCCACCAGCCAGTACTCTGGGGGTATGTAAAAAGTTGGGAGGGGACACAGCCAGGACAGTTGACCCAAACTAACCAGAGCAATGTTCCAGACCATATGACACCATAATCAGCAATAAAAGCTCAGGGAAAAAAGGAGGAAGGGGGTGACATTTGTGTCTATGGCATTTGTCTTCCCAAGTAATTGTTAGGTATGCTGAGGCCCTGCTTTCCTGCAAATGGCTGGACATCTGCCTGCTGATGGGAAGTAGTGAATTAATTCCTTATTTTGTTCTTCTTGTGTGCACAGCTTTGTTTCACTTAGTAAACTGCGTTTACGTCAACCCCACAAGTTTTTCTCCCTTTTGCTCTTCCAATTCTCTCCCCCATCCTGCTGTGGGGGAGTGTTGCAGGAGAATATTGGACTTGCACAACTCTATGAGAGTTATATCAAGCAAAGCCATTTATTTTTCCAATAGTACATACTTATGCTCTCACCAAAGATCTTACTTCATAATTAGCAAATCAGCAATTAGACAGCTATCAACCTTTTCTCCTACCAGCATAAGACCACTCTAACACGCGCTGTGCAGACCAATCAACTTCTCGTTCATGCACTGTTCACGCAGCGGTAACTTCTCACAGTTCAGTACTTTTCCACAGTTCAGTGTTGCAGCTGTCCGTTGTTTTTCCCTGCCACCTTGGCACAATTCAGCAGTTTCTTATCTTTCTCCCAGGCCCTGTTTCTCATCAAAGCCCTGCTGTTTCTCAGGGGCTGCACAGAGCTGACAGGCCGATGTCAACTTGCCTCTCTCCCACATCTCCCCCTTCTTTGTTTTGCAGCTGCACCTGCAAGACTTGTTTCAAAGCTTTATCAATTAAGGTTTGGACCAACTTCAAAAAACACAGTATACATAAAATACTTCCACAAAAGGCTAAAAACAATACAGCAGTTACAGTTACTAGTTGAAAAGAGTAGGCTAATTTCAGTACCCATAATTAGGGGATATGACTAAATACTACAAAATAAACAGTAAGGAAAATATAGAATAGCACACTTACCTAATAGGGTACTAATATTCAGATCCGCAATTGCTGGGGAACCCTGGTTGCAGCGAGGGTTTGGAGTACCTTTCCTTGCAAGTTGGAAATCCTACACGATGCGTCCATCCGTAGGTGAGGCATCCAACATCGCTGCAAGCAGGTCCAGCCTCATATATTTAAATCAGCAAGCAAAAATAGCTGGCGCTTTTCTTTGAGCGGAAACATCTGATTTCATCCTCCTGTTGGGTTCCACCCAGAGCCTGGCCACCACTCAAGGGGGAAAACCAAGGGAGTTTCTAATAAGGTTAAACACTTGGGTTCTTAATTCTTAATATTGCTAAACAAAGAAAGCTGAATACACACATTCTTACAGCATTTCATCCTTATTAATAACTACATTTTGTCTAAGCTACATCTTTCACTAGTGACTAGTAAGCCTATATATTTCATCAAGGAGTTGCAATTACTGTTAGCATTTTCTCTTAAGAGTTGGCAACCGTAGTGTGATTAAGGACAGAGACAGTGTATTTTGTCCTATTGCAGCAGCAAGCATTACCCATACATTCTTCTTTGGTTGTTCTGGAATCCAGGCGATAGTCAGTCCACCTGTGAGGATGGTGCTGGCAATGATGACAAGGCAGGCCACACCCATCTAGATGGGATCCACTGAAGTCTGCTGCTCAGCAATACTGTTCCTGTTTTGCAATTGCGGTTAACACAGTTTCTTTATCAATGTTTATTCTGAATTCTTCTTCACTGATAACCGCTCCCAAGGCTTACTGCCAGCTAATTCAACAAGATCACTAGCGCTGTTATGTTCCAAAGACAGGCCATACATCGAACCAGCCATATTGCTCTATCAATCAAGCATTGCACACATTGTATAATACATGGTATACATATAATACATAAGAATATTCCTACAACTATCAAAGTTGATTTTAAGATAGACTTAAGCCAGCCACTTATTTCCCATCCCCCTAAAAACTCATCAAGCCAACTACCTTGAACCGGTAACATGGAAACATGCTCCTTCAAAAATTGTATACTCTGTCTTCCTCCAACACATCCCAAACTCACAGCAAATGATCAGTCGAAGAGATCGCAAACCATTGGCACAGGGGCATCCACAGCACCCACAGCCGGCTCCTGAGTGTCCACCAAAAGCTGCCTCTCACGCCTCAGGTATGGTCGCACACACCTTGCCGGTAACCACCAGGGACCGTGACCTGTGGAGACACAAGCATAACCTCTTCCCCAGGTTATTAAAGGATATGGTCCTTCCCAGTTAGCACTTTCCAGGATTTTTGCTAACACTTGAGCCTTGCCCTGGACTTCTTGTTGATCTGGTATCTGCGACGAGAAGTGATGCAATATTGATGGCACCTGTGAGACAGGGGAAATGTTTAAAAAGTTCATGACATATAACGCCTTATTTAGCCTTTCGTGAGGTGTAGATTGATACCCTCCATCTCCCCCTTTTTGTTGTTGCAATAGACGCTTTAGCGTGCCATGCGTACGCTCCACAATGGCCTGTCCGGTCGGTGAGTGGGGAATGCCGGTCAGATGCTTGACTCCCCACTGTATGGCAGGACGCAAACACTGCTCCAGAAAAGGTATCAACAGGCACAGGTACATATTTTAACGTTCCAAATGCAGCGAAGTGAGTGACGTTCGATTGCCATAATTCTAAGGAGGTGAGTCCCCGAGGGTTAACACCACTAGCTGTTGAAGAGAGGGAGTCCTTCTGGCATTCAGGGAAAGTCGCAATGATGTCTTTAGCCTGACGCCTTGATAAAGAAAACTGGTTTTGTATTGCCCTGGCGTTTTGGTGGAAAAATGCATGTGAAAGCCGAGCTTGCTCAAAGACATTAGGTACCACCTGTGCCACCAGAGTCAACGCATCTGCTTGTCGATTGCCTTCAACCAAAGGTCCAGGTAGTGCAATATGCGCTTGGATATGTACAATAAAATAAGAAGTCTTGCGATTATATAATAACCGTAAAAGGGTGTGCATTAATGAATATAACAGTGGATTATTAATGTCCTTCAGACATGAATTCTCCATACGCTGTACAAGATTGGCAACATAAGCAGAATCAGTAACAATGTTAATTGGGGTGTCCCAGCGTTGAAATACACGGACTACTGCAGCTAACTCAGCGATCTGTGGCGATCCCAGGGATCGGGTAATGTCTGATTGCCAAATTTGAGTATGCGGGTCTTGCCGTACTATGACTGACTTTCCCATTTTTCCAGATCCATCAGTAAACACAGTCAAGGCTTGCAACGGTACGTCGCTGCACTTTGGCATGGCATATAATAAAAAATTTTGCTGTAATAATTTATGTGACGGGCTGTGTACTAAAAGCTGTCCGGGGTAGTCACAGATCGCTTTCTGGAATTCTAAAGACATTTGTATTAGCCACTGTAACATGTGCATAGTAACCAGAACAATGATACACGCAGGTTCCTGACCAGCAAGTAATAGTAGGCGCTGCCTACCTTTCATGATCAGTTTGGTAAACATTTCTGGACGAGTAGTGACCATCTTGTGCATTTGGTGTGACAAAAAAAATCCGTTCAGTAATAACAAGAGGGTCACTAAGTGTTTCATCCCATTGAAACAGCAGAGCATAGGGCTGCCCTGGAGGGTTAAATAATATCAGTTGATACGGATGGCCGGGCACACATCACGATGCTTGTCTTTCTGAGATGGCGTTAGCTACCCGGTGGAGATCTTGTTTCACTTTCTCTGTAAGTACTCTGGGTGATGTCAATGAAGGACCTCCTCGCAAAATATCAAACTAGCTATGCAGATCATCATTAGTTAGGCCCAACAATGGCCGTATACAATTTATGGTTCCCAACAGTTTCTGTAAATCATTTAAAGTCTTAACATCAGTTTTAAGTTTAAGGTGTTGGGGGACAATGGTCTGTTCACAAATTCTCCACCCCAGGTACTGCCACAGTGATGATCTCTGTACATTTTCAGGTGCTATTTGCAACCCCATTTGAGATACTGAGTCTTTGGTTAAAGCAAGAGCCTTTTCCATGATCTCCTGTGTTTCTGCTGCTCTAAGGATGTCATCCATATAATGATATATAACAGCCTGGGGGACCTGCATTCTAACAGGGCTCAAAGCCTTTGCAACAAACCATTGACACATCGTGGGACTATTTTTCATGCCTTGTGGCAAAACAACACAGTGGTACCGTCTTGCAGGTTCACTAATACTGGGAACAGAAAAGGCAATTTTAGGTGCATCATCTGGATGCAAGGGAATGGTAAAAAAACCCAATCCTTTAGATCAGTTATTACAAGATGCCAGTTTTGGGGAATCATTGTTGGGGAGGGCATTCCTGGCTGTAACGTACCCATATCCTCCATGGCATCATCAATGTGTTGGAGATCATGTAAAAGTCACCATTTACCACTTTTCTTTAAAATAACAAACACCAGGGAGTTCCAAGGACTGGTGGTAGGTACGAGATGTCCTGCACTTAATTGTTCCTGAACTAAATCATTAAGGTGGCACAACTTTTCCATTGGCAAGGGCCACTGACCCACCCACACAGGTGATTCTGTTTTCCAGGTTAGTTTCAGGGTGGGTTTAGGGGTGGGTTGTGCTGCAGTGGCCCTTAAGTCAAATTTGATCCAATTTGAGTTCCCCATCGAGCCATACAGTCACGACCCCATGATGTAATAGGGGTTTCCAAATAAATGGATGAATATTTGCTACCCGGTTTTCTGGGCCCCTTACATGAACGAGATCTTTGCTTTGAAACGTTACAGAATGACCACCAACCCCGAAAAGCGCTTGAGTTACCCGAGCTAACGGCCAATCTGCTGCAAATATTACAGTCACATCCTCACCAGTATCTAAAATGCCTGTCAGTTCAACAGATTCTTCTGCTTTGGTGAGGGCACATTTTACCAGAGGTCGTCCTTGTGTCACTGTCTGAGCCCAAAATATTTGAGGAGTACGTGCTGATCCAAATCCTGAGTCACCCCGGCTTCTCGGCATACTATTAGGGGGAGCCACAGTAAAATAAACAAGCTGAGCAATTTTTGACCCTTTTGTTACTGAACAGGGGGGTCCAGGGGTCCAGGCCATAATTCTGATTTCCCCTTCATAATCGGCATCTATGACCCCTGGTAAAATGAACAGCCCCTGTAAGGTTGTAGATGATCTTCCCAGTAATAATGCATTTTTCCATTTCCCAACGGTCCATATACTCCTGTTGATATCAAGGATACTGTGGTATCTAATAATGTTAGTGACTCAGAGGCTGCCAGGTCCACACTGCACTGCCTCGGGTGGCTGCACTCTCCAAGGTCACCCAGCTGCTGTATTTTTTTTTACTACATTAGAAAGGGGATTTCCTGTCTTATTAATCAAAAGAGGTATGATTACATTTTTATATGCCGGTGGGGCAGCCTTAATCAGTTTATTTCTCATGGTGACAGACAAGGGACACCGCATCCCAGTGTCAGCACCTTCTGTAAAAACTGCTGCTTTTGGTGTTCGGGGAAGGTGGCGTGGGTGGGCGCAGGCCAAGAGCGCGGTGCCAGGCTCAGCTGCAGGTGGTCGCCCTGCAGTGGCGGGGGGGCTCGGGGAGGCCCGGGGCCGCCGCTGCCAAATCCGCACTTGCAGGTGGAGCAGCGCGAATGCTGAGGACAGAGATCCACACACTCGGTTTCCAGATAGAATACTGTGCCGGCATTAGTACCGTTTTTAAAAGTGCCAGCCAATCCCATGGGACCAATTGATAGCCATGAGCGATTGCCTCCAGTATACCTGTTGTAAATGAGTTTTGAAGCCCGTCCTCATTAACACTTTTCTGTCATTCTTTAATAACAGAAAAATGCAGTCCTTCCCAACGTGGCTGACGTCCCGGCTCATAGATTACAGGAGCAACAATCTTTCTCGCCATGTCCATATCCCCTTGCGCCAAGGCTTCTTGCCTCACTTTTACCCACGGATCATCCCCAGCTAAGGGAGGACACAGGCCAGGTTCTCTTTTAGGATCTACAGGGTCAGGGTCTAAAAGATTATCACAGTCAAAATACCCAGCATATAAAGCTTGCCTCAGGGGTTCAAAACATATGTCCTAACCCTCTGTGTCCTCATGCTCTGTCTTAACAGACTGGCCGCATTTGTTATTTTGTCTTTTTATTATCTCAAAAAGAGTTCTCCATGTCGGTAAGAGTTCTGCCGCAACCTCATTCCCTCGGGTTGCACAGTCCCACAGTCTTACTCCTGCTGTATCCCATATCAGAACAGTGAATATAGTAACCGCGGCTGCTACCCACTTTAAAATTCCCTTCAAGGCACGCGGGTTAATATGCACCTTATATTTAGCTAACAGTCTTTCCATCAGTGCAAGCACTGACTTTTCTTCTGAGGGTATCGACCTACCCATCGCTTCCCCACAGCTCACCTTGCTCACCCTGCAACGGTGATTGATGCCAGCTTCTGCTTCCTTTCAGCAGCTACTTCAGTTCTGTGGGGGTTGCCACCGGAGTGATCCAAGTTGGTCACGTTTATTTCCCGCACACACGGGGCACCATTTGTGGCAACTGAGGCACGGACTCCCGATGAAATCCAGAAAGAAAGAGAGTTTATTGTTACAACGGTACATACTTATGCTCTCGGATGCTGTCGGTAAAGCTCTTACTTCATAGTTAACAAATCAGCAATTAGACAGCTATCTACCTTTTCTCCTATCAGCATAAGGCCACTCTAACACGCACTGTGCAGACCAATCACCCTCTCGTTCACGCGCTGTTCTCGCGGTAGCATCTTCTCTCAGTTCAGTACTTTTCCACAGTTCAGTGTTGCAGCTGTCCGTTGTTTTTCCCTGCCACCTTGGCATAGCTCATAGCCTCTTATCTTTCTTCCAAGGCCTGTTTTTCATCAAAGCCTAGCTCTTTCTCAGAGGCTGTGCAACGCTGACAGGCCAATGCCTCCCACATAGCATGAAGTTCAGAATTTTCTTAAGACCTGGCTCCCATGCTTATGTATTGTACTTGCCACTTCAGCAGGGGTACTAAGGACACTTCCATGAGGATTTTATCTGCCTGATATCAGGCATTGGACATTTCCACAAGGATGCAGAGAGGCAGCAGGGTAGGCCACCTGTGGCAGGTAGGAGGCAGTTGAAACTTAGAATCACAGAATAGTTTGGGTTGGAAGGGACCTTTAAAGGTCATCTACTCCAACCCCCCTGCAATGAGCAGGGACATCTTTAAGAGGATCAGGTTGCTCAGACCCCCATGCAGCCTGACCTTGAATGTTTCCAGGGAGGGGGCATCTACCATCTACCACCTCTCTGGGCAACCTGTTCCAGTGTTTCACCATCCTCACCGTAAAAAATGTCTTCCATATATCTAGTCTAAATCTACCCTCTTTTAGTTTAAAACCATTACCCCTTGTCCTATCACAACAGCCCCTATTAAAAAGTTTGTCCCCATCTTTCTTATAAGCCCCCTTTAAGTACTGAAAGGCTTCAATAAGGTCTCTCCAAAGCCTTCTCTTCTCTAGGCTAAACAACCCCAACTGTCTCAGCCTTTCCTCATAGGACAGGGGTTCCAGTCCTCTGATCATTTTTGTGGCCCTCCTCTAGACCTGCTCCAACAGGTCCATGTCTTTCCTGTGCTGAGGACTCAAGAGCTGGATGCAGGATTCCAGGTGGGGTCTCACCAAAGTGGAGTATAGAGGGAGAATGACCTCCCTCGACCTGCTAGCATCTTTTGATGCAGGCGAGGATACAACTGGCTTTCTGGGCTTCGAGCACACATTGCCGGCTCATGCCCAGTTTTTCATCCACCAGTACCCCCAAGTCCTTCTCCGCAGGGCTGCTCTCAATCCCTTCATCCCCCAGCCTGTACTGATACCTGGAGTTGCCCCAACCCAGATGCAGGACCTTGCGCTTGGCCTTGTGGAACTTCATGAGGTTCACACGGGCCCACTTCTCCAGCTTTTCCAGGTCCCTCTGGATGGCATCCTGTCCCTCAGGCATGTCAATCATACCACTCAGCTTGGTGTCATCTCCAAACTTGCTGAGGGTGCACTAGATCCCACTGTGTATGTCATTGATGAAGATATTAAACAGTACTGGCTCCAATATGGACCCCTGAGTGACACCATTCATCACTGATCTCCATCCAGAGACTGAGCTGTTGATCACTACTCTCTGGATGCAACCATCCAAGCAATTCCTCATCCACCGAACAGTCCACCCATCAAATCCATATCTCTCCAATTAAGAGAGAAGGATGTTGTGGGTGACCGTGACAAAGGCCTTACAGAAGTTCAGGTAGATGACATCTGTAGCTCTTCCCTTGTCCACTGATGTAGTCACTCCATCATAGAAGGCCACTAGGTTGGTCAGGCAAGATTTGCCCTTGGTGAAGCCATGCTGGCTGTCTCACATCCCCTCCCTGTCCTCCATATGCTTTGTCATAGCTTCCAGGAAGATCTGTTCCATGATCTTCCCAGGCACAGAGGTGAGGCTGACAGTTCCCAGGGTCCTCCTTTCTACCCTTTTTAAAAACAGGTGCAGTGTTTCCCTTTTTCCAGTCACCGGTTCTTTTCAAATATCATGGAGAAGGGCTTGGCAACTACATCAACAATTCCCTCAGGACTCAAGGTTGCATCTCGTTAGGTCCCATAGACTTATGTATGTTCGGGTTCCTCTGTCACAGTAGAGACGGACACGACAAACATCAGATTGTGTGAAAAGACCAAAATGGCTGCAAAAGCACCTTTATTGTTCTAACAAGCCTTTTTATAACCTTCTTCAAAGTAGGTGTTCATACAGGACTGGTTTACTTTAGTAACTAACAGTTCACGATTGGGTGATAGTTTCTCGCCTGAATCATCAGGACAGTTCTTCTTATCTTAGTTCTCTAATCTTGTTTCCATGGCACTTGTCGGGACTTTCTGGCCTCTCATGGATACACTGGAATCTCATCAAGGTTAAATTCTTCTTCAGTTAGACTAGAAGCAGACCCGCTGCCTCCCCCGAACATTCCTCAGGTGGTCTCGAACCTGATCTTCTCTTACAGTGGGAGGGACTTTGCTCCCCCAGTCCCTGCCTTGAGGTCCATGCACTTGAGAGGTGTGGGAAGAGAAAATGCCAGTGAAGACTGAGGCAAAAAATTGTTGAGTACCTCAGCCTTCCTCTCATCCATTGTTACCAGTTTGATAGTCATGTTTATTGGGGGGTGCACTTCCTTTGACCTTCCTTTTCTGGCTGACATACCTATAGAAGCCTTTATTATTATTCTTTGCATCCCTTGCCAAGTTCAGCTCCAGCCACACTCTTGCCAGGATACCTGTCCCTGCTTCCACTGCCTCTGCATTTCCTTCTTGCCCTTTAGTTTGACCAGCAGGTCTCGACTCATCCATGCCAGTCTCTTGCCTTCCTTTCCTGATTTCTTACACCTGGGGACTGAGAGTTCTTGCAGTCTATGGAAAGCGTCTTAAAGATCTGCTCCCTTGTCCCCGAGGGCAGTTTCCCAGGGGTCCCATTGACTAACTCCTTGAATGGCTGAAAGTTTGCTTTCCTAAAATTCAGGATCCTGACTTTACTCTTTATCTGTCCCATATCCCTCAGGACTGCAAACTCCACCAGTGCATGATCACTGCAGCCCAGGCTGCCTCCAATCCCGATGTCACTAATTAGCTCATTCGCATCAGGTCCAGTAACACATCCCCTCTGGGTAGGGCTGTCTACCTGGCTACCTGGCCTAAGAAGTTATCCTCAAGGAGTCTCCTAGATGCCTACAGCTTGCCGTGCTACTTTTCCAGCAGATGTTGGGGGGGTTGAAGTCCCCCAGAAGGATGAGAGCCTGCGAACATGTCGCTGTTGAGATGGACATGATAAACACCGAATTATGCAAAATGGCTACTTTATTGTTCTAACAAGCCTTTTTATAACTTTATTAAGAGTATGTGTCCATATATGATTGGTTTAATTAGAGACTAACAGTTCATGATTGGATGACCTCTTCTCTGTTGCAACCTCGATAACCTTCCTTTCCTTGCGGTCAGGCAGTTCCGGTCTGGTAGTTCCTTACTCTTGTTTACTCAGCTCTTCTCGGGACTTTCAAGCCTCTTAAGGGTACACGGTTATCTGCTCAAGGTCAATACCAAACTTACATTCTGATCCCTCGGACCAGCCGAGGTCTCCCATAGCATGATGCCTCCTGGAGCTGGAGTAAGAAGGCTTTGTCAATAGGCTCCCCTTGATCAGGCAGCCTGTAGTAGACACTGACCACAAGGTTCCCTTTGTTGCCTTGGTCTCTAATTCTTACCGATAAGCTTTCAACCTGCTCATGGCTATTCTTCAGAGACAGCTCTTCAAAATCTATCCATTTCTTGATGTAGAGGGCAACCCCTCTGCCCCTCCTTCCTTGCCTGTCCCTTCTGAACATCCTGTAACCATCAACAGCCACACTCTAGTCATGGGATTCATTCCATCATGTTTCAGTAATGTCAACTAGGTCATAGCTTTCTAGCAGCACGGTGGGTTCCAACTCCTCCTGTTTGTTGCCCGTGCTGTGTGCATTGGTGTAGAAACTTGGTTGCTCGCTGGTGGCTTCCCCTCAGACTGGAGAACTCCAGTTTGAGGTTCTTCAATGGAATTCAATACAATAAAACTTGATATTTATTGTGGCCCTAGTAATTTATTCTGCCAAGAAGGTTAACTGAGTAGCTTTAAAATGAACTGGAAGGAGGACTTTGAGCAAATCATAAGTAGAAAATTCTGCTTATTGCTGGTTCCAGTTTCAGCTGAGTGCTTAAATGGAGCCCTGGATCTAATGGAAAGAGGAAGACCTTAAAGGTTCAATCTAATGAGGCAGTAGGTGCTGAAAGTAAGCATGTCAGGTAGCTTATAGAACAGAGCCTTGAGCACTTCCCATACCAACTCATCAAAAAGTACAGAGTGTAAACCCATGTCGGAGATGCAAAGGAATCTACTTAAGTTTCAGTGCATAATGCTGCTAAGGGGAAATCTCTGCAATTTTTTAAGATTATTTGGATAGAGGCTAGGAGTTTCAAAGAACATGTGCATATGCTAGTATCTCTAACATATGTGTGGACCCTTATTGAAGAATATGCCAACCTGTGGATATGCAGTATTCCACCCTAACTATATATTGAAGGGGAAATTTTGCATCTCTTATTACCTGAAGATCAGTTCTTTGGTCTTATATAACAGTGGTGAATCCTACATTTAGTGTTACACATGTAAGTTTTGTGTAACTCCTCAATTACTATTATTCTCTTTTTTTGAACTGTCATCTATGAGCATGGGAATCAAGCTGATATCAAACTTGTGCTTTTTCCATCTCCTGAAGATATGAGGAAGATCCACTAGCTGACTGATTTAGTGAGCCATTCACTATACCTGCTAGAGGGAAAGCCAGAAAAGCCTCCTCAAACTTGTTTTTCAAAGGAATGAATTGTTTTCCCACATTCCTGTGAGGTAAGTAAAGAGCAGTAGCCCTCTTCTACCTATAATAAGGGGTATGAGAAATTTGCAAAAGTCAGACTGAGAACAAACTCCAGACTAACAAGCTAACTGCTCAAACTAAGAAGAAATACTGAAAAATCTTCTCATACACAGATTATCCTGTTCCTTAGATTATATTTATTTATATATATATATGTACTGGGTCTGGCTGAGCCAGAATCGGTTTTCCCCTGTAGCAGCCCTCATGGTGCTGTGTTTTATGTTGGGAGCTGGCAGGGTGTTGATAGCACACTGGTGTTGTGGCTACTGCTGAGTGGTGCTTACACAGCACCAAGGCTCTTTCCGACATTTCCCCCCCACAGTGGGACGGAGTGGGCAAGATCTTGGGAGGGGACACAACCAGGACAGCTGACCCGAACTGACCAAAGGGATATTCCAGACCATATGACGTCTGCTCAGTATAAAGCTGGGAGAAAGGAGGAAGGGGGTGGGGTCACCCTTGGTCCTCTGAGGCAACCACTACGCGTATGGGAGCCCTGCTTCCTGAGAAGGCCCGACATCGCCTGTTCATGGGAAGTAGAGAATAAATCTGTTTTCTTTTTTTTTGCTTCCGCGTGTGGACATTTGCTTCACTTCGCTTATATTAAAACTGCATCTGTTTTACCAACAAGGGTTGTTTTTTTTCCTATCTTATTTTCTTTCCCCTCTTTGCCCTGTGGAGAAAAAAAGGGGAAAGGGGGGGAAGTGATAGAGCGACTTGGTGGGAACCTAGCATTTAGCCAAGGTCAAACCACCACACCACAGGAATTTTGCTTCAGTCCTTTAGGGAAATATGCCTTCTTTAGAGACTCTGCTTACAGCTGCTTTTAGAATCATAAGATTGCAACCATCACTTAATTTTTTTAATTAATTAAGCAGGCTGAACATGAGCCAGCAGTGTGCCCAGGTGGCCAAAAAGACCAATGGTAACCCCCAGGTCCCTCTCTGACTGGCAGGTCTCCAGCCACTCCTCCCCAAGCCTGTAGCGCTGCTGGGGGTTGTTGTGACCCAAGTGCAGCACCCAGCATTTGGCCTTATTGAAACTCATACAGTTGGCCTTAGCCCATCGCTCCAGCCTGTCCAGATCTCTCTGCAGAGCCTCCCTATCCTCGAGCAGATCAACACTCCCACCCAACTTGGTGTCATCTGCAAACTTACTGAGGGTGCACTCGATGCCCTCGTCTAGATCATCAATAAAGATATTAAACAGGAGTGGCCCCAAAACCGAGCCCTGGGGACACCACTCGTGACCATCTGCCAACCGGATTTAACTCCATTCACCACCACTCTTTGGGCCCGGCCATCCAGACAGTTTTTTACTCAGCAAAGCGTGTGCCCATCCAAGCCTCGAGCAGCCAGTTTTGCCAGGAGAATGCTGTGGGAAACGGTGTCAAAGGCCTTACTGAAGTCAAGGTAAACTACATCCACAGCCTTTCCCTCATCCAATAAGCAGGTCACCCTGTCGTAGAAGGAGATCAGGTTTGTCAAGCAGGACCTGCCTTTCATAAACCCATGCTGACTGGGCCTGATCATCTGGTTGTCCCGCATGTGTTGTGTGATGGTACTCTGTATGAGCTGCTCCATCAGCTTCCCGGGCACCGAAGTCAAGCTGACAGGCCTGTAATTTCCCGGATCATCCTTCTGACCCTTCTTATATATGGGCGTCACATTGGCCAGTTTCCAATCTGTCGGGAACTCCTTGGTCAGCCAGGACTGCTGGTAAATGATGAAAAGCGGCTTGGCAAGCACCCCAGTCAGCTCCTTCAGCACCCCCGGGTGTATCCCATCCAGTCCCATAGACTTGTGTATGTCTATGTGATGCAGTAGGTCACTGACTATCTCCTCCTGGATTGCGGGGGGGTCGTTCTCCCAGTCTCTGTCTTCTGGCTGAGGAGGCTGGATTCCGTCAATACAGCTAGTCCTGTTATTAAAGACTGAGGCAAAGAAGGCATTAAGCACCTCAGCCTTTTCCTCATAACTCGTTGCTATGTTTCCTCCTGCATCTAGCAGGGGATGGAGGCTCTCCCTGGTCTTTCTTTTGCTGCTGACATACTTATAGAAACATTTCTTGTTGTCCTTGATTGCTGAAGCCAGATAAATTTCCAGTTGGGCTTTAGACCTCCTGATTTCCACCCTGCATAGCCTCACAGCATCTTTGTAATCATTGTGAGTGGCTAGCCCCTTCTTCCAAAGGCTGTAAACTCTCCTTTTCTCCCTGAGTCCCAGCCAAAGCTCCCTGCTTAGCCAGGGTGGTCTTCTCTGTCACCGGCTTCTCTTACAGCACCTGGGGACCGCCTGCTCCTGAGCCATAAACACTTCCTTCTTAAAGAGCACCCAGCCTTCCTGGACCCCTATACCCTTCAGGATTGTCTCCCAAGGGATCCTGTCAAGCAGGTGCCCAAAGAAGACAAAGTCATCCCTTTGGAAGTCCAGGATGTCTGTTCTGCTTCCCCCTCTCCTGGCCTCTCTAAGAATAGAGAACTCTATTATTTTGTGATCGCTGTGCCCTAGTCGTCCTCCAACCACCACATCATCCACCAGTCCTTCTCTGTTCACAAAGAGGAGATCCAGCAGGGCACCTTCTCTGGTTGGTTCACTCACCAGCTGTGTTAGGAAGTTCTCTCCCACACATTCCAGGAATCTCCGGGACTGGTCCCACTCTGCTGTGTTGTATTTCCAGCAGATGTCTGGGAAGTTGAAGTCCCCCACAAGAACAAGGGCAAGTGATCGTGAGATTTCTCCTAAATGCCTATAGAATATTTCATCCACCTCTCTGTCCTGGGTGGGTGGCCTAGAGTAGACTCCTACTACAACATCTGCCCTGTTGGCCTTCCCCCCGATTCTAACGCAAACACAGTCCACCCTGTCTTCACTACACTTGTACTCAAAGCAATCATAACAGTCCCTAACATACAGCGCCACCCCACTGCCTCTCCTTCCTTGTGTATCCCTCCTAAAGAGCTTGTAGCCATCAATTGGCTCACTCCAGTCATGGGAGACATCCCACCATGTTTCTGTAATAGCCACAACATCATAATTTTCCTGTTTCATCATGGCTTCAAGCTCCTCCTGTTTGTTACCCATGCTGTGTGCATTTGTATACATGCACTTCAGATGGGCTGGTGTTTTGCCCCCTTCCCCCTTCAAATCTAGTTTAAAGCTCTGTCAATGAGCCCAGCTAACTCCTGCCCCAAGATCCTCTTCCCCCTCTGGGCAGGTGCATCCCATCTAATGCCAAAAGGTCTGGCGTCCTGTATACTAACCCATGATTGAAAAATCCAAAGCCCTGATGGTAACACCAGTCTTGGAGCCACAAGTTCATCTGTTCAGTTCTCCTGTATTCTTCTTCATCCATCCCCACAACTGAAGGGCTGGAGGAGAACACTATTTGTGCCCCCGACCCCTTAATCAGTTTCCCCAAGGCCCTGAAATCTCTCTTCATTGATTTAGGACTTCTCCTGGTAATGTCCTCACTACCTACCTGAAAAACCAAGAGAGGGTAGTAGTCCTTGGGTCTCACTAGAGTGGGAAGTTTTGCTGTGAGGTCCTTGACCCAGGCCCCAGGGAGGCAGCAGACTTCCCTATGAAGCAGGTCTGGTCTGCATATTGGGCCTTCGACACCCCTCAGAATGGAGTCACCCACTGCAATGACTCTTCTGGCGTTCTTTTTAGAACTAGTTTTAATACCTGGTCTGGAACGACCCAGCCTTGGTGGACCTTGGTCTTCCTCCTTGTTTGTCTCATTTTCTTCCTCCTTCTCTTCTTCACTCAAAAGTTCCAGGGCCCTGAATCTATTGTGAAGGGACACCATGGAGGGTGAGGGAGGTCAGGAGAGGATTTTCCTGCCTCCCTGAGTGGGGACCTGTTTCCAGCCTCCCCCATCTCTTAGGTCCCCTCCTTCTTCCTGGTAGCAAGAGGGTGAGGGATTACCTACCTCGTTTGGAGCCTCCATTTGCTCCTGTTGCTTCAGGGGTGGTAAGGTGCTACTCCACCCATCAATTTCCCTTTCACACTCCCTAATACTTCTTAATCTTTCAACTTCTTCTTTGAGTTCCACCACCGGGCTGAGCAGGTCATCTAGCTGATCTCAGCGCACACAGGTGTTGTCACTGCTGCCTTCCGACAGGACTGACAGGCTCAGGCACTCCCTGCAGCCCGAGACCTGGACCACTGCATGTTTGTGTGGCAGCTCTGTCTGGATCGCCACGTACTTTCTGGTGGTGGTTTTGACGCAAGTGGAGACCATGGTTCAGTCCACTCGTGGAGGACGATAAGATGAAACTAGCTCAGATAAGTTCTAGACCCAGATGAACTGCGCCCTGTCTGCTCGCCCTGCCTGCACGAACTGCCGCACAAACTGACGTGCCACAACCTTCTGACGCGCCACGCCCTGTTTGCCTCGCTCCTGGTCGCTCACGCTCCCTGGGGGCTGCTCTTGTATGTGATGGGCGTTGGGCGTTGTCACTCCAGGCTCCACCCACTCTGAGTCACCGCTGCCCTTGTTTGCAGCTCACTCTTCCCGCTCAGGGGGGAGGCGACTTGAGTGTCTCCCTCTTCCCTGGGCTTCTGCCTTCTCGTCTTGCAGTTTTGCCGTGGGTTTTTGATGCTTTCAGAAGGGTCCCCTGCCGCTATCCTCCTCTTCGGAGCCCCTCTCCTCAGCAACATTTTGAAGCATATGGATGACAGGGAGGTGATTTGAGACAGCCAGCATGGCTTCACCAAGGGCAAACCGTGCCAGACTAATCTAGTGGCCTTCTACAATGGAGTGACTGCATCAGTGAACAAGGGAAGAGCAACTGATGCCCTCTACCTGTAAGGCCTTTGACATGGTCCCCCACAACATTCTTGCTTCTAAATTGGAGAGAGATGGATTTGATGGATGGACTATTAGATTCATAAGGAATTGGCTGGATGATCACATCCAAAGTGTTACAGTCAACGGCTCAGTGTCCAAGTGGAAACCAGTAATGAGTGGTGTCCCTCAAGGGTCCATACTGGGA
Organism: Strix aluco; assembly: GCF_031877795.1. NCBI lineage: Eukaryota > Metazoa > Chordata > Aves > Strigiformes > Strigidae > Strix > Strix aluco. The sequence goes on from NC_133970.1 coordinate 22,947,543, forward strand.
CCAATACTGTTTAACATCTTAATTAATTACATGGACAGTGGGATCTAGTGCACCCTCAGCAACTTTGTGGATGACGCCAAACTGAGTGGTGCAGCTGATTCTCTAGAGGGAAGGGATGCGATCCAGAGGGACCTTGACAGGTTGGAGAAGTGGGCCCGTGCAATCCTCATGAAGTTCCACAAGGCCAAGTGCAAGGTCCTGCACCTGGGTTGGGACAATCCCCAGTATCAATACAGACTGGGGGATAAATGGATTGACAGCAGCTCTGCAGAGAAGGACTTGGGGATACTGGTGGATGAAAAATTAGACGTGAGTCGGCAATGTGCGCTTTCAGCCCAGAAAGCCAGTTGTATCCTGCCCCACATAAAAAAAAAAGCATGGCCAGCAGGTCGAGGGAGGTCATTCTGCCCCTCTGCTCTGGTGAGACCCCACCTGGAGTACTGCATCCAGCTCTGGGGTCCCCAACACAAGAAAGATATGAACCTGTTAGAGCAGGTCCAGAAGAGGGCAATGAAAATGGTCAGAGGGCTGGAACACCTCTCCTATGAGGAAAAGCTGAGAGAGTTGGGGTTGTTCAGCCTGGAGAAGAGAAGGCTTTGGGGAGACCTTATTGGGTCTTATAAGGGGGGTTATAAGAAAGATGGAGACTTTTTACCAAGGCTTGTAGTGACAAGACAGGGGTAACAGTTTTAAACTGAAAGAGGGTAGATTTGGATTGGACATAAGGAAGAAAATCATTATAACAAGGGTGGTGAGATACTGGAACAGGTTGCCCGGAGAAGTGGATACCTCATCGGTGGAAATGTTCAAGGTCAGGTTGGACAGGGTTTTGAGCAACCTGATCAAGTAAAAGATGCCTCTGCCCATTGCAGGAGGGTTGTAATTAGATGATCTTTAAAAGGTCCCTTCCAACACAAACCATTCTGTGATTCTAGGTGGAAGTTTTCATATGGTAGGAAAGCATTAAACCCAGAAGTCATTAAGACTTGACAGCTTTGTGATAACAAAATACTAACTCTTTGAGAATGTTTAGCATGTAATAGCCCTTTGAAAAGTTGAACTCTTGACTTCATCTGTAAAAGTCATTGCTCAGATCTTCTGCAAACCAGACCCTGTGTGGTTTAAGTTTAGATCCCAGAATACAAGAATTGTATAGTAGATGTCTGGGATAATGTGACTCAGACAGTATAACATACAACCTTAGAGGGAAGGATAAAATCTGATTAGTGAAGTTGACATTCAATTTATTTGAATATGAAACTATATTTTTTCCTGGATTTTTTTCCTGCTTGATATTTTACCTCCCACTTACATTATATGCAGAAATTATGCAAGAAGACTGTAAAGACTTCTCACAGCTTGAAAGACTAAAACAATTGATAATAAGGTAATATATGTGCTATATTTTCTGCTAAAGATCTAATTTGTCAAATAAACACTTCAAATGTTGGTATTTTTAGCTTTGGACAAAACTTGAGTCATCCTATTTGGCAAACTATTCATTATTGTAATATATTTGAAAACTTTGACAAACAAATGGACTGCCTATGGCTTACAAGCAATGCATATATTCTTTTGATAATTGATTTTGAATACATTGAAACATAGAACTTTAACGGAAAATGATTTTATGTATATTTGTATATACATCTGGACTCCAAAATTGTATTGAGCCAAAGTCCTAGTCGCTCAAATACTTGTTTAGGTCAAGTATTTCACCAATTCTGCTACTATTACAAATGTTCTAGATTATGCTATTCTTTCAGCTGAAACAACTGTAGGCCAATCAATTTATAATTTAATTAATGAGAAGGGGAAAAAGATAAATGCATTCAGGAGTTCAGTTGTAAGATGTTCTTATCACCACGTGAACTTTCAGGCTACAGGACTGAAGCACAATGGGTACAGCTTTCATTTTAAGGGTCACTTGCTATTGTAATTTCTCTTCCACAGAGGTTACTTTGCCCTATGAATTCTCATCAGGCTGAAACTTAGCAGCCAAATCCAGTTCAAACCTCTGATTTTCAGGTCCAATTGGTCTGATATATACACCTTAGCTGTTGACTGGTGATAACTTAGAGTTTTAGAATCACTTCCTTAAAGCTCTTTTCAAAATGGATAATTTCTATGTGTAACTATTTCAGTCTTAACTGCTATAGGCCTCAGCCTTTTCTTTCCATCTTTGAATCTAGAGTATGTACTGTTTGACCAGTTTTATTTAAAAACCATATCAAAAACTAGGTTGTTTTACAGATAATTACCTCTCATATGAGGTAAACCAGGCAAGTCTGCAGGTTGTGAAAATTAGAAAAAATGGAAAAACTAAAAATCCCTCTCTCTGGTCTTGTGTCCATTTCAGGAGAAAATACATCTGGCTACATGAATTTCCCCAAAAATTAAGACAGCAAAATACATAGAATCCATGATTGACAAAAGGTGTAGCTTCATGTTTTACTCTGCTTTCATCTTCTCTGAGGAGTACAAAGTCCAGCTAGTTAGAAGGCACTGTGCTTTTGGAACTGAGATACTCTTGACTTAGTGTGTTTACTCTTCTTGACCCCCCCTCACAATAGAATTTATTAGAAGGGAGTTTGTTTTCAGCAAGTAAGTACCAGTTTAAGCATGCTCTAGGTTATTAGAGCAAATCATATGCAGGTTGAAAGTGTTTGGTTTTAGCCTGTAAATAACAAGACACACATCCCACACAAGAGAATATTGAATCGCATTAACTGAGACTTCACATTTAAAGAAAATGTGTCCTGTTGATTAATTTCTTGGATGGGAATCAATGGCTTCATTGCTTGGCTGTATCAACTTTCTAAATGTCAGTGTTGAGTTTCACTACAGAGAACACAATAAATTGCACATGGCTGAGTAACATATAGCTAGGAATTAATTCTGCAGAAAGGGAGAGAAGTATGCACTTGAAGGCCCTGATTCACAGGTGGGACCAAATTTGACTTGCATTTGAAGTCATATGAAATGAATGACAGGCTGGGGTTTTGTTTGCTTTTGGAATATGTGTTACTGTGATAAATAGACAAAAATGGGGGGAAAAATAAGGAGGTGTGTCTTTAAGTTATAGGGATGTCAGATGGTTTGATCAAAACTTTCCATTGATGAATGTGCTATATTTTAAAACTAAACTGAAAATGAGTTGGTTTTATACTTTTACGCATATATTCCTTTCTTCTTTCTGTCCCATCCCACTATTGTTTGTCCCCACTGAAGAAAATAGAATCAAACATTTAGGGTTTCTCTTTGTGTCTTTCAAAGTGAGGAAAATTTTTGAAAAGTTTGAAACGAAGGTGGATTGCATTAATTTTTCATCCTTTTTTCATATTTTTGTAACTTGGGAGTTAGCTGTTCTGCCACATTGAGTTGCGAAAAAAAACTCCAAAACAACCAAAAAAAATCCCAGAAACAACCAACAACAAAAAAACCCAAACCAAACAAAAACGTGAAGTTGCATGAAAGTAATCATGATGTTCTGGAATGGAAATAAGATAAAATATTTTTAGTAAAACTTCCTTTTTACTTGCTCCAGTTACAGGACGTGTGATAATTTTTAGAACATAATGATGAACTATGCAGAATCTTGAGACACTCGAGCTAAATGGTGTCTTCACTTAAAAGCAGGACAGCTCTTCTTTGACATCCTGAAACATAACACTAACAGGGATACCTATCATGCACTCTTACTGTGAAATACCACTGTCTTTGGGATCCTCCAATGATATATTGTGTTGGAATATCATTGCGTTTTACTTTGCTTTTGTGGTTGGTTGATCTTGGCTGGCTGCTTAATGCTCACCCAATGCACACTCTCACTTGGGAGAAAATAGGATGGAAAAGCTCATGAGTTGAGATAAAGACAAGGAGATCACTTACCGGATGCTCTCACAGGCAAAACAGACTAGACTTGGGGAAAAGTAATTTATTGCGAATTAAAATATATTTGGATGGTGAGAAACAAAGACAATAACTAAAATATCCCTCCCCTTTATCCCAGGCTTAACTTCACTCCTTCATTGCCAACTCTAACCTTCCCATCTCAAGCAGCGCGGGGGTTGAGGTGTTACAGTCAGTACATAACAGTTTCTTTTTGCCACTCTTTCCTCCTCCCACTTTTCCCATGCTCCAGCATGTGTCCTTTCCACGGGCTGCAGTCCTTCAGGAAAAAAAAAAATCTGTTCCTGTGTGGACACTCCACAGGCTGCAGCTCCTTCAGAGAATAGCCAACTGCTCCTGTGTGTGGGACTCCGTGAGCTGCAGTGTGGATACCTGCTTCATCATGGTCTTCTCCATAGAATGCAAGGGAATATCTGCTCCAGCATGTGGAGCACCTCCTCCCCCTCCTTCTGCTCTGACCTTGGTGTTTGCACTGCTGTTTCCCTCTTCCCTCATCACTGCCTGTGCAGAATTTTGCCCCTTCTTAAATGTGTTTTCACGGAGGTGCCACCAGTTTTGCACTTACAGGCTCCTTAGGTGTTGAGCAACAGCCTACCTCAGTTAGTCCTTCACCCTGATAGAGGTACAGTATACAGTAGCACCCAGGCACTATGTACTACCCTAAATGTAAATATTACAGGCAGATTCTTTCTTTAGATACTCTGCAAATCTAATGTATCATTTTTTACTGGGGTTTGTCAAGAGAAGAGATTTGACAAGGCAGGGATAACTTTCTACGCTTCCTGGAGGCTAGAATTTCTATTGCATTCTACAGAGCTTTCAAGAGTTGAAAACAGCTTTTTTTTTGATATTTTTTGGTGGCTTGAATGGGCATATAGTTATTAATGTATTTCCCTAACTAAAGGGGAACTGATATTCAAAATATGCTGATTGTTGAAAAGATAGCACTTCACTATTAATATTTTAATAAACTCAGTGTCTGAAGTTCACATTTCACATGTGCTGAACAGTTGTATGTTTCTTTTACATTCCTCTGAACTCCTTGTATGAAAAAGATTACAATCTTTTAATCTGAAATATTAAGAGCTGTTGCATATCTGCCTCAAGGCATGTAACTTGATATATGGCATAACAGTGTTACTGATTATCATAGATTTGTTATTGATTTAAGTTGATGATTTTGGAGTTTAAGATAAGAAATAATCATGATTAAATAATCAAATAGAATTTTATAAGAATATTAATTTTATAATAGTTAAAAAAATAATTGTACAATGTTTTAAGTAACTATGGAAATATTGTGTAACCATGTAATCAGTTATGCTGCTATGAGCTCCCTTGTAAAGCCCCAAACCAAAGCCACATAGGCCAGTAAGAATCATTAACTAGATAATTATGTTGTCGAACAAAGTATTATTGTTAGACTGCTTAGTAAAAGTAATTTATTGTCTTATAAACTAGGAGTTATATTGTAAGACAGCCTTGAAGCATGTTAAAGTTGCAATGTGAGCCAAAGTCCTTGAGTCAAGGACATTGGGGGGTCTTTCTTAAGGGTCCACAGTCTGTGGTGGTCGCAAAAGCAGCCCCCCAACTCATTTCAGGACTCAAGTGCGCATGACCAGAAAGAGGTGTGGATATGAAAATGAGTTACGGGAATTAACATGTTTATGTATGAGAACTTAATTAATATGTATCATTGTATCCTATATAATCAGCATGCTACACAAGTTAGGGGTGCGTTGTTGGTGAGACAACTCCCCTGCGCACCCGGCCGTAAATAAAGGAGTGTCTGCTTATCTACATCACATTGGTGTTGATAAGTTCTTTTATCCTGTTTTGGTGACAACAGAGCTGAAAACAAAGTGTCAAGCTATCATATTAAATGCCATCTGTGTCAGAAAATGTCAGTCACCAGCCTTTTGAACTTCTTATTTCTTTGAAGACCAGAAACTGAGAAGGAGGAAAGGGAGCTGGGGAAGGACAGAAAGATTCCGCGGCAAAAGTTCCAAAAACAAACCTCAGTTTCCTCCCAATCTAGGGATCATACCAGCAAGGTCTCGGTGTAAAACAAAAGACCTATCCTTGAGAAGGGAGGAAGGAAGGGTAAGGTTGATTTCTGGTTTTAAAGGGTATCTTCGTTCCAGGTAAGTGTTTGTTATAGACCAGACCTGAAAAGTAGTTCTTGCTGGCATCATCAGCAGAGATGAACAATTTGTTTCAACTGGGATATATTGCTTCATAAAATAGTCTTGTAGCTTTATAGATACACCCTTGGATGAATAATTTCCATCATCCATTTAATCTGTGAGAATGATGATAATTATGAAAGAACACAATTATTAATTCAAGTCCCTCTGACAGGAATTTTGGTAATACCTTAAAAGATTGAGTAGGAATTGAGTATTTATGCTAGAACACATGGAAAATAAGGACGTGACAGCCAACATGGCTTCATTAAGGGCAAACTGAGTCTGAGAAATTTGGTGGTCTTCTACAACGGGGTTACAGCGCTGGTGGATAAGGGAAGAGTAACTGATGTCATCTACCTGGACTTGTGCAAAGCATTTGACACTGTCCTGCAGGACATCTGTCCCGATTCAATATCGGGGGAGGTTTCGATACGATCGCAAGAGCAAGATTAAGACACAAATGAGGTCAAATGCCGTATACCAAAACCAGGTTTTTATTATTAAAAAAGTAAAGAGGGGTAGCGATAGGACAAAATAGAAGGAAAAGACAGAAATAAAGCAAGGATGCGGGATAGGGCTGCAAGAATAGTCACCACCATGGATCCAGCGACGTCCCGTTGGTCCTCAGTCTTCAGTGGTGGGTGCACACTATTGAAAATCTTGGCCACAGATATTCAGACACTATTTTCTAAATCAATGCATTTATGTTTTATGTTTCAATCCAGAATAAGGTTAGCCCAAGTCTGCACTGCAAACTCTAGGAAGCCCTGCAGGCACTGGAATTTTCAGCATTTCCCTAGGAGCTGAGGTTCTAGTATACTTACTACTTGGGAGAGTTAGTTCTCGAAGGAATGGACTTTCAAAAGATAAAATAAGCATGAACTGGAAAAAAAAAAAGTTTAGGAGGGGAGCTTATGAGTTACCTGATTCATCCAACTGACAGGCATGTCTTTTTCCGAAGATCATCAGTCTTGAATCCTTTCATGGTGTTAGGAACCATTCAAGTAGCTTAGTCTGTACCAACTACACTCCTATCATTTGCTAATACTGGCCTCCTCCCACATGTTCCCTGACTTCCCAGCAGTTTTTCCATGAGTTCTCTGCTGTCTCGCCTCTGCCAGGAACTAGGTTATCCTGGGGCCCAGCTGCACAGCTGGCTACATTCAGTTCAGCCAAGGTCCAAACTAAAACCATAGGAAGCTATTGCCATCTGTCTTTAAAGCACTTTTGGACTCTCCCTATTTTGTAGTATGTGTTTTCTGGGCTCTAATCTTTGTGAACATTTTGATGTATAGTTCATAAAGTCAGGAAGGTTGGCTTCCCTGTGCTTTAAGAGATGGTACAACATCTTCAGCCTAATTAAAGAATCTACTTCAGGGGCCTTAGGACTTCTTTTTGAAATTGGGTTCTGAGTAGCTTTTTAGCCCTTGGAAGGCATCAGTGTTTTCTAAATATGCATCATGGTTTAACACCAGCTATCAACTAAGCACCACACAGACACTCGCTTACTCCCCACCCCTCCCAGTGTGATGGGGAGGAGAATTGGAAAAAAAGTAAAACTTGTGGGTTGAGATAAGAACAGTTTAATAGCTAAAGTAAAATATAATACTAATAACAACAATAATAAAATATAATAATAATAATAATTGGAATGAAATGGAATATAACAAAAAGAGAGATAAATAAAACCCAAGAAAAGAGAAGTGATGCACAGTGCAATTGCTCACCACCCACTGACCGATGCCTGATCAGTGATCTGCCCCCCACCAGTTCATATACTGAGCATGACATTCTATGGTATGGAATATCCCTTTGGCCAGTTCAGGTCAGCTGTCCTGGCCATGCTCCCTCCCAGCTTCTTGTGCACCTGCTTGCTGGCAGAGCATGAGAAACTGAAAAATCCCTAATTTAGGATAAGCTCTACTTAGCAATAACTAAAACATCAGTGTGTTATCAACATTATTCTGACACTAAATCCAAAACACAGCACTGTACCAGCTACTAAAAGATAATTATCTCTATCCCAGCCAAAACCAGGACAATATGAAAAGGTAAAAACACAAATGGTATCAGACAGTCATCTGAGCAATTCTGAGGCTTTGGGCTGGATCAAGATGGGAATTAAACTTGAAATTGCTATTGTAACTTGTATGTCAGCCTCTCTTCATCTTTTTATTAATATCTCATCTGTTGCAGTAATGACTAAGGATTAAAGAACAGGGTCTCACTTAGCATTGTGCGAAGTTAAATATTTAGACTGTTATATTGTTACTTTTATAGCACCTTATAAATTAAATATATTTGGAGGCTCTCTGAAGTATGTATTGTCTTGTTTGCAGCCAGGCAATCAATAAACCAAATAAATAAATAAACTGTGTACTATTCAAAACTGATATACTAATAACATTATATTGCACCTCCTATATGTTGGGCTGAAAACACTTTACCAGTATACAAATATGAGTCTTCTGAAATAAGAAAAATCGTTAATGTGGAAGTAAAATTATATGAAGATTGGGACAAACTCTAAATGACTAGGTAAGTGACTGAGATCATTCTATCCAACACAGGTGTAAAGTCAGCATAATCCAAGTAACAGTTTAAAAATGCTCAGCAACACCATGTGTGAAGTGATCCTGTAGATCTACCTTGTTCATATTAATGCTAGATTGATTCTCCTGGGAAGGTTCTCTGCATTAGGAATAAAAGAATTGCTCATTTCTGCTCAGGCAAATTTTCAGAATACTTTCTGCTACTTCCATTTCACCTATTGGTTTGTAGGGCTGTCTTAAGTATTTGAGTGGCCCAGTCCATGCACACATAGTGAGATTGGATTCTTGGTGCTTGAAAAGCAGAGGTAGTTGCATAGGTGAAGAAATGTTCCTATTGGCAACTGGCTTCAAGGGAACTTTCTGTCTAGGGGGTGCAAGGCTCTAAGGCCTTGGCTGGAGCCATGCAGTGGCTGCTTAAAGCAGTACTGTTTTATTGTCACCATTGCCATGAAAATATAAGAGTGTTGATTCTAACTCAATAACTATTGGACATCTTTAGAATGGTTTGGTACCTTCAGTATTACTACACACACAACTGCAGAGAACTCAGACTAAAGTACATTCTTTTGTCTCCCTCTGTAAATATTTAGTTACTGATTCCCAGCATAATGTTCAGTTGACACAGGTATGCACAACAATCTCTTTTTCGTTTCTGGTAGTAACTCTCAGTGTCTACATTTCCATTACCTTATAGTCACACAATATTTTATGAATGCTGTATTAGAAGATATTTAAACATTTTGCATCACAGGAAAATCACTGTGCAGCCTATAGGGTATTTTCACAATGATTTGCAAAATTCCACACAATTCTCACAATTTTTCAGTGTCAAATAACTAAAATGGAATTTAATAATACTATAAATGTAATGACATGTGCAAGAAAAATATAAAAAAATAAAAATCTCAAAATTCAGTTATCTTGTCACCAAAACGGAATAAAAGAACTTATCGACACCAATGTGATGTAGATAAGCAGACACTCCTTTATTAACGGCCGGGTGCACAGGGGAGTCGTCTCACTAACAACGCACCCCTAACTCGTGTAACAGGCTGATTATATTGGATACAGTAATATATATTAATCAAGTTCTCATACATAAACATGCTAATTCCCGTAACTCATTTTCATATCCACACCTCTTTCTGGTCATGCGCACTTGAGTCCTGAAATGAGTCGGGGGGCTGCTTTTGCGACCACCACAGACTACTGACTCAAAAGAAAGACCCTCCAATGCCCTTGACTCAAGGACTTTGGCTCACATTGCAATTTTAACATGCTTCGAGGCCCTTTCACAATACAGCTTTTAAAACACCTGGTCTACAGGGCAATAAATCATCCTTACCAAACAGCCTAACAATGGTACCTCGTCCAGCAGCGTAACTGGTTGTATGGTTACTTTAAACTAGATACAACATCTCTATGACTACTTAAAACATTACACCACATTCTTTTATAAAAATCAATATTTCTGTGAGATTCCATTTAATTGATTAGTCCTAATCATTCCTTATCAAAATCACCAAAAATCATCAACTCAAATTAATAACAAATCAGTAACAATCTAATTTATAGATGTTGGACATACAGAAAAGATATTCCTGCACAGTAAAATATACCAGTGCTTGAAAATATTTATACTGCATTTATCTTAGACAACGTAACTCTAAATTCTGCAGAATTATATAGACTTTATATTATATAGACTTCATCAAGATATATCAAGTAAATTGTTTATATTTGGGTAATAACAATATAGCACATCTATCCCAGTGTTCAAAACACAGCAGAATACATATAGAATGTTAACAATTCTGGCTGTTAGATATTTATAAGTTGTTTGTTTGGATGTGTGCTTGTTCCATTTTCAACACATTCAGTAGAAAACAAGTAAACTCAACATCCCAGAAGTGAAAATATATGTGAAAGTGCTTATCAGTTCATGAATGTGTGGGAAAGATGGCATTACCTTTGGGTTTAAACCCGACATTTTGTTATTATTAAAATGGGTGTTTCCATAGTTAGCCACTTAGATTCCTGTTCCACAAATTGCTTAAGCATGAACACTTAAGCATGAGCACCAAGTAATTCCATTCCTGGTCACCAAAGCATCTAGTCAGTTTTACTAGATTTTAAATGTGCATTAAAACTATAAGTTTAAATGTTTGGCTCAGAGGCTCTTCTTCTGACATGGAATTTTAGCTCACCTGAACAGAAATGGCATAAATTAAATAGAAATGTGCTGCTTCTTTCACTCTAGGGACTTTATTGATAAGTGATTTTTAAATTCACTTTACTTATGATTTGCAGAAACAGACTCTACAACTCAGAGTTATAAAGCAGGTATGTTTACTCCGGCGCCGGGGTGCAAGGGAATTTCTCCACAAAGCTTGCACACCCACCGCACATTTTACCAAAAACTTATAGAGTGTGGATATACATATTCATTGGATTACATAATACAAACATACATATGCATGAGTAAGGCTGGGTTAGTTCGAAAGGCTGGTGTCAGCAGTTTATGTTATCTTTGCGCCTGCGCATTGCCTCCTGGTGGTCGTCTTTGGGGGTCTTTTGGAGGAAGGCTCGTAGCCTTTTACCTTGTACTTTTCCTCGGAGCATGTGCAGATTCTCTTAGCCAATTTCTTGAACAACAAGAGTGGTTCCTGCTGGTTTACCACCTCTATCTTATCTAAAAGCACCAGTATATTAGTTTCTACCATCCATATATGGCTATCTATTCACTACAAAGACTCAACTTGTTAGAACACATCTGCTTTCCAAGGACATAGAATCATAGAATCATTCAGGTTGGAAAAGACACTTGGGATCATCGAGTCCAACCATCAGCCCTACTCTACAAAGTTCTCCCCTACACCATATCCCCCAACATCTCATCTAAACGACCCTTAAACACATCCAGGGATGGTGACTCCACCATCTCCCTGGGCAGCCTATTCCACTGTCTGACCACTCTTGCTGTGAAAAACTTTTTCCTAATGTCCAGTCTGAACCTCCCCTGTTGGAGTTTAAAACCATTCCCTCTTGTTCTGTCACTAATCACCTGTGAGAAGAGACCAGCACCAACCTCTCTACAATGTCCTTTCAGGTAGTTGTAGAGTGTGATGAGGTGTCCCCTCAGCCTTCTCTTCCTCAAACTAAACAGTCCCAGCTCCTTCAATCGCTCCTCATAGGATCTGTTCTCCAGGCCCTTCATCAGCTTCGTTGCCCTCCTCTGCACTCGCTCCAGCACCTCGATATCTCTCTCGTATTGAAGTGCCCAAAACTGGACACAATACTCCAGGTGTGGCCTCACCAGTGCAGAGTACAGGGGGACTATCACCTCCCTACTTCTGCTGGTCACACTATTTCTAATACAAGCCAGGATGCCGTTGGCTTTCTTGGCCACCTGGGCACACTGCTGGCTCATGTTCAGTTGCTTGTCAATTTGAACCCCCAGATCGCTTTCTTCCAGACAGCTCCAGCCACACCTCCCCAAGCCTGTAGCCATGCATGGGGTTGTTGTGGCCCAAGTGCAGGACCTGGCACTTGGCCTTGTTGAAGCTCATCCCATTGACGTTGGCCCACCAATCCAATCTATCCAAGTCTCTCTGTAGTGCCTCCCTATCCTCATGCAGATCGACACTCCCACTTAACTTGGTGTCATCTGTGAACTTACTGATGATACACTCTATGTCCTTATCAAGATCATCAATAAAGATGTTGAACAGAAATGGTCCCAACACCGAGCCCTGAGGAACACCACTTGTGACCGGCCTCCAGCTGGATTTAGCTCCATTGACCACCACTCTCTGGGACTGTCCATCCAGCCAGTGCTTGACCCAGCAGACCGTTCGCTCATCCAGGCCATGGGCAGCCAGTTTTTCTATGAGAATCCTATGGGGAACTGTGTCGAATGATTTTCGAAAATCCAGGTAGACAATATTCACAGCTTTTCCCTCGTCCAACAGTCGGGTCATTTTGTCATAGAAGGAGATCAGGTTTGTCAGGCAGGACCTGCCTTTCATAAACCCATGCTGACTAGGCCTGATCCCCTGGTTGTCCATTATATGACTTCTAATGGCACTCGAGATGACCTGCTCCATGACCTTCCCTGGTACCAAGGTCAGACTGACAGGTCTATAGTTTCCCGGATCCTCCTTTCTGCCTCTCTTGTAGATGGGTGTCACATTTGCCACCCTCCAGTCCAATGGGACCTCCCCAGTTAGCCATGACTTCAGGTAAATCATGGAAAGCGGCTTGGCGAGCACATCTGCCAACTCTTTCAGCACCCTTGGGTGTAACCCATCCGGTCCCACAGACTTGTGTGCATCCAAGTGGTGTAGCAGGTCTCTGACCACTTCCTCTTTAATTGTGATGACCTCGTTCTGCTTCCCCTCCCCATCTCCCAGCTCACGAGGCTGGGTGTCCAGGGAACAGCCAGTTCCACTGCTAAAGACTGAGGCAAGTAGGCGTTGAGCACCTCAGCCTTTTCCTCATCCTTTGTTACCATGTTTCTCTCTGCATCCAATAAAGGAGGGAGATTTTCCCTAATCCTCCATTTGTTGTTAATGAATTTATAGAAACATTTTTTATTATCCTTAACAGCTGTAGCCAGGTTGAGCTCTAGCTGTGCTTTGGCTCTCCTAATGTTCTCCCTGCATAGCTTCACTACATCTTTATAGTCTTCATGAGAGACCTGCCCCCTCTTCCACAGGTCATAGATTCTCCTTTTGTTCTTGAGATCCAGCCAAAGGTCCCTGTTTAGCCAGGCTGGTCTCCTTCCCCACCTGCTTGTTTTTCGGCACGCGGGAACAGCCTGCTCCTGTGCCTTTAAGACTTCTCTCTTGAAGTATGTCCAGCCTTCCTGGACTCCCATATCCTTCAAGGCAGCCTCCCAAAGGATTTTGTTAATCAGTCTTTTGAACAGGTCAAAGTTTGCCCTGTGGAAGTCTAAGGTGGCAGTTTTACTAACCCCTCTCTTTGTTTCTCCATGATATGTTTCTTATTTTTGCTGAAGATTGTAGATCTTGGTAAGTTTCCACAGAAAACTGCTTTGTTTTGATGAACACAGTAGTCCTTGGTAAGCTTCCACAGAACAGTCAGGGCAACCAGGATTATTAAGCAATATTCTGAAATCATTATAAGTTGCTATAAGTTGCTATAAGTAAATAAGTTGCAAAGCAAGTGATCATTTCCTTGTATCACTTATACAGCACTTAGTTTTATGTTGCTTTACTGAAATTAATCAGTTTTTCTATCAATGACTCATGAGGGTTGGATTTAGAGTTGTCCTGGTTTGAGTCCAGAGGGCAACTGAGCACCAGGCAGAGTTCACTCACCCCTTCCCCCCCCAGCACTGGGAAGAAGAAAATGAATCAAAAGGCTCAGGAATCGAGATAAGGACAGGGAGGGGATGCTCATCCATTTAACAGTCACAGGCAAAAGACAGGTTCATTAGGGGAAGAAAACATCACTTTAATTGAAACACTAACGAAACCAACACTTAAAAGACAGAATGGGACAGCATTAACATATCTTAACAACACCTCCCCCCACCCCTCCCTTCTTGGGCTCAGTTTTGTTTTGATATTTCTACCTCCTCCCCCAGCGGCACAGGGGCAGGGGATGAGAGGTGCAGTCAGTCCACCGTTTCTTCCTCCAAGGTGTGGGGGAAGCACTCTTCTGCATTCTTCCCCCTGCTCCATGTGGCATCCCTCTCACGGGAGACAGTCCTCTACAAACTCTTTCTGCTGTGAGTTTTTCCCACAGGATGCATTCTTCTCGATTGTCTGGTGTGGGTCACCTCCACGTGTTGCAGTCCTCCCAGTGCTGAACTACAACAGTGTGCGCTTCTTCTTCCCACAGGGTCCTGGGGGTCCTCTACAGGCCACAGGTGGATCTCTGCTTCTCCGGTGACCTCCATGGTGGCAGGGGGGCAGCCCTGCCATCTCACCATGGGATATAGGGGGGGTCTCTGCTCTGGCGCACTTTCCCCCTTCCTCCTCCTTCTTTCCACTGACCTCAGTGTTCGCATAGGTGTCCTTCTGCTAATGCCTCCTCACAAGTCCCCCCAACCCCCTCTCAGGTTCCTCTTCTTAAATACATTATCACAGAGGCCCAGCCACCATTGCTAATTTGCTTGGCCTTGGCCAGAGGCAGTTCCGACTTGGAGGTGGGGATGCTTTCGAGAAGCTTCTTACAGGGGGCCAGAAGGAGGAAGAGAAACAACGAAGTACCTATTTTCCCAAGGGTGCTTCCAATAGAAAATATAAAATTTTGGAAAAATAAGAAAAAGTAAATGGTAGCAGCAATGATTTCATCTTGAAAATGTTCTGTAATGATCTCTTCAGGAGATGCAGTATTGCTATGATAAAACCAGACATTTTTAAATGCTTATTCATAAGCCATTATTATTAAATTCATTGTTCTTTTTAACTAGGAGATCGCCTCTTCAGAATCTTTATACTGTTTTTTTTAAAAATGTCCTTGAAAAGTATATACTCATTGCAGACACAAACATTTGCATGTTGCAACTTGTGATTTAATAGTACAGATAAAAAAAATCCATAAAAACATATTATGTACATACTGACCAGTTCAAGAATCCAGGAACATGTACCTACTACTTTTGGCACTGAATAAGCCTAACGTTGCACCTGCCCTGGCTAGGTGAAAGATTATCTAGATATGAAAAGGCAGAACAGACACCAACAACAAAGCTTTCATGTGAGGAGCCAGAGAACTATGTGGTGTGAGGGTAGGGCAGATAGATAGAAACCATCTGCTCAAATAAGCTCTCCAATGGCAGAGCACCAAAGCTAGTTAAACACCAAAACAGAGAGTTGGTGGGAAGTCTACAATTGCAGGTTTTATTAACAGGCTAGACAAACATCTTTCATGAATGTCATTGGTTTGTCTTTATAGTGATAGGATAAAAATGGATAACTGCTTAATCGCTGATTTGCTAGCTAAGTAGTAATAGCGTTAACAAAAAAGCATAAATATGTACTGCTGTAACAATAAAGTGTCTCTCTCGGTCTCTCGCTCTCTCTTTCCTGGCTTTTCGTTTCTCTCGTCTTTTGCCACGTCTTTTATCTGGGAGAGTCCATGCCTTTCAGTATGCCACAGTAGTTTTTAAAATTGAGTAACCTATACGCTGGGATCTGATACCTTTCAGCCTGCTAAGATCCAAGCTGCATTACTGGACAAAGGCCAAGATGAAAGACAGAAGCAAAATAATATACTATTGTGTTGGATTTATGTGTGGCTGGGTTTTGGTAGCAGGGGAGGGGCTAAAGAGGTGACTCCTGTGAGAAGCTGCTAGAAGCTTCCCTGGCACCAAGTTGGACCTGCCTCTGGCCAAGGCTGAGCCAATTAGCAATGGTGGTTGTGCCTCTATGATAACATATTTAAGAAGGGGAACCTGAGAGGAGGAGGAGTTCTGAGGGAAATATCTATTCAAACACCAAAGTCAGTGGAAGAAAGCAGGAGGTGAGGGGAAGGTGCACCGAAGCAGAGACTTCCCTGCCCATGGTGAGAGGGCAGGCTGTCCCCCTGCAGCCCATGGAGGTCCATGGTGGAGCAGATGCCCGTGAAGGACCTCACACCGAAGCAGATGGCTGCGCCTGAAGAAGGCTGGGACTCTGAGGGAATCCCGCGCTGGAGCATTCTGTTGCTGGAAGGACTGGACCTCACAGGAGGGACCCATGCTGGAGCAGTTTGGGAAGACCTACAGCCTGTGGGAAGAACTCATGATGGAGAAGTTAGTGGAGGACTGTCTCCTGTGAGAGGGACCCCACGCTGAAGCAGGGGAAGAGTGTGAGGAGTCCTCCCCCTGAGGAGGAAGGAGTGGCAGGAACAATGGGTGACGAACTGACCGCAACCCCCATCCCCTGCACCAATGTGCCTTTGGCAGAGAGGATGTAGAGAAATCGGGAGCAAAGTTGAGCCCAGGAAGAAGGGAGTGGTTGGGGGAAGGTGTTTTTAAGATGTGGTGGTATTTCTCACTGTCCTACTCTGTTTGATTGGTAAATTAGTGGTGATGGTGGTGGTGTTCAAATTAAATTGATGTTTTTTCTTCCCCTAATGGGTCTGTCTTTTGCGTGTGACCGTAATTGGTGAGTCATCCCTCCCTGTCCTTGTCTCAATTCCAGAGCCTTTTTATTCTCTCCTCCCATCCCTGAGGGGAAAGGAATGAGCGAGTGGCTGGCGTGGTGCTCGGTTGCCCTCTGGGCTTAAACCATGGGAACTATCAATAACTTCAGGAGAATAAATCGGAGATTTAAAATTTCACATGTAAATGAGTCAAGACAGTGATAGAATGGAGGTAGTTCTGTTCTAATATGTGCTTTTGTTATGTGAGGTAGCTGGTCATGCAAACAATGGTGTTGTGGCATTTGTCATTATGGCATCAACCATGAGGACAACAGTAATGAAGAATTAGTTCTCATTTCCCTTAGAAAATAAAACAAAAATTTCAAATATTCTTCCAAAATATCATGTCCTATAGGAATAGGAGGAAAACTACTGCTTATTGACAGAGTAAAGAGATATCAAGAAATACTGAGCAATGCAAAAAGATAAATTTAGAGATTTTTTCATTTTGATGTGCTAACTGTGAAGGATAATCTGATCTAACAAGTAGAGGATGTGCAGAGATAGCAGCAAGAAAGTATTTCTTCTGCATTGCCTTCCAGCCCATTCTGTGAGATTAAGGAGTGCCTATGATATTAATTCCCTTTGACATAAATGGATGATGACAATAGGCTGCAATGTGTGGTAGTGATGTTTGCTGTATGGTTTTTGATACAGTTGAAGTAGCTATTTTTGAAACTGGATGAAACAGAAATTTTAGAATGTGACTTATGGTGTAGAACTGTGCTATAGTTATGGTAGTAGTTCTTGTTAGTCTAAATGAACTGTTTACAAGATGTTTAGAAAATGTGAACTGGCTAACCAATCAAAGCAAGAACAAGTTGATATCTGTTTTGCTGGAGTTTTATGTAACTTTCATATAAAGAAAATAAAAAGAGTATATTCTCTTTTGAACATTCCTACCAGAGTTTGAGTCAGATTTTGGGTCACCAGTCTGTTTTTCCAGAATTTATAAATGTACCTAATGACGACTTCTGCATAGCCTTCTGACTGCTGAGTCAGTACAGTCAAGATGCAACAGCTCAAGAGTGTTTAATTATGATATGATTGGTTCACGGTCCCAGTGGCCCATTTGATCAACTGGATCAGCAGAAGTCATGCTTCCTTTGCTACTACCCTTTTTTCCTTAGCCAGGCAGCCACCAGCTCCCTATGAACAGGGATATTTTGATAAGAGGAAAAGCACTATATAAAGTTAGATATTACAAACACTGGAAAACTACTCTCTAACAGTGGCCATTGCCAAATAATTCAGGAGCAAGCATGAGGAAATCTGGAGTAGTAATTAATAAAATGATTTGGGGAGAAATTATTTTTAATCTTAGAGTACTGGGTCTGGCTGAGCCGGAATTGGTTTTCCCCTGTAGCAGCCCTCATGGTGCTGTGTTTTATGTTGGGAGCTGGCAGGGTGTTGATAGCACACTGGTGGTGTGGCTACTGCTGAGTGGTGCTTACACAGCACCAAGGCTCTTTCTGACATTTCCCCCCCACAGTGGGACGGGGTGGGCAAGATCTTGGGAGGGGACACAACCAGGACAGCTGACCCGAACTGACCAAAGGGATATTCCAGACCATATGACATCTGCTCAGTATAAAGCTGGGAGAAAGGAGGAAGGGGGTGGGGTCACCCTTGGTCCTCCGAGGCAACCACTACACGTATTGGAGCCCTGCTTCCTGAGAAGGCCCGACATCGCCTGTTCATGGGAAGTAGAGAATAAATCTGTTTTCTTTTTTTTGCTTCCACGTGCGGACATTTGCTTCACTTTGCTTATATTAAAACTGCTTTTGTTTTACCCACAAGGGTTGGTTGGTTTTTTTCCTATCTTATATTCTTTCCCCTCTTTGTCCTGTTGAGAAAAAAGGGGAAGGGGGGGAAGTGATAGAGCGACTTGGTGGGTACCTGGCATTTAGCCAAGGTCAAACCACCACACTTAGTCAGAAGTTGCCTTATACATTGACACAAACAGATCTAGATATTTAAATTTTTATTCTACCTGAAAACTGCTGATGCTTTCATTGGTCATTTAAATGGCTAGTCCTTTTGTCCTAGTTTCGGCCAGAGATACAAGGAAATGATCACCTACTTTGCAACTTATTTACTTATAGCAACTTATAGCAACTTATAATTATTTCTGAATATTGCTTAATAATCCTGCTTGCCCTGACTGTTCTGTGGAAGCTTACCAAGGACTATTGTGTTCATCAAAACAAAGCAGTTTTCTGTGGAAACTTACCAACAATTACTATGTTCGGCAAAAATAAGAGACATGTCCTTGGAAAGCAGATGTGTTCTAGCAAGTTGAGTCTTTGTAGTGAATAGATAGCCATATATGGGCGGTACAAACTGATATACTGGTGCTTTTAGATAAGATAGAGGTGGTAAACCAGCAGGAACCACTCTTGTTCAAGAAATTGGCTAAGAGAATCTGCACATGCTCTGAGGAAAAGTACAAGGTGAAAAAGACTACGAGCCTTCCTCCAAAAGACCCCCAAAGACGACCACCAGGAGGCAATGCGCAGGTGCAAAGAGAACATAAACTGCTGACACCAGCCTTTCGAACTAACCCAGCCTTACTCATGCATATGTATGTTTGTGTTATGTAATCCAATGAATATGTATATCCACACTCGATAAGTTTTTGGTAAAATGTGTGGTGGGTGTGCAAGCTTTGTGGAGAAATCCCCTTGTACCCCGGCGCCGGAGTAAACATACCTGCTTTATAACTCTCTCTGAGTTGTAGAGTCTGTTTCCGCGAATCACCAGGATAGAGTTAACTTTCTTTGAACTGGGAGGGAGCACAGCTGGAGGGCTGGGCCCGGATTTGCCATTGGAGTATTCCATATCATGTGATGTTATGCTCGGTATATAAAGGAGGCGGGTTCTCTCTCATTTCCGCTTCTGGTCGGCGCAGTGGGATCTTTCATTCTGTTGGGATCGCTGCTGGGGGCGGGTTGTGTACTGGTTGCCAGGTGGTGAGCAACCACATTGTGTATTACCCGTTTGGACTTCCTATTGTTACTGTTGTTTTGTTACTATCACTAAACTGCTTTTTTTTATTCAACCTACGAATTCTTGCTTTTTTGTCCCTCCCCTATTTTACTAGGTGGGGGGCGGGGCAGAGTAATTGGAATGATCTATATTATTTCAAATGAAGGTGAGTGAACTATTGAATATTATTACAACATTTTACTGTGGTTTTATTCCTTTTTTAACCACTGCTGCACAATGATGGGGGGGTCATTATGCTGTTTTAGCAGCATTTAGATTTGTTTTTCTTTGGTTCATGTTGACTTAGAAGTAGCATGTATGTATGTACAGTACATGTTATTTCTTCCAGAGAACTTTCATCAACATTAAATTTACTTAGCTTTCCCAGTGACCACTCATTCAGGTCACCCTGAACTTATCCTAGGAAAAAAGTTCAAAAATATTTCTCAGAATAAGCAGTAAAATGGTTGGATTCTACCCTATATAAAATATGGGGATAGGTTTTTCTTTTAATAATGCTTTGGTGCAATGATTTTCATAGGTTAATGAAAACTCTTTGAATGGATGCAGGTGAGTGACTACTTCACCATTTAAAGTCTTCAAGAGCACATACAAAAATACCCAAAACAACAACAAAAAAAGAGCACTTGACCGTACTATATATCATTGCTCAGGAATATGCTAAATTATACAGCCACTTATATAATTAGAATCACAGAACGGTTTGGGTTGGAAGGGACCTTTAAAGATCATCTAGTCCAACCCCCAACACTGCCAACATATCTTAATAAGCTACGGAAAGAACCTAGAACTAATATTTGTTGTAAGGATATGTGAAAGGAGATAGCATATTTTCCTTTAAGGTTATCTGATCAAGGGCCTTTTCAAGGAAAGAGGAGCTAATAAGTAAAGGAGGAAGCAATAAACAAGAACACAGAGAGACACAAACCTGGTAGACAAATGATTGGAGACAATGTCAAGGACAAAAAGTCTCCAGTTTATTAATTAACAGGCCATCGAGAAACTGCAGGCACAGCTTTGGAGAAGGCCAACCTGGACTTTGAAACAGTAAGAAGGGGGAAACAAGAAGAACACGAGTTTGGGATATTTGAGGGGTGTCTGTGGGACTATGCAAAATTTATGATGAAATGTTTAGGGGAAGGGGATTGGGGAGGAACAAAGGGGGGGATAGACAGGAAAGGTTATAAAAGGGGCTGGTCACATAAAATGGGGCAGGTGAGTTTGTCTGACTGAGCCCTGTGCCTGATCACTGTAGTCTGTCCTGTCTTCTTATTAAATCCTTTCTTAACTATCTTTCTGTGTAATCTTGTTATCCCATTGTCCTGGTTCATCTAGGATAGGGTTAAGTTTCCCCAGCAGTGGGGAGGAAGCTCTAGCCAGGTTATTCAATACCATGCTGACGTCACATCCGGGGTGCCCAAGCGTGGGAGAATCAGTGAACGCGCGTGTTGTGCGGTCGCTCTCCTCACTGCTATATCGGTACATTTTTGATTCTGTTTATTGTTATTACTGTTATTGTTATTGTGTAGGAGTCTGGGCCGGGCTGGAGGGAAGTTAATGCAAGCAGAAGAATGCAAGGACGAAGACAAGGTCAGCAAAATAAGGCTGGCAAAAACACACAAGATGGCAGATAAGCAAGAAACATCTGTGGTCAGCAAAAGCACACAATTCTGAGCAAAACAGGGTATGAGATAAGGGAGTTTTTGGCAAGTTTTGGGCTTTACATACTAATTGCAATTAACCAATGCAAATGCTTGTAGAGGCGCATGAACAGCGCGTGCAGATAACCTGTAGCCTATTAGAAGATAGATGAGTGCGTGTACGGAACTTAGTAGAATATAAATGTAACCAGGATAGGGAAGTAAAGGTGGACGATCTGATAATCATATCGGTGTTGTGCCGTTCCTGTTCCCGCACGGAGAAATAAGGACCCCGGCTAATGGTGACCCCGACATTATTTTTACTGTTCTTGTTGTTGTTTGGTTTGTTGCTGTTGCACCGTTGTATTAAACCTCTCCTTATCTCACCCCCGGGGTTTGTATTTCACTCTCTCCCCGTCCAGTCGGAGGGTGGGGGAGGGGCAGCGGCAGCGTGGTCTCAGACCCCGGCAGGGACTAAACCACCACAACTTTTGGCACCCAACGTGGGGCAACGAGAGGGCTGAGATAAGGACAAAAGGAGAAGGTGTGTTAGAGCAATCTGTTAGGTGTAATTTTTCTGTTTTTATTTGTATTGTTTGATAAGGAACATTTGCAATGCTGGCCAACTTGCTTGCGTGGTGGGGCTGGATTAACCCTTATATCCACTGTGTGTTCCCAGTGCTGGTGTTTGTTGTCGGTGGAAAATGTGTCAAGGGTCTTGTTTTGCTGTACTGTCTGCAGACTGCTTATAATGTGCTTGTATCACTGCTTGTGGGGGTGAACTGGTACCTGTTTGCTGCCTGGGCCTTTGTTCGGGGTCTCACCCCCTCTATGGGTGAGCCAGGGGAAGAGATCCTCTCGGTTTTTGAGAGTTTCAGCTATCCCTGGAGCCTCCTGGCCACTGTGTTTGTGGCACAATGCTTTCTGAATGTCTGCAAGATCTTGTTTTGGGCCATGCGGTACTTCTCCAACAATAGCACCACCCGGAAACCTGCCCTGAGGGCAGATAGTTATAAATGGCAAGGTGTGTGGGAAAAGATGGGCAAGTGCCTGAGTCAGTGGTCACCCCCAATGTTTTGGGATTTCACTCCTGAACAAATGCAGAGTCCTGATAAACTGGTGGAGTATTTGGAAAAGGTGTGCTGCCAATCTGACAAACCCCGGGAGACACAAATCCTTGCGATGTGCTGGGGGCTTGCCCATGCTTACCACATCGCCCTTAACACTGATCACTGCCCTCAAGGGGGAGAAAGGGCTGCAGGGTCTGAAAGTGAACCTACTGGTACAGCAGCTGGGCCAGGGGGACAAGCAATGCCAATATCAGTCGCCCCGATACGGAAAACCAAATATACCAAAAAATCTCCTCGCAGTGCACAGGGTGATGATGAACCAGGCCCATCATGAGAGCAGGAGGAAGAGCCAGAGGTAATCATCCGATCTCTATCCCTCAGTGAGTTGCGAGATATGCGGAAGGATTTCAGCCGCCTTCCAGGCGAGCAAATTTGCACGTGGCTGCTCCGATGCTGGGATAGTGGAGCTGCTGGTTTGGAATTGGAGGGGAGAGAGGCCAAGCAGCTGGGACCTTTAGCCAAGCAGGCTGGTATTGACAAGGCAATAGGGAAACAGGCTCAAACACTCAGCCTTTGGAGGCGACTCCTGCTCAGTGTGAGGGAGAGGCACCCCTACAAGGATGATGCTCTATGTCGGTTGGGCAAGTGGACCGACATGGAAAAAGGCATTGAAAACCTCAGGGAATTGTCTGTGTTTGACATGGTTTATGGTGATCTGAATGATGAGCAGTCACCAATGGATCCAGATCAGGCCCCTTGCACACAGTCGATGTGGCGGAAGTTCCTGCAAAGTGGACCAGAGGCACATTCCAAAGCATTAGCAGTGGCGTCCTGGTGGCGAGACACCCAGACTCAAACAGTGGACAAAGTGATTGTCCAGCTCCGGCAATATGAGGGAAATCTCCCTTCCTTCCAAGATGCCTGGGTTTCAGCTGTAGAGGAACTGTCTCAGAGGCTCCAGAAAGTGGAAGAGAACATGTCCTACATTCCACCTGCACGGGCCGATGTCTCAGCCATTAGAAGCAGGCGTTTCCCCACCCAAGAGAAGGGCAGTAGAAGGTACACACCACGGGGCACCCTGTGGTTTTTCCTCCACGACCATGGGGAAAACATGAGGAGGTGGCATGGACAGCTCACTTCCGCCCTAGCTGCACGAGTACAGCGGCTGAAAGAGAAAACCACCATGAAAGGGGAGTCTTCCAAGTGAGATGCAGCTCCAGTGTTCAGTCGGAAATCCCCCAGACAGAATAGAATGGCCGACAGTATGCTTGACCCTCTTGAGGGGACCAGGAAGTCATTCTTGCAGGAGTCACTCTTAGATCAAGTGAGTGATGGTGAGCAGGATTAGAGGGGCCCTGCCTCCAGCCAGGTGGAGGAAAGGGATAATCCGATTTACTGGAAGGTGTGGATCCGATGGCTTGGCACATCAGACCCACAAGAATATAAGGCCTTGGTAGACACTGGCGCACAGTGCACCATGATGCCACCAAGCCACAGTGGGGTCGAATCCATCTGCATCTCCGGAGTGACAGGGGGGTCCCAACAGCTGACCCTATTAGAGGCTGAAGTAAGCTTAACTGGGAAGGACTGGCATAAGCACCCCATTGTGACTGGCCCAGATGCCCCGTGCATCCTAGGTATAGACTACCTCAGGAGAGGGTGCTTTAAAGACCCAAAAGGGTACCGGTGGGCCTTTGGTATAGCTGCCCTGGAGGAGGTTGAGCAATTGTCCACTTTACCCGGCCTCTCAGAGGATCCCTCGGTGGTGGGGTTGCTTGAGGTTGAAGAGCAGCGAGTGCCAATTGCCACCAAGACGGTGCACCGGCGGCAGTACCGTACTAACCGAGATTCTCTAGTCCCCATCCATCAGCTGATCCGTCGACTAGAAAGCCAGGAGGTGATCAGCAAGACTCATTCACCTTTCAACAGCCCTATATGGCCAGTGAGAAAGCCTAATGGCGAATGGAGACTGACCGTGGACTACCGTGGCCTGAATGAAGTCACGCCAGCGATGAGTGCTGCAGTGCCGGACATGCTAGAGCTCCAGTATGAGCTGGAGTCGAAGGCAGCCAAGTGGTACGCCACGATTGACATCACTAACGCGTTCTTCTCCATCCCAATAGCACCAGAGTGCAGGCCACAGTTTGCATTCACTTGGAGGGGTATCCAGTACACCTGGAATCGATTGCCCCAGGGGTGGAACCACAGCTCCACCATTTGCCATAGACTGGCCCATACTGCACTGGAGAAAGGTGGGGCTCCAGAACACCTGCAGTTCATTGATGATATCATTGTATGGGGGGACACAGCTGAGGAAGTCTTTGAGAAAGGAAAGAAGGTAATTGAAATCCTCCTGAAGGCTGGTTTTGCCATCAAGCGACAGAAAGTTAAGGGGCCTGGAAGGGAGATTCAGTTCCTAGGAATAAAATGGCAAGATGGGCGTCGCCACATCCCAATGGAGGTGATAAACAAGATAACAGCCATGGCCCCACCAACCACTAAAAAGGACACTCAGTCTTTTCTGGGCACTGTGGGGTTCTGGAGGATGCACATCCCAAACTACAGCCTGATTGTGAGCCCTCTCTACCACGTAACCCGCAAGAAGAACGATTTTAAATGGGGCCCAGAGCAACAACAAGCCTTTGAACAAATTAAGCAGGAGATTACCCAGGCAGTGGCCCTCGGGCCAGTCCAGGCAGGGCAGGAGATTAAGAACGTGCTCTACACCGCAGCTGGGGAGAATGGCCCTTCCTGGAGCCTTTGGCAGAGAGCAGATGGGGAATCCCGAGGCCGACCTCTAGGCTTTTGGAGCCGGGGATACAAAGGCTCTGAAGCTAACTATACCCTGACTGAGAAGGAGATACTGGCAGCGTACGAAGGAGTTCGAGCTGCCTCAGAAGTGGTTGGCACTGAGACACAGCTCCTCCTGGCACCCCGACTGCCGGTGCTGGGATGGATGTTCAAAGGAAAGGCTCCCTCCACACATCATGCAACAGATGCCACGTGGAGTAAATGGGTTGCGTTGATAACACAACGGGCTCGAAAAGGGAACCGCGACCCCCCAGGATTAGTAGAAATGATCATGAACTGGCCAGAGAGCAAAGATGCTGGGATGTCACCAGAACAAGAGGTGAAACGTGCTGAGGAGGCCCCACCATATAACGAGCTGCCAGAGGAGGAGAAGCGATATGCCCTGTTCACTGATGGGTCTTGTCACATTGTGGGAAAACATCGACGATGGAAGGCTGTGGTGTGGTATCCCACACGACGAACCACTGAAGCTGTTGAGGGACAAGGTGAATTGAGCCAGTTTGCAGAGGTGAAAGCCACCCAATTGGCTTTGGAGATTGCTGAGCGAGAAAAGTGGCCGAGGCTCTATCTCTACACTGACTCGTGGGTGGTGGCAAGTGCCCTGTGGGTGTGGTTGCAGCAATGGAAACAGAACAACTGGCAACGCAAGGGCAGACCCATCTGGGCCGCTGAATTATGGCAGGATATTGCAGCCCGGGTGGAGAACCTCGTTGTGAAGGTGCGCCATGTGGACGCCCATATACCCAAGAGTCGGGCCACTGATGAACATCAACATAACCAGCAGGCGGACCAGGCTGCTAAGATCGAGGTGGCTCAGGTGGACTTGGACTGGCAGCGTAAAGGTGAACTGTTCATAGCCCGGTGGGCCCATGAGACCTCGGGCCACCAAGGCAGAGATGCAACATACAGGTGGGCTCGAGATCGAGGGGTGGACCTCACCATTGACACCATCGCAGAGATCATCCACGGATGTGAGACGTGTGCTGCAATCAAACAAGCCAAACGGGTGAAGCCCCAGCGGAATGAAGATCGATGGATGAAATATAAATATGGAGAGGCCTGGCAGATCGACTACATCACACTGCCACAGACCTGCCGAGGCAAGCGCCACGTGCTCACAATGGTGGAAGCAACCACTGGATGGCTCGAAACTTATCCAGTGTCCCACGCCACCGCCCGAAATACCATCCTGGGCCTTGGAGACCGAGTCCTGTGGCGACACATCACCCCAGAGAGGATTGAATCGGACAATGGGACTCACTTCCGAAATAACCTCATAGATGCCTGGGCAGAAGACCACGGCATCGAGTGGGTCTACCACATCCCCTACCACGCACCAGCCTCCGGGAAGATCGAGTGCTACAATGGACTGTTAAAAACTACATTGAGAGCAATGGGGGGTGGAACCTTCAAACACTGGGACACACATCTGACAAAGGCCACTTGGTTAGTGAACACAAGAGGATCTGCCAATCGAGCTGGCCCGGCTCAGTCAAAACTTCCACGTGTTGTGGACGGGGATAGAGTCCCTGTGGTGCGCATGAGGGACCTGCTGGGAAAAATGGTCTGGGTTAGTCCTGCGCTGGGCAAAGGCAAACCCATCCACGGGATTGTTTTTGCTCAAGGACCTGGGTGCACCTGGTGGGTGATGCAGAAGGATGGAGAGGTCCGATGCGTACCACAAGGGGACTTGATTGTGGGTGAAAACACACCGTGAGTTATACTGTGCTTTTGTCAATTTTTTTTTCCTTTGTCAGTGCTAATTGCTAAGTGGCAGCTGGATGTGACGCACATGGTATAGAATAAAGGGGTGGATTATGTCCTGGTTTAACCAGGGTTAAGTTTCCCCAGCAGTAGGGGGGGAGCTCTAGCCGGATTATTCAGATACCATGGGGACGTCACATCCTGGCAGGTCACATTTTCCTGGCGCGGAGCGTGGTGCACTCGTGGTTTTGTACATCGTGCTTCAAACTGCTGTATTTGGTAGCTATTTTGCTCTGTTCATTGCTATCACTATTACTGTTATTGTTATTGTTGTGTTTGTTGTGTTGCTATTGCATTATTGTATTAAACCTTTCCTTATTTCAGTCTTGGGGCTTTGTATTTCACTCCCTTTGTGGGGGAGGGGCAGCGGCCGCGTGGTCTCAGACCCCGGCAGGGGCTAAACCACCACACCGCATTAACGGTGGGTGGTGCTGGTTCCACCCATGCTAACTAGGAAGCTCTCCCAGCTCGTTACCGAGGGGTGGGTGGGAGCTGCTCTCCTCGGCGAGTGACCGTTGGTGTGTTTACACCTCGCTCGAAACAGGCGCCACCGGCCCTGGGCTCTGCCCACAGCCCACGCCTCCTCAGCTGCCCGCCCACCGGCTTGCCAGTCTCCTTAGAGCCGGCTAGCCGCCTTTCTGTCTCCAAAAAGATTCAAAAGCCCCCCCAAAAAAAGCTCCTTTCCGGTCCCTTTTGCCGCGAAACCCCCCAGTACGGGCTTACCTGCACTGGAGCTGCTCTCCTCGGCGATCAAGGCACACCAAAAGGTGAACTCGGATTTGGAGAAGGGAAATGAGCTGGCGGACAGAGAGGCAAAACGAGCAGCCAAAGGAGAGGTAAAAGTAGAAGGAGCTTTAATCCCTGATGGGCGAATTTCCCTAGAGGGTAAGCCTAATTATACTCAAGAAGATCAAAAACTTATCACAGATCTGGAAGGATCATATAATGAGTAAGGTTGGGCCCTCACCCTGCAGGGAAAGATAGTCATTCCCTCTTCTTTAACATGGTCCCTAGTAAGGGAGGAACATAAGAAAGGACATTGGGGAGCAGAGGCCCTATATAAACACTTAATTAAAGATATTAGAGCTAGAAATTAATATACTACAGTAAGACAAGTGACTCAACAGTGTGATCTTTGCCTCCAGACTAATCTTAAAAATACCCCCAGATTGGAAATGGGCCGAATTGGGAAAGGCAATGGGCCTGGGCAACAATGGCAGATTGATTTTTCAGAACTTCCAAGAAAAGGGGGGTATCGATACCTATTGGTATTAACAGATACCTTTTCAGGCTGGCCGGAAGCGTTCCCTACCAGAACCGCCAAAGCTCGGGAGGTGACCAGAATATTAATACAAGAAATAATACCACGCTTTGGGGTTCCAGCAACAATACCCTCTGACAGAGGGCCACATTTAATTTCAAAGGTGGTGCAACAAATCAGCCGCCATTTAGGTATAGATTGGCAGCTTCATACCCCATATCATCCCCGGTCAAGTGACCAAGTAGAAAAGATGAATCGTTTAATCAAACAGCAGATTGTGAAACTTGGACAGGAGACTAATTTGGCTTGGCCTCAGTCTCTTCCTGTAGCCCTTCTGCGCATACGAACTAAGCCAAGGGCAAGAGAGGGGTTAAGTCCTTTTGAAATTCTGTACGGACGACCCTATAGCATACAAAAGGGCATATCCACGCAGGCAGGGGATGAGACTATAACTTCATATCTGGTAGCATTGGGTAAACAGATCAATAAAATTGGAAAACATGTGTTTGGAACCCGCAGTAGAGGGTTAGATGGACCTGTGCATAATATACAGCCTGGGGATTATGTGTATGTTAAGTCTCTTGCAGAAAAGACTCTGGAACCGCAATGGGAAGGACCATTCCAAGTACTCCTCACCTCCTTTACGGCAATTAAGATCAAGGAACAGAGCGCCTGGATCCATCATACCAGAGTGAAGAAGGCCCATAGATCTCCATGGAAGGTGACACAAATTCGGCCAGGAAAATTGTATTTTTTCACGATAATTTTGGCCAATGTCTATGCCGTTGTGGTAGCATGGAATCAGAATTTCTTTGTAGGCCTTCTTCACAGGATGGCTCAAGGAAATAATTTGTCAGATTGCTGGGTATGCACAGAATTACCAAAATCAGGTCAATTTCCTTTTCTAGGTATTCCCAAATTTAATATCCCACGGTTTACAAATACGACAGGTTGGGTAGGGGGACCCACCCCTCATTATCTGACGGGAGTATGGAGACCACCCGATGGCAATTATGACAGGAGTCAATTTATTAAAGGTAGTAAAAGAATTTACTAATGTCTTAGAAAGGGGGGAATTGAGATGAGGAGCTAAGAAATTAAAATAGGTTATAGAAATTAGGCACTCAAGAAATTAAGGTATAAGTTTAGAGATAAAGATGGAAGACTTAGAGATCAGGCTAGGGGCTAGAGGCCCATTAGTTAAAAGATAACTAAGATTGAATAGGATAATAGATCACAGTCGATGGGCCAGAGAGCAGAACAATATGGAAACCTTGATTAATGGAAGCTGTGAGGGAACGCTTCCTGATGGAATAGGAAGACAGCCCTAAAAACTGGTCAAAACCAACCCTATGGTCCGGCCCGAGTCCAGGAGGCTACAGAGACTGCGCAAAAAAACGAGGTAAAAAGTTCAACAGTGAGGAAGAGGAGCTACTTCATCTCTGTGACCCCAGCCCACAACCACCGGGACACACTGCGCAGACGCAACTAGGAGGAGACCGGGGTGGAACATATGAAAAAGACTTTCAGGCCCATTATAATATGAAGCAGGACTAGGTCATGCATATGTATAGGCGTATTATGAATATGTGATGCTTTGTAGCATAAAGCCAAGACAAGGTGCCACGAGAGGGGCGCACGTTTGTGGTGGAGTGATCCCCCGTGCGTCTCAGCGCTGAATAAACATACCTACTTTATAACCTTATAGGTTGTGGAGTCGTGTTTCCGCAAGTCACTATAATGTGCTCATCTTCATGATGCTGAGCATCCCCAATCACTGAGGAGTATGTACACCAAAGCCAGCTCAAGTCTGCTCTTCTCCTAGAAATTCTTTTGTTAGTTACTTATTTTTTATACTCTATGCCATGCTGAATCATGCATACCCTTCCCCTATACTAGCCTGCCTAACACACAGAGAAATATTTACACCCAACCCTTGATAGCTGTTTATCTAAAAAAAAGGCCATGCTCAGGTGCCCTTTGTGTTGAGATAAAGCCAGCTTTCTTTGCAACAGCTGTGGTTAGTCACACCCTACATTGTTACCTGAGCTTCATAGGCACATCACCCTTGCCTATCTCCTTTGACCCTTCTTCCATTATAGAGGTTTATTGGTCAATCACAATCACCCGCTTTCTTCAGATATTAAAACAAAAGCAGTATTGTCAGTAGATAAAAGTCTTGGTATTCTTACAGCTAAAAGCATTCCAGCTTTTGAATAAAGAAATAAATGCTCTCTCTATTGTTGAAATGATAAATGTATTAAGTATATATTTTTTCCTTAAAGGACTTTTGGTCAGCATATGAAATATTCAGTCCCTCAATCCCCAGCTTCTTTAATGGTATCATTCTATAGGTCACTGTTGTTTTGCATTGTTCTGCAACATAGGTTAATAAATTGTATGTTTAAAAGCTTTACTGTACATAATATTTTAAATTATTTTTTATAATGGCTGGTTTGACTCATTTCAAAACTTGGTTTCAACTGTTGTCATTTGTTTAAGATTGTTGTAAAGTCTCTGAAAAGCTTTTATGAAAGTAAGTTTCTTAAGTAATGTCATTTTTCAAAGTGAATGCACGTATCTTCCTCCAAAACAATAGCAAAACCATCCATACAGGAATTTGAAACATCAAATTAAGAGACCTTACTGATATTCTTTTGAACAAGATATTGGTGATATGAGAAAGAAACAATGGAAAAAACAGACAAGATGCTGAACTCTGAAACAGTCATGGAAAGTACCTAAGGAAAACCAAAGACATGGTTTGCTTGTACCTACTTTTGAAAACATGTCCTTAGACTTTGATCACTCTAACCAATAAACCCTTCTTTTCAATGTGCTAGTACCTAGTTATATTCCTTTTAGTACAGGTACAATTGACTCCTCCTTTCATTTAGTTCTGTACATGTTTTTCATCTTACTGCTTCTTCAGTTTATCAAGACTACTTTGTATTCCACTTATGTATGTCCTCCAAAGTACTCGTAACTCCTCCATTCCTGTGGCTATTAATTTATTACTATAATTTTTGTTGCTCTAGCCAGAGAGTTAATTGAAATATTGAACTGAACTGGACACAAACCAGACACCATTTCTTTTCTAGGGCTTTTAGAAAACACTCAGGATAAACACTTTTAGATGCAGTGAGATGGGACATTGCTGTCTGTAAATATAGTCCAATACATTATGTGTATTGTTTGTAAAAAAATAATAATGTTAAAAAATATTAAATCAAAATATTGCTGTTTTTTAAAATTATGTGTGTTGAAATTTACTGGAAAGTAAAGTGAGTAGAAATAATATTCAGAAATGCTATCATCTTGTGGTGCTTGAGATGACCAAATATACTGATAGTATTGTTAAAGACAATTCCTATCCAAATAGTATATAATTACACAGGTTGTCTACATGCCTACTAAGAGCAGCTTTCGAGGCAGTCTTGTGATTCCTTAATACTTTGTTGTAATTCCTTTCAGTAGACTGTTTTAGTTTTGAAATAAAATTAATTTTAAATATTTTTCCAATAAGTTATTATAAATTACTGTAAATAATTTATAGTTTACTGGCATATGAAAGATTTGTTTACAAAACAAAATGTCATCTTGAGGGGTCCTGTTGGTGTGCATGCTGGCTTACTGAACTTTCTGCCCACACTGACAATGGAAAAGTACAACCAGCACTCGGGTCAGAAGATTAACGACGTCTGAAAACAAGAAATAGTTACAAGAAGGCCAGAAGAAAAGAATATGCTCGTTAAGGAAGAAACTGATAAAGAAGGGACCTTTTGGAATTGCAAAAGCAGGAACTTATCTACTGGCTGTGTGTGGGTAGCAATGTTTGTGGAAAGTACCAAGGGGAGCTACTTTTAGAATGCACAACAGTATATAAGGGCTTGCTCTATTTTTAGAAGGCACAAGAGTATATAAGGGCTTGCTTGCTAATAAAGCTTTGAGCTTGACTTCCAATCATATTGATTGTCTGTGGTCCTGTCTCCTGTGGCCTGCACGGGAATTCATCCCCACAGGGTCCTATGTAAAAACTTACAATTGATACACTCCTTTTAATATGATATGAATATAGTGACTTGATAAAAACTTGTCTTTTATAATACTTCATAAAGACTTCATTCCCACTGATTTTATAATTCTACTAATGTGCCTTGATGTCACATGACACCTCATCTTTATAAATGTCACTCCTTCTGGCATTAAGCTTTATGCCTATATCTGCTTACTTTATTATTTTCAATTACCAGAGGAATTTAATAGAATCATAGAATGGTTTGGGTTGGAAGGGACCTCAAAGATCATCTAGTTCCAACTCCCTGCCATGGGCACCTTCCACTAGAACACTTCCAGGGAGGAGGCATCCACAACTTCTCTGTGCAACCTGTTCCAGTATCTCAGCACTCTCACATTAAAGAATTTCTTCCTTGCTTCTAATGTAAATCTACCCTCTTTCAGTTTAAAACTGTTACCCCTCGTCCTATCCCTACACTCCCTGATAAAGAGTCCCTCCCCATGTTTCCTGTAGGCCCCTTTAAGTACTGGAAGGCTGCTATAAGGTCTCCCTGGAGCCTTCTCTTCTCTAGGCTAAACAACCCCAACTCTCTCAGCCTGTCCTCATAAGGGAGGTGCTCCAGCCCCCTGATCATCTTTGTGGCCTCTTCTGGACCCGCTCAAGCAGGTCCATGTCCTTCTTATGTTGGGGGCCCCAGAGCTGGATGCAGTACTCCAGGTGGGGGTCTCACAAGAGCAGAGTAGAGGGGAAGAATCCTCTCCCTCAACCTGCTGGCCACGCTTCTCTTGATGCAGCCCAGGATACAGTTGGCTTTCTGGGCTGTGAGCACACATTGCTGGCTCATATTCAGTTTTCCATCCACTGCTACTCCCAAGTCCTTCTCTGCAGGGCTGCTCTTAATCTACTCATTGCCCAGCCTGTATTTGTGCTTGGGATTGCCCTGACCCATGTGCAGAACCTTGCACTTGGCCTTGTTGAATTTTGTGAGGTTTGCACAGGCCCACCTCTCAAGCCCGTCAAGGTCCCTCTGGATGGCATCCCTTCCCTCCAGCGTGTCAACCGCACCACACAGCTTGGTGTCGTCGGCAAACTTGCTGAGGGTGCACTCTGCACCCACTGTCCATGTCGCCGACAAAGATTTTAAACAGCACTGGCCCCAACACCAACCCTTGAGAATGCCACTCGTCTCTGCTCTCCACTTGGACATCAAGTTGTAATTTTCTTTATTTCGTTAGAGAGCATATATTCCAAATATGTTTTTACAAAAAATGTACATACCTTGATTTTCTTGATTATAATGTATAGAAAATTAAGCCAAGATGTTCTAAAAATTATAGCTAAATATGTTTTTCATTTAATATAAAATTATTTTACTAGCAATTTTTTCACTTGATTTAATGTGCAACATACTTTATCGAATGCAGTATGCTATATTAAATGCAGTATATACCATTTCAGTGCATTTTTATATCTACAAAATTGTGCTATATTAAAAGCCTTTTCTGTAGTTTGCTAAATACAAAATCATGTCTGCTTTCTTAAAATGATTGCCATTTGTAGACCTTGAAGTATTTCTCTTGAGATTAGTAAATGATGATTGCATGTTTAGAAGTCTCTGTGAATAATGTAACAAATTTTACTGTTCTTTTAAATATCAGAAGACAAATAATAGCACTTCTCTCTGTGAGGTATTTGAAGCATTCATACATTCATATATTGTATGAATGCTTCAAATGATATATTATGCTAACTGTCAGTTCTATTAAGATAAAAATATGCAAATATTTTCAAGTTAGCATATGTGCAGGTGAATAAGCTATTGACTTCTAATAGTGCAACCATGTTATCTGCAGAACTGTTGTCTTGTTGTCTTCATTATGTTTTACTTTTCAGAAGAATGAATGTAGGGAAGGGACTAAATGTAGAGGATAAATTGATCAGGAAGGAAGGAAGAAATAACAGACAGAAAACCAGTGTTAAATCACCACCTTCTGTAGTAAAAATAAAGTTAGATAGATGACCAGAGTTTTATCTGGCTTTTTGGAGTTCTCGAAATATCACATATTGCAAACTTAGTTGTGTGTATTGGTATCAACAGTTATACAGGGATAGCCCACATAAAACTTAATGACTGTACTGCATGCGGCCTGATTGTACTTAATGATGATTCCACACATGGCCTTTGATTTTCTTCATTAAACTGCCTTTATCTTGACCCATGAGTTTTTCATCTTATTTTCTTCCCATGTCCTGATGAGGAATGGGAGTAATAGAGCAGCTTGGTGGATACCTGGCAGCCACCCAAGGTTAACCCACTACAGTCCTTTCTGGCACCCAACATGGGGCTCAAGATAATGGTAATTTTGAATTGAGTGTGCTATAACCATAGAAGTTAATAATTGGCAGGCTTCTGTGCAGGTCACGGAGTTTGCTTGCTGCAGTGCTTATCTCTTTATTTTTCTGAGCTTGGGAACACATTAATACAAACAATAGCTATGCACTTTGCTCTGGCATTGATGCCCTTACTGTGCTGGGGGAGCTGTCTTGTGGAGAGGATGAGGGAATACACCTCCCTCTTCCTATCCGGGACTGATGTGGGTGGTTTTGTTGTGCAGGCTCTCAAAGTCCTTGTTCACCCTTACATGAGATATTTAATACTACTAATTAACACTGTTGGCTTATGCCCTGAGGTGGCTGATCTCTGAGTGGCAGGGTGTGTGGAAGGATTTGGGCAGTTATCATCTCCCATAGCCTGGGATTCTACATCTGAATAGGCAAGTAATCCTGGCAAACTGACATGCCACCTGATAGAAGGGTGCCTTGCCTACCCCAATGAAAACCAGCAGCTTATAACACTGTACTGGGGCTTGGCCTGTGCCTATTGAGTCACAGTTCCTTACTATCAAGGGACTGTGGTTAAGACAGGGATCCAAACCACCTCTGAGAATGCCATGATTGAGACTGGGACCCAAACTACATCTAAGAACACGATAGTAGAGACAGGGACCCAAACTGCATCTGAGGACACCATGGTTGGGATAGGGACCCAAACAACAACTGCAGTAATTGCCCCAGTAGTGAAAAAGAAACAGTGGACAAGGAGGTCAATGGGTCCATATCATCGATTGGAGGAGGAGGAAGGGTCTGCTCAGGAAGCCAGTCCTTCAGCAAAGAAACAGGAGGAAGAAGTGAGATAAATCAGACAAGAGGTGGAAACTACTCAATCCCTGACCTCAAAAGAACTTCAAGACATGTGGAAAGATTACAGCCGCCAGCCAGGTGAGTGGATTGCTGCCTGGCTGCTCTGATGCTGGGATAGTGGGGCCAACAGTCAGCAACTGGAAGGTAAGGAAGCCCAACAGCTGGGATCCCTTGCTAGGAACCGAGGAATTGAGAGAGGAACTGGAAAAGAGGCAACAATCCACAGTCTCTGGAGATGGCTCCTCTCAAGTGTGAGGGCAAGATATCTGTTCAAGGAAGATCTTGTGAATTACCAAGGAAAGTGGACTACTGCTGAGGAAGGCATCCAGTATCTGAGAGAATTAGCAGTGCTGGAAGTCATCTACAGTGACCTAGACAACAACGAGGTCTCCAAAGATCCAGATGATTTGTATATATTTGTATATAGGCTATGTGAGGAAAGGTGGTCCAAAACACCCCAGCATCATATTCTAACAGCTTGGCAACAATGTATTGCCCAGATATGGATACAACTGTGGAGAGAGCATCTTCCTGGCTCCAAAATTTTGAAGAAAAACTCTCCCTCCTCATCCTCAAGGGCCAGTGCCTCGGCTGTCAGGGGTGTCCCACAGAGTCAGTCTCCTTCCACCCTGGTCAGAGGGAAAGGGAGACCCAGGTGCATGCTGCATGGCACTCTGGTTCTTCCTGCACCGTCTACCATGACATTGCACCAGAGGCAATATTGCACCAACTGAGACTCTCTGGTTCCTGTCCATGAGCTGATTCATCAACTGGAGAGCCAAAGCATGATTAGCAAGACTCACTCACCCTTTAATAGTCCCATATAGCCAGTGCAAAAGTCTGATGGAGGGTAGAGGTTAACAGTAGGCTACCATGGCCTGAACAAAGTCATTCTACAGCTGAATGCTGATGTACCAGACATGTTAGAGCTTCAATATGAACTGGAGTCAAAGGCAGCCAAGTGGCATGTTACAACTGACATGGCCAATGCTTTTTTCTCAATTCCTTTGCCAGCAGAATGTGGGCCACAGTTTACTTTCACATGGAGGGATGTCCAATATACCTGGAATTGACTGCCCCAGGGATGAAAGCACAGTCCTACCATTTGTCATGGACTAATCCAAACTGCACTGGAACAGGATGATGCCCCTGAACATCTACAATACATTGATGACATCATTGTGTGGGGCAACAAAGCAGAAGTGTTTGAGAAGGGAAAAAGAGTAATTCAGATCCTTCTGAAAGCTGGTTTTACCATAAAACAAAGCAAGGTCAAGGGACCCGCACAAGAGATTCAGTTCTTGGGAATAAAATGACAGGATGGACATCATCACATGGATGTGATTAATCAGATAACAATTATGTCCCCACCAGCTAACAAGAAAGAAACCCAAGCTTTCCTAGGCCTTGTGGGATTCCAGAGAATGCATATTCCAGGTTATAGTCAGCTTGTGAGCCCTCTCTATTGAGTGACCTGAAAAAAGAACTATTTTGAGTGGGGTTCTGGGCAACAGCAAGCCTTTGAGCAGATCAAACAGGAGATAGCTTGTGTGGTAGCTCTTGGGTCTGTCTGGAAAGGACCAGCTGTGCAAAATGTGCTTTACACTGTATCTGGGGAGCATGGTCTCACCTGGAGCCTCTGGCAGAAAACACCAGGAGAAAGCCAAGG
Organism: Strix aluco; assembly: GCF_031877795.1. Taxonomy (NCBI): domain Eukaryota; kingdom Metazoa; phylum Chordata; class Aves; order Strigiformes; family Strigidae; genus Strix; species Strix aluco. The sequence continues at coordinate 22,984,796 of NC_133970.1, forward strand.
TCAACCGAGGGGAGCCAAGGGGAGCTGCTCTGGAGCCAGCCCAATCCACAGCAGAGCAGCAGATCTTGGCACACAGGGGTTTTTCCTGAGGCAGGGAAATGACAGGGGAGTGGAGAGACCTGCCAGGAGCTGGCAGCTTGAGAGAGATGCTGACGAGGCCTGTGTTGCCAGAGCAACCACGGCCACCCCCACACCTACAAAAAGCAGTCTAGGGAGCACTGCGATCAGAGCAGTCAAACAGAGCATGGCCCGTCAGCCAGGACGTGGTGTGGCAGTTTGTGCAGAAGGGCGTAGTCACCCTACCAGCTCAAGAGGTGAGTTCAGTTGGTGGTCATAAGCCTCTCAGGAGGACCTTAGCTATGGTATCCATGAGGCAGAAAGCTGTCCTCTGCGCTAGCCAAAATGGATGTGGCAACCCAGACAGAGCTCCCACGAAAACATGCAGCCATCCAGGTCTCGGGCTGCAGGGAGGCCCAGAGCCTTTCACTGTTAACGGATGGTGGTAGTGAGAACAGCTGTGTGAGGTGTGACCAGGTGGATGATCTGCTCAACCTGGTGGCAGACCTACAGGAAGAAGTAGAAGGTTTAAGAAGCATCAGGGAGTCTGAGAAAGAGAGAGACTGGTGGAACCATGCTCTGCCCTCCCTGAAACAGAAACAGCCACCAGAAAAAAAAACCAAGATCACAGGGATCCTGTATCTTCCCCTTGCCAGGCAGAAGGCAGTAGCTTAAAGGAAAGGAATGAATGGAGACAAGTCCATGCTCGGGGCAGCAGGCAAACCCCCTCCTTGCCTGCCTCACCTTCCCAGGTGCCTCTGTACAACAGGTATGAGGCTCTGGATGTGGAAGGCCAGTCAATGGATGATATGGATCACAGTCCATCTACACCAGAGGTGTTGCCGGAGTCAGAAAGGCCTACCCTCCGTATCATGACCACCTCGATGAGGAAAAAAACACGGATTATATTTGTAGGCAACTCCCTTCTGAGGGGAACAGAGGGTCTAGTATGCTGGACAGACCCTCCTCTTAGGGAAGTCTGCTGCCTCCCTGGGGCCTGGGTTAAGGTCATCACTAGGAAACTTCCTAGCCTGGTACGGCCCTTGGACTATTACCCATTACTGCTCTTCCATGTGGGTGTCAATGAAGCCACAACGCATAGTCCAAGGGCAAATAAAAGAGACTTCAGGGCCTTGAGGCGGTTGGTAAGGGAATCTGAAGCACAGGTTATTTTTTCTTCTCTCTTTTCAGTTGCGGGCAGTGACACTGGAAGAAACGGATGCACCCAGTCTATTAATACATGGCTCCGTGGCAGGTGTCACCACCACAGTTTTGGGTTTTTCGATAATGGAATGGCCTACATGGCACCAGGCTTGCTGGCTTGTGACTTGTGGCATCTTTCTCAAAAGGGGAAGAGGGTCTTTCCTCATGAGCTAGCAGAACTCATTGACAGAGCTTTAAACTAGGCTTGAAGGGGGAGGGATATAATGTCAGGTTTGCCTGTGACAAGCTGTGAGATGGCATGCCAAGGTTTGAGGGACAGGGTGCTAGCAAGTGCCCTCAGCCTGTTTCTCTGTGACATGCTGGCTACACTGGAGCACACTTGAAGCCTTACAGAGATGAGCCAGGGGATCCTGAGGTAGTAGGAGCCAAGAGGGAAACACCCATGAAATGCCTCAAAGGAATTAAGGGGTGTTCCTCTAAGAAGGTAACATGGCCAACAGCCCAGCTGAAGTGCTTCTACACCAATGCATGCAGCATGGGCAACAAACAGGAGGAGTTGGAAGCCACCATGCTGCTAGAAAATTATGACCTAGTTGCCATTACTGAAACTTGGTGGGACACATCCCATGACTGGAGTGTGGTAATCGATGGCTACAAGCTTTTCAGAAGAGACAGACGAGGAAGGAGGTGCGAAGGGGATGCCCTCTACATCAAGAAATGGATAGATTGTGAAGAGCTGGTGTGGGTGCGTATGCTGGGTTGCTGAATTTTCCGCCCGCACTGACAAGGGAAAAGTACAACCAGCACTCGGGTCAAAAGATTAACGATGTCTAAAAGCAAGAAACAGTTACAAGAAGGCCAGAAGAAAAGAATGTGCTTGTTAAGGAAGAAACTAATAAAGAAGGGCCCTTTTGGAATTGCAAAAGCAGGAACTTATCTACTGGCTACGTGCAGCAATGTTTGTGGAAAGTACCGAGGGGAGCTATTTTTAGAATGCACAACAGTATATAAGGGCTTGCTTGCTAATAAAGTTTGAGCTTGGCTTCCAATCATATTGATTGTCTGTGGTCTTGTCTTCTGTGACCTGCATGGGAACTTGTCCCCACAAGCTGTCTCTGAAGAATAGCCACGAGCAGGTTGAAAGCTTATGGGTAAGAATTAGAGACTGGGGCAACAAAGGGAACCTTGTGGTCGGTGTCTACTACAGGCTGCCCAATCAAGGGGAGCCTATTGACGAAGCCTTCTTACTCCAGCTCCAGGAGGCATCGCGCTCGCAGGCTCTTGTCCTGCTGGGGGACTTTAACCACCCCAACGTTTGCTGGAAAAATACCACAGTGAGCTGTAGGTGATCCAGGAGACTCCTGCAATGAATTGAGGATAACTTCTTAAGCCAGGTAATAGACAGCCCTTGTGGGAATTAAGAACTGGTAGTTAGCAAAATGTAAACTGACCTTAAGGTTGGAAGAATGATTGTGAATGATAAGGTTGGAAGAATGATAACTGAGGCAACATTACAGAACACCATGTTGCGAGCATCAGAAACAGCAGGTCGGAACACCACCTGCAGAATGCATGGTGAGCGTATGAGCAGTAAACAGATAAAACCTGAAGGTCAGTAGGATGTAGAAGTAAAAACAAACCTATGTAAACAAGTGTGAATAAATTGGGAGCTTGCAGACAGTGCGGGGGCATTTGTTCTTGACAATGCTCCCCCTTCAACAAACTGGTGTGAGTTTGTTATTATTCAATACGTCGCCCCGGTCCCGGCTGGTCTGAGACCAACAAGTGGTGCCCCGTGTGAGCCGTACGGGAAATTGAAGAAGACAGCGACGTGCCTGTATGTGAAGGAGGAAAGTGGCGTCCAGACTTCAATATTCATTTAGCTGGTAAGTACCAAACAGCAGCACCCAGCTTTGGGAAAACTGCCAGCATACATAAAAGCAGAAGGGGTTTTCTTAAATTATCTGGTGAATACCAGACAGCAGCGCCTGGCTGTGGGAAGCTGCTAGCATACGGCTCTTCTTCTCTTTCTCTTAAATCATAGGGGTTTTTTTCTTTTTCTCGTAAATCATGGGGTCAGGGTTTTCTAAGGAACAAAAGCACTATATACAAGTTTTGAAGCAGTTATTGAACACTGCCTGATATTCAGTAACAGATGATCAACTGCATGAGTTACTGCGCTGTATCTTTAAATATTGTACATGGTTCCCGGTCAACGGAACTTTTGATTTAGCATTATGGTGGAAGGTCGGACAGGAGTTTTAAACTAATGAAGACCTGGGGAGTACATTGCCAACCTCTGTCTTCCTTACATGGCGATTGATTTACATGGCTTTACAACCACTGATAGGAGAAATACCTGAACCTGTCAGTACCTCGTCCCGACAGGAGAAAGAACTAACTACTTGTCCTGGTTTAGCCAGGATAGAGTTAAGTTTCCCCAGCAGTGGGGGGGGGAGCTCTAGCCGGGTTATTCAGATACCATGCAGATGTCACATCCTGGCGCCGAAGCGGGACAGTCGGTTACCGCGTGTACTGTGGGATTTGCTCTGTTCTCACTGCTGTATTGGTAGAGATTTTGCTCTGTTCATTGTTATTACTGTTATTCTTATTGTTATTGTTGTTGTTTGCTGCATTGCTGCTGCACTGCTGTATTAAACCTCTCCTTATCTCAGCCTCGGGGCTTTGTATTTCACTCCCTTTGTGGGGGAGGGGCAGCGGCCACGTGGTCTCAGACCCTGGCAGGGGCTAAACCATCACACTCCTACTGCCCCCCTGGCAGAAGCAAGTGGGGATGCAAAGGTTAAAGATGAGGAATTACAATCTGTACCTTCTGATTTTCCATCTCCCCCACTGGAGGCATTACTGGTAGAGATTCAGGGAAAAGAATCTAGGCTAGAGACATGTCTTAAGGAGGCACTGATCAATGGAGATCCTGTGGTGTTTCCAGCAATCTTAAAACCCAACCACCAGCCGCAGCATGAACCCCTGCTATACCCAGGTTTAAAGAACTATGGAAAAGCATTAATGAGAACGGGCTTCAAAACTCATTTACAACAGGTATACTGGAGGCAATCGCTCATGGGTATCAATTGGTCCCATGGGATTGGCTGGCACTTTTAAAAACGGTACTAATGCCGGCACAGTATTCTATCTGGAAAACTGAATTTTCAGAGATCTGTACAGTGCAATCCATGAAAAATTTGGCTGACAGTACACCAATAGGCTATGACATGCTGGTCGGCAAAGGGCGGTATAAAGACCCCCTTGTTCAAGCCCAGTAAGATCAGCGCTTGTTTACCCAGACCTCCCAAGCTGCTTTACTAGCATGGAAAAAGGTACCTGATGGGGAACGCAGAACGGGTTCCTTTGCAACCATCCAATTTATCGATTGTTTACAGGTGGCGATCTCTCGACAGGTAGATAACCCTGAGGCAGCCAAAGCTCTAATATTACAGCTGGCATATGACAGTGCTAATACTGACTGTCAAGAGGTGCTTGCACCACTCAGGGGAAAAACCCAGAAGCTTGGCGAATATCTGAAAGCTTGCGAAAATGTAGGTACTCAGAGCCACAAGGCGCAGCTCCTCGCTGCAGCCTTATCGGTAGTGCAAGGGCAACATCAACCGGCATCTAGGGGAACTTGTTTCTCATGTGGAAAGCCGGGACATTTTAAAAAAGACTGTAAACAAGAAAAGGAGCAAAACCCACTACCTTCTAAACCTTGTTCCAGGTGTGGGAAAGGATTTCGCTGGGCTAGTCAATGTCAATCAAAATTTGATAAGAATGGCATACCTCTTTCAGGAAACGGGAGGAGGGGCGCGAGGCCTGGCACCCCGACAAATGCCTGGGCCCCTTGGAGCAATCCTCAAGCATTCCACAGACAGGTCGAAGGGTTAACGTGCTCCGAGCAGCAACAGTCGTCAGCGCAGGGCTGGACCTCATTACTACCACAGAATTGATTCTTAAAGATCCAGACGTAACATACCTGGCTTCAACCGGAGTCTACGGGCCATTACCCTTGGGAATGGTAGGTTTAGTTTTGGGTCGATCTAGTATGTCCACGCAAGGACTGAGGGTAATTCCCAGGGTAATTGATGCAGACTGTCAGGGTGAGATAAAAGTAATGTTGCAGACATCAGGATTTCATGTACTTTCCCCAGGAACAAAAATAGCTCAGCTCGTGATATTGCTGTACTGGGGTACCTCAGGCAGCGTCAGCTCAGAGGGTTACTGCTGGATTCAGTAGTACAGGAGTTAAAGATGTTCTGTGGGCCACTGCAATTCAGACAAATAAACCGATTGTGACAATAAAAATTCAGGGCAGAACTTTTGAAGGTCTTATAGACACAGGAACAGATATTTCTATCATCACACAAGATTGGGCCACCAGATTGGGAATTGCAAAATGTTTCACTCTTGGTTACCGGCATAGGTGGCACATCTGCCCCACAACAAAGTAAGAGGGTCTTGCCTAGTGAGGGTCCAGATGGACAGAAAGGATGGGTACAGCCGTATATAATGGATTGTCCCTTGAACCTATGGGGGAGAGATTTGTTGGAACAGTGGAATGTAACCATTCAGACCCAGCCTTTTGGCAAGGGGCCACGATAATAACCCCCTGCCTGCAACTGACTTGGAAAGTACAAAAGCCGGTGTGGGTGGATCAGTGGCCCCTAAAAGGGGAGAGATTACAACATGCCCAACGCTTAGTTCAAGAACAGCTAGAAGCAGGACACACTGAACCCTCTAATAGCCCGTGGAACACACCTATTTTTGTAATACCGAAAAAAGGTGGAAAATGGCGACTTTTGCAGGATCTCAGAGCAGTAAACGAAGTAATGGAACCTATGGGAGCTTTACGACCGGGTTTGCCAAACCTTACTATGATACCTCAGAACTGGTTTTTAATTGTAATTGATCTTAAGGATTATTTTTTACAGTTCCACTACATCCAAATGATAGGGTGTTGTGGTTTAGTCCCTGCCGGGGTCTGAGACCACGCGGCCGCTGCCCCTCCCCCACAAAGGGAGTGAAATACAAAGCCCCGGGCTGAGATAAGGAAAGGTTTAATACAACAGTGCAACAGCAACACAACAAACAGCAACAATAACAATAAGAATAACAGTGATAACAATGAACAGAGCAAAATATCTACCAATACAGCAGTGAGAACCGAGCGATGGCATAACATATGTGTTAACCGACCTGTCTCGCTTCGGCACCAGGATGTGACATCTGCATGGTATCTGAATAACCCGGCTAGAGCTCCCCCCCCACTGCTGGGGAAACTTAACCCTATCCTGGCTAAACCAGGACATAGGGGTAAATTTGCCTTTTCAGTACCCGTAATAAATAATGCACAGCCCATGAAACGTTATCAATGGAAAGTGTTACCACAAGGGATGAAAAACAGCCCTACTATTTGTCAGCATTATGTCCACTCAGTGCTCGATCCAATTAGACAACAAAACCCTCATCTTGTAATATATCATTATATGGACGACATTCTGTTAGCAGCACAGGAGCAGGAGGCTTTACAGAAGGGGTATCAGCAATTGCAAAACTGGCTTGTTCAGCCAGGGCTTCAGATTGCCCCCGAAAAGATACAAGTAGAACCCTGGAAGTACTTGGGACATATATTGACCTACCGTACTGTTAGGCCGCAAAGGCTATGCCTTAATATAGAAGTCATGACACTGAATGACCTCCAGAAACTGTTGGGAACAATCAACTGGGTGCGACCGTACCTCGGTATAGCTACCCAACAATTAAAAAATCTTTTTTGATTTGCTAAAGGGAGACCCAGATTTAACATCCCCACGTCAAATAACCCCTGAGGCAAGGAGGGAAATAATAACAGTGTGTGAGCATATTGAACAATTCCAGGCAGACCGCCAGCGGGTCAATGTACCTGTTAGGTTGTTTGTATATTCTACTGCCCCTTATCCCTCAGCTCTTATCGGACAGTTAGCACCTGAATTATTATATTTGGAGTGGATTCTTTTACCAGCAACCCCAGAAAAAACAATAACACCATTTGTGGATCAGTGTGCTACCCTGGTAAAGAAAGGACGAGAGCGATGTCAAGCACTGACAGGACTTGATCCGCAGATCATACATCTGCCCTGTACTAAGGAACAGCTTAACTATTTGCTTATGCAATCTATTACCTTTCAGATAGCCTTTGTGGATTTTATAGGTGAAATATCTTTGACGTTATCAGCAAACAGGATATTGCAAAACATACCGATTTTACCACTTAAAATCGTACAGATCAGCCATACCCCACTTTCCACTGCGTTAACGGTTTTTTTAGACGGTTCCGGCAAGAATGGAAAGGCAGGCATTGCATGGAAACAGGACGGAAGGTGGCAGACTTGTACATGTTACCAAGAGGGTTCCACACAGAGAACTGAATTACGAGCAGCCATCCTAGCCCTGCAAATGTTTCCAAAGCAGGAAATAAATATGGTCACTGATTCAGCGTACGTAGTTAAGGTCATACAGCGACTCGAGATGGCATTAGTAAAAGAAATCAATGATAAGAAACTGTTGTCTATGTTTTTAACATTGCAATCATTAATTGACAAGTGTCGGCACCCTCTGTTTATCACTCATATTTGGTCACACACTGATTGACCATCGACAGAAGGCAATGCCCAGGCAGATGCAGTTGTAGCAGTCACGCTAGCCTTTCATAAAGCTCAGGCTTCTCACGATTTTTTCCACCAAAATGCACGGAGCCTGCAGAAGACATTTGACCTCACTAAATCACAGGCTTTAGACATCATCCGAGCTTGCCTGGACTGCCAGCAGACTGGGGGAACCCCCCCTGCCAATGCAGTGAATCCCAGAGGCCTGGAAGCCAATGAAATCTGGCAAACAGATGTAATGCATATACCATCGTTTGGTTGCTTATGGTGGGTTCATGTAACTGTTGATACATTTTCTGGGATGATACATGCCACTGCAGCCTCTGGAGAAAAGGCCATACACATACAGAGTCATTGGTTGAGCTGTTTTGCCAACATGGTCGTACCGAAAGAAATTAAAACCGATAATGGGCCTGGCTACACAGCTCGGAAAATACAACTACTTTTGCAGCAGTGGGGGATTCGGCATAAGACAGGTATTTCTCATAACCCCACAGGACAGGCAATAGTCGAACATGCACATGCTACACTAAAAGCCTTGATTTTAAAACAAAGAAGGGGGAATTCTCTGGACACACCACATAATCAACTGGCAATGGCTTTATATACTCTTAATTTTTAAACAGAAATCCTTTTGCCCTGACAGCAGCGGAACGTCATTTTAGCACCACAACAGACTCTATAGTTAAACTGCGGGTCTTGTATAAGGATCCCGAAGGAGACCCAACCTGGAGAGGGCCAGTAGATCTGCTGGTATGGGGGAGGGGGTACGCTTGTGTTTTATCGCCCACAGGTGGATACCAGCAAGGAAAGTCAAGCCATATCATGAGCTGGAAGGAGCAACCCTCCAACCTGATGCCACAGACCCCTCAACTGACGATGCAGGAATCGACGTGCAGGCTACGTTCCCCTAGGAACTTGGTGACTGCAGCTATCACTTGGGGACGTCTAAAACCACTACAACAGAAAGCAGAAGACATGATGGCATGGGTAGAAGCGATGCCAGTGCTGGAAAATACCTTTCTTGCCTATTTGGCCCTTATTTCAACCAACTCGGTGGTAAGTATAGGTTTGTTAATTTTGCCGGGAGCAGCTGGTCACGTATCTTGGACACACATTATCGACCCACCATTTTTTGCCCCGGTAAGCTGGTGGGATCTTGATGTACCAGTTGGCAATAACGACACACAGTGGACTGGAGGGGCTTGGCTTCCTCCTCGAGACACAGAGAATCAGTCATATCGTTTGAATGTTGCCAATATAACATTGTATGCGGATGCCCCCCCTGTGTGTATGTCCACAGGAGGAGGGGGTGCATGTGTGCAGCCACAACAGCACCTGTATTTTAGACCATCTGTGCAACTCATCCATATATTTTCTTGACTGGAAAAGAGACACGAATAAGCAATAGTACTGTCTGATATCAGATCATCGTTACAGATCCTCAATATTTTAGTTGTCTATCTACAGCCAATGTATCTAGCCATAAGCTTACAGTAATTTTTCCTTTGAGATGTAGATCTGAATTTGTAGTGCTGAGGCCTGAATAATAGGCCTGAAACAAGTTGACCTCTAGATGAGCTTTATAACTAAACATTATCCATTATTAGTATTTGTTACTTAGTAAAATCTGTATTACCATTAGCATTAATTATTAGTATTTGATCATTAACGAAATATATAGGCTTACTAGTCACTAGTGAAAGATGTAGCTTAGACAAAATGTAGTTATTAATAAGGATGAAATTCTGTGAGAATGTGTATCCAACTTTCTTTGTTTAGCAGTGTTAAAGAACCCAAGTGTTTGACCTTGTTAGAAACTCCCTTGGTTTTCCCCCCCCCCGAGCCCTGGCCAGGCTCTGTGTGAAACCCAACAGGAGGATGAAACCAGATGTTTCCGCTCAAAGAAAACTGCAAGTTATTTTGGCCTGCTGATTTGGATATATGAGGCTGGACCTGCTTACCAGCGACTTTGGATGCCTCACCTACGGATGGACGCATCGCGTAGGACTTCCCACTTGCAGGGAAAGGTACTCCAAATCCTCTCTGCAACCGGGACTCCTCAGTGATTGCGAATCTGGATATTAGCACCCCATTGTGTAGTAATGATTCGGTGCATTTGCCTTGTTTAATTATATATAGTAATAAGTAAGTGTACTATTCTGTATTTTTCTTACTGCTTATTTTTGTAGTACTTAGTTATATTCTTTAATTATTGGTAGTGAAATCAGTCTACTCTTTTCACTCTGATGTCTGAGTTTAATTGGCAAACTTGATCAGCATAACAGAATTACAGCTACCAGTCAGTTGTACTCGCCCTTAAGAGGGTAACTCTGAATTGTCTCAAGTAAACGAGCAATCTGCAACATAATTCATTACAGCATGAATTAAATGAGATTCAGAAATTAACGCATGATGACATCATGAGAGAGTTTGGAAAGTTTATCATGGCTCAACCCTTGGCATTAATTTGCAGGTCTGAACCTATGGATGTGGGTTTTAGCAGGCCTGGGATGCTTTATTTGTTTTACAGGATTTGCCATCCTGTGACGAGTATAACGCCTCCTGTCCACAGTGTGGAAGGCCGAAACGCAACTGATTGCAATGATCGCCATGGAAATAAAGCTACAAAACAAAGAAGGGGGAGATGTGGGAATTTAAGAACTGGTAGTTAGCAAAATGTAAACTGACCTTAAGGTTGGAAGAATGATTGTGGATAACTGAGGCAACATTACAGAACACCATGTTGCGAGCATCAGAAACAGCAGGTCGGAACACCACCTGCAGAATGCATGGTGAGAGTGTGAGCAGTAAACAGATAAAACCTGAAGGTCAGTAGGATGTAGAAGTAAAAACAAACCTATGTAAACAAGTGTGAATAAATTGGGAGCTTGCAGACAGTGCGGGGGCATTTGTTCTTGACAATGCTCCCCCTTCAACAAACTGGTGTGAGTTTGTTATTATTCAATGCGTCGCCCCAGTCCCGGTTGGTCTGAGACCAACAAGCCCTATCAGAGGGGATGCGATATTGGACCTGATGGTCACCAGTGCAAGTAAGCTAATAGGTGATGTCAGGATTGGAGGCATCCTGGGCTACAGTGATCATGCACTGGTGGAGTTCACAGTCCTGAGGGATATGGGACAGATAAAGAGTAAAGTCAGGACCCTGAATTTTAGGAAAGCAAACTTCCAGCTGTTCAAGAAGTTAGTCAATGGGACCCCTTGGAAACTGCCCTCGGGGACAAGGGAGCAGAACAGAGTTGGCTCTTGATCCCCAGGTGTAAGAAATCAGGAAAGGAAGGCAATAGACTGTCACAGATGAGTCGAGACCTGCTGGTTGAACTAAAGGGCTAGAAGGAAATGCACAGGCAGTGGAAGCAGGGACAGGTATCCTGGCAAGAGTACAGGGACGCTGCTCGATTGTGTAAGGATGGGGTCAGGAAGGCCAAGGCACAGCTGGAGCTGAACTTGGCAAGGGACGCAAAGAATAATAAGGGCTTCTATAAGTATGTCAGCCAGAAAAGGAAAGTCAGAGAAAGCATACCACCCCAATGAACTCGACTGGCAAACTGGTGACAACAGACAAGGAGAAGGCTGAGGTACTCAACAATTTTTTGCCTCAGTCTTCACTGGCATTTTCTCTTCCCACACCTCTCAAGTGCATGGACCTCAAGGCAGGGACTGGGGGAGTAAAGTCTCCACTATAAGAGGAGATTAGGTTCAAGACCACCTGAGGAACATGAACATACATACGTCTATGAGACCTAACGAAAATGCATCCCTGAGTCCTGAGGGAATTGGCTGATGTAGTTGCCAAGCCACTCTCCATTGTATTTGAAAAGTCATGGCAGTCAGGTGAAGTCCCCGGTGACTGAAAAAAGGGAAACATTGCACCCGTTTTTAAAAAAAGGTAGAAAGGAGGACCCTGGGAACTACCAACCTGTCAGCCTCACCTCTGTCCCTGGGAAGATCATGGAACAGATCCTCCTAGAAGCTATGCTAAGGCACATGGAGGACAGGGAGGGGATTCGAGACAGCCAGCATGGCTTCACCAAGGGCAAGTCTTGCCTGACGAACTTAGTGGCCTTCTATGATGGAGCGACTACATCAGTGGACAAGGGAAGAGATACGGATGTCATCTATCTGGACTTCTGTAAGGCCTTTGTCACAGTCCCCCACAACATCCTTCTCTCTTAATTGGAAAAATATGGATTTGATGGGTGGACTATTCAGTGGATAAGGAATTGGCTGGATGGTGACATCCAGAGAGTAGTGGTCAACTGCTCAATGTCCAGATGAAGATCAGTGACGAGTGGTGTCCCTCAGGGGTCCATACTGGGACCAGTACTGTTTAATATCTTCATCAATGACATAGTGGGATTAAGTGCACCCTCAGCAAGTTTGCAGATGACACCAAGCTGAGTGGTGTGATTGACATGCCTGAGGGACGGGATGCCATCCAGAGAGACCTTGACAGGCTTGAAGAGTGGGCCCATGTGACCCTCATGAAGTTCAACAAGGCCAAGCACAAGGTCCTGCACATGGGTCAGGGCAACCTCCAGTATCAATACAGGCTAGGGGATGAATGGATTGAGAGCAGCCCTGCAGAGAAGGACTTGGGGGTACCCATGGATGAAAAATTGGACATGAGCTGGCAATGTGCACTTGCAGCCCAAAAAGCCAATCATATCCTGGGCGTCATCAAAAGAAGCATGGCCAGCAGGTGGAGGGAGGTCATTCTGCCCCTCTGCTCTGCTCTGCTCTAGAAAGACCCCACCTGGAGTACTGCATCCAGCTCTGGAGTCTTCAGTACAGGAAAGACATGGACCTGTTGGTGTGGTTCCAGAGGAAGGCCGCAATAATGATCAGAGTGCTGGAACACCTCTCCTATGAGGAAAGGCTGGAAAGTTTGTTCAGCCTGGAGAAGAGAAGGCTCCAGGGAGACCTTATAGCATCCTTCCAGTACTTAGATGGGGCTTTTAAGAAAGATGAGGATAGGCTTTTATTAGAGCCTGTTGTGACAAGATAAGGGGTAATGGTTTTAAAGTAAAAGAGTGTAGATTTAGACTAGATATAAGGAAGAAATTTTTTATGATGAGGGTGGTGAAACACTGGAACAGGTTGCCCAGAGAGGTGGTAGATGCCCCATTCAAGGAAACATTCAAGGTCAGGTTGGATGGGGCTCTGAGCACCTTGATGTAGTTGAAGATGTCCCTGCTCATTGCAGGGGATTGAACTAGATGACCTTTAAAAATCCCTTCCAACACAAACCATTTTATGACAACTGATTAAGGGATCAGGAGCAAAAGTAGTGTTCTCCTCTGTCCTTCCAGTTGCAGGGAATGATGAGGGAAGAAACAGGAAGAGCCAGCTGATCAATACCTGGCTCCGAGCCTGGTGTCAGTGGCAGAATTTTAGTTTTTTTGATCATGGGTTGGTTTACATGACATCAGGCCTGCTGACAACAGATAGGGTACACCCATCTCAAAGCGGGAAAAGGATCTTTGCACAGGAGTTATCAGGGCTCATTGAAAGGTCTGTAAAATAGATTTGAAGGGGGAAAGGGATAAAACCAAGCTTGCTAGAGATAAGCCTGGGGGCAGCACACCGATGTTTGAGGTACGGTGTGCTAGCAAGGTCCTTCGGTCTGCCATCTCAGTGGAGGTAGGGGATCGAGATCCATGCAGCAGCAAAGACGCACAGTCACATAGGAATTAGGACTTCTCCCCAACAAAAGGTGGTGGGATCAATAGCTCAGCTCAAGTGCATCTAAACCAATGCATGAAGCATGGGCAACAAACAGGAGGAGTTGGAAGCCATTGTGCAGTTGGAAAAGTATGACATAGTTGCCATAACAGAAACATAGTGGGATGACTCACACAACTGGAATGATGCAATGGATGGCTATAAACTCTTCAGAAGGGATAGGCAAGGAAGGAGAGGTGGTGGGGTAGCCCCGTATGTTACAGAGTATTTTAACTGTCTAGAGCTTGATGATGGTGATGAAAGGGTCAAGTGTCTATGGGTAAGAATCAGGGGATGGCCAACAAGGCAGATAAAATGATGGGAATCTGTTACAGACCACCAACCAGGATGAAGAGACAGACAAAATACTCTATAAGCAGCTGGGAGAAGTCTCACAATCTCTAGCCCTTGTTCTCATGGAGGACTTCAACTTAGCAGATGTCTGCTGGAAATACAATACAGCATAGAGGAAACAGCCTAGGAGGTTCCTGGAGCGTGTGGAAGAGAACTTCCTGACACAGCTGGTGAGTGAGCCAACTAAGGAAGGCGCCCCACTAGACCTGTTGTTTGTGAACAGAGAAGGACTTGTGGGTGATGTGATGGTTGGAGGCCATCTTGGGCATAGCGATCATGAAGTGATAGAGTTTTCGATTCTCAGAAAAGTAAGGAGGATGGTTAGCACAACTGCTACATTGGACTTCCAGAGGGCAGACTTTGGCCTGTTTAGGGGCCTGGATGACAGAGTCCCTTGGGAGGCAGTCCTGAAGGGCAAAGGAGTCCAGGAAGGCTGGACATTATTCAAGAAGGGAATCTTAGAGGCACAGGAGCAGGCCATCCCCATGCACCAAAAGACAAGCTGGCGGAGAAGAAGACTGGCCTGGCTGAACATAGAGCTTTGGCCTGTCAGCTTGACCTTGGTGCCAGGGAAGGTTATGGAGCAGCTCATCCTGAGTGCCATTACCTGACACGTACAGGACAACCAGGTGATCAGGCCCAGTCAGCATGAGTTTATGTAAGGCAGGTCCTGCTTGATTAACCTGATCTCCTTCTATGACAAGGTGACCTGCTTAGTGGATGAGGAAAAGGCTGTGGATGTTCTTTACCTGGACTATAGTAAAGCCTTTGACACTGTTTCCCACAGCATTCTCCTGGACAAACTGGCTGCTTATGGCTTGGATGGGCGTACTATTCACTGAGTAAAAACTGTCTGCATGGCTGGGCCCAAAGAGTTGTGGTGAATGGAATTAAATCCAGTTGGCAGCCGGTCACAAGTGGTGTTCCCCAGGGCTCCGTATTGGGGCCAGGTCTGTTTAATATCTTTATCAGTGATCTGGGTGAGGGGATCAAGTGCACCCTCAGTAAGTTTGCAGACGACACCAAGTTGGGTGGGAGTTTTGATCTGCTTGAGGGTAGGAAGGCTCTACAGAGGGATCTGGACAGGCTGGATCAATGGGCCAAGGCCAATTGTATGAGGTTCAACAAGGCTCAGTGTCAGGTCCTGCACGTGGGTCACCACAACCCCATGCAATGCTACAGGCTTGGGGAAGAATGTCTGGAAAGCTGCCTGGTGGAAAAAGTCCCGGTGTTGTTTGAAAGCCGCCTGAATATGAGCCAGCAGTGTGCCCAGGTGGCCAAGAAGGCCAATAGCATCCTGGCTTGTATCAGAAATAGTGTGGCCAGCAGGACTAGGGAAGTGATTGTCCCCCTCTACTCCTCACTGGTGATGCTGCACCTTGAATGCTGTGTTCAGTTTTGGTCCCCTCACTACAAGAAAGACATTGAGGTGCTGGAGTGTGTCCAAAGAAGGGCAACAAAGCTGGTGAAGGGCCTAGAGAACAAGTCCTATGAGGAGCGGCTGAGGGAACTGGGGTTGTTTAGCCTGGAGAAAAGGAGGCTGAGGGGAGACTTTATCTCTCTCTACAACTACCTGAAAGGAGGTTGTAGGGAGGTGGGTGTCGGTCTCTTCTCCCACGTAACAAGTGGTCGGATGAGAGGAAATGGCCTCAAATTGTGCCTGGGGAGGTTTAGATTGGATATTAGGAAAAATTCCTTCACTGAAAGGATTATTAAGCACTGCAACAGGCTGCCCAGGGCAGTGGTTGAGTCACAATCCCTGGAGGTATTTAAAAGACTGTAGAGGTGGCGCTTAGGGACATGGTTTAGTGGTGGACTTGCAGTGCTAGGTTAACAGTTGGACTCGATGATCTTAAAGGTCTTTTCTAACCAAAATGATTCTATGATTCTAGGAGAGAATTAACTTTGGAAACAACAGTGCATTAAGTATGACGGATAATCAGTATGCACAAGACTATACCATAATGGAGGAAATCTGATACTGTACTCAGTGTTCCTCTTCAGTTAAGAATACTGTTAACTGAGATCTTCCTTTTCAATGATCTCTTAACTATTTTCTGCTCTTTACTCACAATATTCAGTCTGAACATATAAGCACTCAGATTAATGCTATAGGTTTGCAAATCATTTACCCATCCACACACTTATCCAAGTATTGAGATATTTATTGACTCAGGAACTAAGGGGGGTTGATACTCCTCTGTTGCCTATGGATGAAGTTAAGTAATAAGAATAGTGGTTTTGGAAATTATGTCTCTAGGAAATTTTCTACTCTGCTCATTATGAACTGTCCTGGTTTAACCAGGATAGGGTTAAGTTTCCCCAGCAGTGGGGGGGGAGCTCTAGCCGGGTTATTCAGATACCATGCGGATGCCACATCCTGGCAGGTCACATTTTTTCCTGGCGCGGGAGCGCGGTGCACTCGTGGTTTTGTACATCGTGCTTCAAACTGCTGTATTTGGTAGCTATTTTGCTCTGTTCATTGCTATCACTATTACTGTTATTGTTATTGTTGTTGTTTGTTGTGTTGCTATTGCATTGTTGTATTAAACCTTTCCTTATTTCAGTCTTGGGGCTTTGTATTTCACTCCCTTTGTGGGGGAGGGGCAGCGGCCGCGTGGTCTCAGACCCCGGCAGGGGCTAAACCATCACAACTTTGGCGCCCAACGTGAGGCTGCAGAAGACTGAAATAAGGACAAAAGGAGAAGTGTGTTAGAGCAATCTGTTAGGTATAATTTTTCTGTTTTACTTGTATTGTTTGATAAGAAATGTTTGCAATGCTGGGCAATTTGCTTGCGTGGTGGGGCTGGATTAATCCTCATGTCCACTCTGTGCTCCTAGTACTGGCATTTATTGTTGGTGGAAAATGTGGCAAGGGCTGTATTTTGCTCTACTGGTTACTGTCTGCTTATAATGGGCTCGTTTCGCTGCTTGTGGGGGTGCACCGCTACCTGTTTGCTGCCTGGGCTTTTGTTTGGGGTCTCACCCCCTCTATGGGTGAGCCAGGGGAGGAGATTCTCTCGGTTTTTGAGAGTTTCAGCTATCCCTGGAGCCTCCTGGCCACTGTGTTCGCGGCACAATGCTTTCTAAATGTCTGCCAGATCTTGTTTTGGGCCATGCGGTACTTCTCCAACAATAGCACCACCCGGAAACCTGCCCCGGGGGCAGATAGTTATAAATGGCAAGGTGTGTGGGAAAAGATGGGCAAGTACCTGAGTGAGTGGTCACCCCCAACGTTCTGGGATTTTACTCCCGAACAAGTGCAGAGTCCTGATAAACTGGTGGAGTGTTTGGAAAAGGTGTGCTGCCAATCTGACAAATCCCGGGAGACACAAATCCTTGCGATGTGCTGGGGGCTTGCCCATGCTTACCGTGTCATCTTTAACACTGATCACTGCCCTCAAGGGGGCGAAAGAGCTGCAGGGTCTGAAAGTGAGCCTGCTGGTACAGCAGCTGGGCCAGGGGGACAGGCAGTGCCAGTACCGGTCGCCTCCACCAGCACAGCAGCTGGGCCAGAGGGACAAGCAGTACCAGTATCAGTTGCCCCGATACGAAAAACCAAATATACCAAAAAATCCCCTCGCAGTGCACAGGGTGATAATGAACCAGGCCCATCACGAGAGCAGGAGGAAGAGCCGGAGGTAATCATCCGATCTCTATCCCTCAGTGAGTTGCGAGATATGTGGAAGGATTACAGCCGCCTTCCAGGCGAGCAAATTTGCACCTGGTTGCTCCGGTGCTGGGATACTGGAGCTGCTGGTTTGGAATTGGAGGGGAGAGAGGCCAAGCAGGTGGGACCTTTAGCCAAGCAGGCTGGTATTGACAAGGCAATAGGGAAACAGGCTCAAACCCTCAGCCTTTGGAAGCGACTCCTGCTCGCTGTGAGGGAGAGGTACCCCTACAAGGATGATGCTCTATGTCGGTTAGGCAAGTGGACCGACATGGAGAAAGGCATCCAAAACCTCAGGGAAATGGCTGTGTTTGATATGATCTATGGTGATCTGAATGATGAGCAGTCACCATTGGATCCAGATCTGGTCCCTTGCACACAGCTGATGTGGCGGAAGTTCCTGCAAAGTGGAACAGAGGGACATTCCAAAGCATTAGCAGCAGCATCCTGGTGGCGAGACAATCAGACAGTGGATGAAGTGACTATGCATCTCCGGCACTATGAGGGGAGTCTCCCTTCCTCCCTGTTATAGACTATCTTGCCAAAATGATGCAAGTTAGGACAAATTAAATTTCAATTATTTATTTTAGCAAGCGGCAATAAGCAAAACAGCGCTGGGCGGCCGGGGAGTCCCTGCTCCACCAAGGGCGCGCACTCACTTCCCGAGGGTTCATCTTTTTTATATCCTCCGCCTTCCGGTATCGGGTCTCTCTGAGAGGTGTACCCTGCGTCTGCGCACTTTGCAGCTAGGGGGTCGCTCCATCCGGGTCTTCCTCACGTCACCAGCTTCTCGTATTTCCTACTTTCCTGAGAGTGGCTCACAAAGTCTTTGTTTATATCTTACAGAATATAGACACTACCCCCTTTTTTTTCTTCTTCTTCTCCCCTTTGTCTTTCTCCCCTTTGTCCTTCTTCCCTTTCTCCCTCTTTTCAGTCTTTTGCCTAGTAGGAGTCCTTGCTTCAGCATTTCAACTTAGATAAGCACTTGCAGTCAGTTAGTCGTTACACAGTGTAATAGTTAAGATTAAGCTTAGGCCAACATAGTTTATGGAATAACATGTCACGAGCTCCCAGTATCTTCAATGGAATTTGATGAACAAACAGTTTACTGTCTATCACAATCCCCCCTTTTTCTTTTTATCATTTTGTTCATCAAATCGTTGCAATTCTTGTTGACTTAACAGGAGAGTTTTTTTCAATTTAAAGTCATCATCTAATTGATTGTTTTTGGCTTTAATGAGTATTGGACGGGTGACAGATATCAGATATGTTACCCGTTGCATCATTCTCCAAGTTATGACATATAATATTATTGACAAAGTCAAACTGATTAAGATTAATATCAAGAGAACCACAATGGGGTGACACAACTTGTTCAAGATGCCTGTAGCAGTAGGTGACCATCCAAAAAGGGTGTCCCACCAGTTATGTTTTGCATTCTTTTTTGCTCTTTCCAAGACTCGGTGTATTTCTTCCACATTGTGATGAACAGTTATTAGAGTTTTCTGTCCGTTTTCTCTAACTTTCTCTAAAATTCTAACTAAGTCTTTGTGTTGAAGTAACTGCTTAACCAAAGTGAGGTTCATTCCAATGGGTGTAGGTTGTAGATTATGTATTAATGTATAATTGGATTGCAGGAGTTGGTAAGACGTGACCGGGGTTAAATAGGAAAAGTCACATCCGATTATCTTTGTGAAGTTGCAAACACAGAGATTTGAATAATTTTTTGTCTCTATTATGATCTTGTCTACGGTTAAGAATTCACAAACCGTCCTCAAACATACATAACCTTCGCCAATATATATAAGTATTGTTTTAGGATTTTCATTGGGATGGACCTCAAAGTGACAAATATTTTGTTCGGTATCTAAACAAATATCTTGTGCCTCAATTGCATTGCCTTCACAAATGAATCCTTGTTGTTCCCGTACAATGCAGGACTCTAGATTGACAGTTTGCCATTTTTCGTTTACCTTTCGGGCCCATACTCTATGCTCAGAAGGATAGAGTATGGTTCCGTTGTGATTCAGCCCTAATGCAATGATAGGATAAATTTGGTATATGGTGGCATTGTAAATAGTGAGTATAAAGGTAGTAGCTGTGTTTGTGATGGGGTCATAGGTAAAGTTTACCAGGTTCCACCAGGATTGGAGTTTCTTTTTAAAATTAGTAGCACTGTCCCAAATTATTCTTCGAATTTCAGTAGGAAGAATACCTTCTTCACCTTCTCTTATAATTGAGGTAGTTATCGACTGCATCCATATTTGAGTTTGGATGCAGCTGAGAGCTAAAGAGAGGTTATTTTGGAGTACACTGAGTGTATCTGTAATCAATTCATGATCCTTTATATTTACCTTTTCCCCTTTTGGTAATATATTTGACAACAGCCACTGGTTAGTCCCCAAAGTCAATAAGGAAGATCGCAAAGGCCTTTGTATATTAGTTAAATCACTAATTGAGGTAGCCAATTTGTTCATTATCACCTCCGAATCAATACTATTTAAAACTCCCAATCCTGTTCCTAAAGCACCGGTTAAGTCTCTTTGCGTTCTTTTTGTGTGAGGAGTTTGTTTTTGCAGCCAGGTTGTCCATCCCTCGTAAGAAGTCTTTAGGAAAGGTGAACATGCTGGTTGAATATTTGAAACATTATTTTGTATTAACAATTCAACTTGTTTGAGAGACTACGCCGGGTTAAACAGCATTTGTTGTTTACCTGTATTTCTAATTGCATATGGTCCAATTTTAAAAATTCTTGGGCTAAGCACCACTGTTGGTTGTGTTGGAACAGTATGAGTAGTCTGAGTAGTCTCTTTGGGAGCGTGGGTTGTGGTTGTTGTAGTTTCCTCCTGTATATTCAATGGAAATCGGAAAGATATAGCTTGATCTCCTGACCTGGTCCCTTTCAAACAAACTATGGACACCGGTTGGGTTGCAGTAAATGCATACCAACAGGCTTCCGACTCACAACGGGTTTGAGTTATTTTAGATTCCGTTTTGTCTCTGATAACGATTTGAGTAAAAGGGGGCTGACGGACGGTTTGAATTAAAGGGTGTCGACTTATTATCACATTTACATTGAATACTCTGCAGCCTATCTGTATCTCATCTCCTTTTTTAGCTGTCCAGGTATGGGATGAATTCTCCCATTTATATGTTTGGAGTGTTAGGTTATTGTTTAGTATGGCAGTTGCTAACTCTGTCCCATACAAATCTGCATCCATACTTCCTGTATGTCCATAATAAGCATCTGTCCAAGGCCATATAATTTGATTAGTTAGGGTATGTTCAAAAGGTTGGTGGGATTGGTTAGTCGTTCTAGCCCATCTTGGTAGTGTATTCATTGTAGCTAATACACCTAGCCAGACTATCCAATAGCTCCAATAGAAGGCTGACGGGATTCTATAGATTTGCATATTTTTTCTTAGTCTCTTTTGTATCGGGGTGTCTGACACTCTCGTCTGGTCCTTCTTCCTCAGAGGTCCTTTTTTCTTCAGAGTAGGGCAGTAAAGTTTTCCCCACTTTGATACGTCTCTGCCTCCTCTGCCTACTCTGTTGCTTAGAGCAGCAGGGTGTTCCATCTTCTCGGCAGCAGCCGTATTCTTCAGGGGTACGTTTGCCTCTACTCCGGGACACATAGGTCTCCCAGTTTTTATCTTTGACCTCGGGTTCACGACAGGGGACCCAGGGGATGTGCTTTCTACAGATCACCCTTAGGATCTGAGAGTGCTATTGAGTAGGCCAATTAGAGTGAGTGCACTCTCTTTAGTAAATATTTTCTACCAAGTTTTAGAATCTCCAGTTTTAGGGCCTGATTAGTTAATCTCTGTTCTCGTTAATAACACTGATTACAACTAGACCGAAGATTTATTCCATGTGCATTATGAATCCCCCAGCCTTCTTTACATACATTACACTTTACACTTTATGCATATAAAAGGAAAACAAATATAAGTTTCAATTGGACAAAAATATCAGGGTCTCACTCATCGAGTCCTTCGTAGGTTCTTATCTCACAATGTGTAGAGAGTTCTTTCAGGTTTTCCGAAGGGTGACTCGTAGATCCCCAGGAGGGCTGGTCACTTTCCAGGCTGGATCCTGTATAGGTCCCTTTACTCGGCTCGCGTGTGTCCACCCCTTCTCAGCAGTCCGAACAGCAGTTTCTGTAGTGATAAGAGCAACATAGGGTCCTTCCCAACGGGGGGTCAAAGAAGATTCTTTCCATGATTTGATTAGTACTTTATCTCCTGGTTGGATTTGATGCA
Organism: Strix aluco; assembly: GCF_031877795.1. Classification (NCBI taxonomy): domain Eukaryota; kingdom Metazoa; phylum Chordata; class Aves; order Strigiformes; family Strigidae; genus Strix; species Strix aluco. The sequence goes on from NC_133970.1 coordinate 23,006,704, forward strand.
TGGTCACATCCAATGGAGGTCTTTGTACTACCATCCCCCGAGTCTGTAGTTGTTTTCTCCTTGCCATTAGTTGTATCAGGTAGGACTTTATCTTTAATTCTTCAAGTTGGGGGTGATCCGGTGGCATTTCTAAATCATAGGGCATCCCATATAGCATTTCAAAGGGAGAAATGCCTACATCAGTTCGGGGCTGAGTTCTGATATTTAACAAGGTTAAAGGGAGACACTTTACCCATGACATTTTAGTTTCTAACATTAGTTTGGTAAGTTGTTTTTTTATTTCTCCGTTCATACGTTCAACTTTCCCTGAGCTCTGCGGGTGCCACGGAGTATGGTATTGCCACTGTGTACCCAGGGCAGCCAAAGTCTCTTTGGCTACTCTGGATACAAAGTGTGGACCCCTATCTGAGTCTATTGCTTCTATTGTTCCATACCGAGGTATAATTTCTTCAAGTAATATCCTTGTTACTGTGTGAGTTGTGGCTCGGGTTGTGGGAAAGGCTTCTACGAATTGAGTTAAATGATCTATAATTACTAATAGGTATTTATACCTCCCTACTTTTGGTAATTCAGTAAAGTCTATTTGTATTCTTGCAAAAGGTCTATGAGCCAATTCTCGCCCCCCATATACTCGTTTTCTTATTTGATGTTTATTTACTTTTTGACAAACGAGACATTCTCCTATCACTCGTTTGGCTATATCATATATCCCAATGCACATGTATTTAGTTGCAAATTGATCCACTAATGCCTGAGTTCCCCAATGAGTGTTTTTATGGAATTGCTGCATTATCTTGGTAGCTATGGGTTTTGGGAGAACTTCTCGGCCGTCCGGGAGTTCCCATTTTCCATTAGCTTTCTGTTTAATCCCCATTTGATTTAATTTTGTTTGTTCTTGAACAGTAAAACTTAAAAGTTCATAGGATTTTCCATGGAAAAAGCACCACTTAAACCCTGGTCTTTCACATACACATTCTATACCGTCTACTCCGTATTCTTTCCAGTAACCATAACAGGGGAGGTAATTATTTTCACAATTAACACACCGCTTTCTGTCCTCTATCGGATCATCCAAGTCCAGTGCTGATAGCGCTGCTCTCTTTGCCTCTTGATCAGCAAGGTTATTCCCCCGTACTAAAGGATTTAGCCCCCTCTGGTGTCCTTTTACGTGTACTACCGCAATTTCGCTGGGTCCTCGTATAGCTTGTAAAATTTGTGATATTAACTCCTGATGTACTAGGCTCTTCCCCCGAGAATTGATTAAACCTCTTTCTTCCCATATTTTCCCAAAGGTATGTACTATTCCGAAGGCATATTTAGAATCAGTGTATATAGTTCCCACTTTTCTATTTAGTAATTGTAAAGTCTTTAATACTGCATATAATTCACATGTCTGTGCTGACCTGCTGGGACTCAAGGGTCCTGATTCTATTACCTTAAAAGTTTTTCCATCAATTATGGCATACCCTGATTTTCTTTTCCCTTCTACCACTCGAGAGGATCCATCTACAAATAATTTTTCTCCTTTCCCTAATTCCTCCTCTTCCAAATCTGGTCTTATCTTAGTCTGCTCCTCGATGTTACGGAGGTAATCATGAAAAAGATCTTGACTAGGTTCTCCATACAAAAATTGGGCTGGATTTTGTAACGATGTTGTTTCAAGGGTCAGGTGGGGGGACGTAATGAGGATTGTCTCATATTTTACTAGTCTAGCATCGGTTATCCATTTTTCTGCTTTTTGTTGTAACACACCTCTAATATTATGGGGTGATAGTACCCTTAATTCACTACCAAAAGTTATTTTATGTGCTTCCTCAACTAACAAAGCAGCTGCCACCACAACTTGTAGGCACGTAGGCCATCCCCGACTTACGGGGTCCAGTAATTTTGAGATATATGCTACTGGTTTCTTTTTTCCTGCCCATTCCTGGGCTAATACTCCAAATGCAGTTCCTTCCTCTGTGTTGACAAATAAGAAAAATGGTCTTTTCAGGTCGGGTAAGCTCAGAACAGGAGCATTTACTAATTCAGTTTTTAGTTCTTTTAACCGTTGATCATCTTCCTGAGTCCATTTTAATAATCCATTTTTAGTTATTTTGGTGTATAAAAACTTTACCTTTCCACTATACCCTTCGATCCACTGCTTACAATATCCAAAGAGCCCTAATAGCTGCCGGACTTGTTTTTTAGTTTTTGGACTTGGTAGGGAAAGTATCCCTTTCACCCTTTCTGGATCCAATTTCTTAGTTCCTTGACTTAATTGATGCCCTAGGTATTTAACTTCCTTTTCAACAAATTGCAATTTGGATTTTGACACTTTCAGTCCCTTTAAGCTCAGGAAATTTAACAACTTGATGCTTTCTTCCCGAACCCTTTCCTCATCCTCCCCTGCTATTAAAAGATCATCTACATACTGGACTAGGGTAAGGGTATCTCCTATCTGGTAATCCTGCAAAATTTGTTCTAAAGCTTGCCCAAACAGGTTTGGGGATTCAGTGAAACCTTGGGGTAGGACTGTCCACCGGAGTTGAGTTTTCCTGTGGGTGTCTGGGTCCTCCCACTCAAAAGCAAAATAGTTTCTACACTCCTTTTTTAAGGGACATGCCCAGAAAGCGTCTTTCAAGTCTATTACACTGTACCACCGGTCGTTCGGGCCTAATTGACTTAAGAGAGTGTGTGGGTTAGCTACTACAGGGAATCTAGTTACAGTCCTTTTGTTAATTTCCCTTAGGTCATGGACTAATCTGTACCCCCCATCTGCCTTCTTGACAGGTAAAATGGGAGTATTAAAAGGGGACATGCAGGGTTCCAATAATCCCTGCTTTATTAATCTCTGAATTTCTGGTTTTAATCTTTGCCTTCCCTCCAGAGGTATGGGATATTGCTTAATCCTCACCGGTACTTCAGGATCCCGGATGGTTACCATAAAAGGTTCAACATTCAGTTTTCCCACCGTATCCGGAGTGTACCACACTTCAGGGTTGATTTTAGTCTCATCTTCAACCCGTAGGGGGCATAGTTTGATTTCAAGTTTGTGTTCTGTTACTTCCAAACTAATTCCTAATTCAATCATTAGATTTTTTCCCAGTAGGTTATAATCTGCTTCAGGTACTAACAATAAGGATCCCACCCCCACTTTAGAATCTGTTTCAAGGAGTACATCTTTAATTACCGGTATTCCGAATGGTTCTCCTTTCGCCCCAACTACTTGTACTTTTTCTGATGAAATCTTACATCCTTGGGGCAATGATTGAACAGTAGATCTCTCCGCTCCTGAATCTACTAAAAATTCTACCTCCTGTTGCTGAGGACCTACTTTTAACTTTATCAAGGGTTCAGTTCGTTCTCGGGTCCCCAGCAAATAGAGCCCCTGACACTCCTAATCTTCTTTAAACATTCTCTCATCCATCATTCTCCTTCTGCAGCTCTTCTTTGTGTGACCTTTTCTTCCGCAATAAAAGCAGACAATACTCCCTTTTTCTCTCTCTCTCTCCGGTTCCTTTGATCTATAGTCTGTTCTTTGACCTTCTTGTTTTCTCCCAGCACTGTTCACTCTCTGTCCTTCCCTTATCGCAGCTACCATCATTCTGGTATGTTTCTTTTGAGTCTCGTCCTTCCTTCGGACATAGACTTTCTGTGCTTCTCTCAGTAATTCATCCAACCCCCGATCCTGCCAATCTTCTATTTTTTCTAGCTTCTTTCTAATATCTATCCATGCTTTTGCCACAAATTGTGTCTTTAACAATGCCTGTCCCACTGGGGTATTAGGGTCTAGTCCTGAGTAAAGCTGAAGATTTTTCCTCAGTCTCTCTAACCACTCAGTAGGAGTTTCATCCTTTTTCTGATGTTCACTAAAGGCTTTGTTTATATTTTGTCCTCTAGGGACTGATTCCCTTATACCCTGGATTACAATCGTCCTCAGGTCTTGCATATGACCTCTATCGATTTCATTTTGATTATTCCAATTAGGTCGATTTAGAGGTTATTTTACATCTGCTGCTGGACCTTGCTGATGTTGTTGATCCCAAATTCTCATTCCTGCTCTCCTGATCATATCCTTTTCTTCAACAGTGAATAGTATAGCCATTATGGCTTGTATTTCATCCCAGGTATAGATGTTTGGTCCTAAAAACTGATCCACCCGCTCCGCCACACCTAAGGGATCCTCCAATAGATTCCCCATCTCTTTTTTAAATTCTCTGACGTCCCCTGAATTAAGAGGGACAGTCACATATCCCATGCCAGGCTGGGGTCCTCCCATCGCAACCTCCCTTAGGGGGTACAAGCCACTATCACCCCACCCCATTCTAGTTTGACTACGGGTTATTCGTCTCGGTTCTTTCGGGGATTCAGGTGGGGAGTCTGAATTCTCTGGGTCCTCCGGCGCAGTCGGAGGAGGTGAAGGCGCCGGAGGTGGGGGTGGAGGTATGTAAGGAGGAGGAGAGGTGGGAGGTTCGTCCTCATCACGTACCTTCTTTTTCTTAACTTTTTCTTTTAGAGGATATAGATTTATTCGGGTATCTGATGCTATCCATACCTGTGCATATTCACTCTCCTCTAAATTAAAGGGTTCCCTTGAGTTGACATAAATGTTTAGGGCTTGGCAGACCCATTCTTCAAAGGACCCAAAAACAGGCCAATAGAGATGATCGCCTCTGATTTGTTTCCCTCCCCAAACTTCCATACAATAATAAATCATTTTTGCTTTGTCCTTACCCCGCCTAGAGGGGTAATCTTCCCAATGGTTTAACATCAAGCCTAAAGGGCTATCTGGTGGTATTTGGGGGTACCTCACCTCGGGTCCCAAATCACCCATGGGATCAGAAGGCTTGCTTTTCTTCTGTCCCATCTTCCGGAGCGCCTTCACACACTCACACAATTCGCTTCCCCCTTTTCGTGACCCAGTCCCTCGCGGGATATGGGAACTGCACTACCGAGGGGTCCGCACTCGCTTCGCCCTGCTGGGCGTCTCACACACCACGCTCCGGGAAACCCAACCCCAACCGAACGGTAACCGGCCTATACTCACGCAACCCTGCGTCTTCGTCCGGGGCTTCGTGCACAAAGATTACGGGGTTACCGGTATTTTTTTTTTTGCTTGTTGCCGAGTTTTGGAGTTTGTCGGTAGAGGGCGTGATGTGATAGCACTCAGCCGGGGCCGCTGAACTCAGCGGGGCGCCTCCCCATATCGGGCTTCCCACCAGATTGCCTCTATCCGAGTCACGGCACCAATTTTGTTATAGACTATCTTGCCAAAATGATGCAAGTTAGGACAAATTAAATTTCAATTATTTATTTTAGCAAGCGGCAATAAGCAAAACAGTGCTGGGCGGCCGGGGAGTCCCTGCTCCACCAACGGCGCGCACCCACTTCCCGAGGGTCCGTCTTTTTTATATCCTCCGCCTTCCGGTATCGGGTCTCTCTGAGAGGTGTACCCTGCGTCTGCGCACTTTGCAGCTAGGGGGTCGCTCCATCCGGGTCTTCCTCACGTCACCAGCTTCTCGTATTTCCTACTTTCCTGAGAGTGGCTCACAAAGTCTTTGTTTATATCTTACAGAATATAGACACTACCCCCTTTTTTTTCTTCTTCTTCTCCCCTTTGTCTTTCTCCCCTTTGTCCTTCTTCCCTTTCTCCCTCTTTTCAGTCTTTTGCCTAGTAGGAGTCCTTGCTTCAGCATTTCAACTTAGATAAGCACTTGCAGTCAGTTAGTCGTTACACAGTGTAATAGTTAAGATTAAGCTTAGGCCAACATAGTTTATGGAATAACATGTCACGAGCTCCCAGTATCTTCAATGGAATTTGATGAACAAACAGTTTACTGTCTATCACACTCCCAACATGCTTTGGTTTCAGCCGTAGAGGAACTGTCTCAGAGGCTCCAGAAAATGGAACAGGACATGTCCTATGTTCCGCCTGCACGGGCCGATGTCTCAGCCATTAGAAGCAGGCGTTTCCCCACCCAAGAGAAGGGCGGTAGAAGGTACACACCACGGGGCACCCTGTGGTTCTTCCTCCGCGACAATGGGGAGAATATGAGAAGGTGGCATGGACAGCCCACTTCCGCCCTAGCTGCACGAGTACAGCAACTGAAAGGGAAGACCACCATGAAAGGGGAGTCTTCCAAGAGAGATGCAGCTCCAGTGTCTAGTCAGAAACCCCCCAGACAGAATAGAATGGCCAACAGTATGCTTGACCCTCTTGAGGGGACCAGTAAGTCATTCCTGCAGGAGTCACTCTTAGATCAAGTGAGTGATGGTGAGCAGGATTAGAGGGGCCCTGCCTCCAGCCAGGTGGAGGAAAGGGATAATCCGATTTACTGGAAGGTGTGGATCCGATGGCCTGGCACATCAGAACCACAAGAATACAAGGCCTTGGTAGACACTGGCGCACAGTGCACTCTGATGCCATCAAGCCACAGTGGGGTTGAATCCATCTGCATCTCCGGAGTGACAGGGGGGTCCCAACAGCTGACCCTATTAGAAGCTGAAGTAAGCTTAACTGGGAAGGACTGGCATAAGCACCCCATTGTGACTGGCCCAGATGCCCCGTGCATCCTAGGTATAGACTACCTCAGGAGAGGGTACTTTAAAGACCCAAAAGGGTACCGGTGGGCCTTTGGTATAGCTGCCCTGGAGGAGGTTGAGCAATTGTCCACTTTACCCGGCCTCTCAGAGGACCCCTCGGTGGTGGGGTCGCTTAAGGTTGAAGAGCAGCGAGTGCCAATTGCTACCAAGACGGTGCACCGGTGGCAGTACCGTACTAACCGAGATTCCCTGGTCCCCATCCATCAGCTGATCCGTCGACTAGAAAGCCAGGAGGTGATCAGCAAGACTCACTCACCTTTCAACAGCCCTATATGGCCAGTGAGAAAACCTAATGGCGAATGGAGACTGACCGTGGACTACTGTGGCCTGAATGAAGTTACGCCAGCGATGAGTGCTGCAGTGCCGGACATGCTAGAGATCCAGTATGAGCTGGAGTCGAAGGCAGCCAAGTGGTACGCCACGATTGACATCGCTAACGCGTTCTTCTCCATCCCAATAGCACCAGAGTGCAGGCCACAGTTTGCATTCACTTGGAGGGGTATCCAGTACACCTGGAATCGATTGCCCCAGGGGTGGAACCACAGCTCCACCATTTGCCATAGACTGGCCCATACTGCACTGGAGAAAGGTGGGGCTCCAGAACACCTGCAGTTCATTGATGATATCATTGTATGGGGGGACACAGCTGAGGAAGTCTTTGAGAAAGGAAAGAAGGTAATTGAAATCCTCCTGAAGGCCGGTTTTGCCATCAAGCGACAGAAAGTTAAGGGGCCTGGAAGGGAGATTCAGTTCCTAGGAATAAAATGGCAAGATGGGCGTCGCCACATCCCAATGGAGGTGATAAACAAGATAACAGCCATGGCCCCACCAACCACTAAAAAGGAGACTCAATCTTTCCTGGGCGCTGTGGGGTTCTGGAGGATGCACATCCCAAACTACAGCCTGATTGTGAGCCCTCTCTACCACGTAACCCGCAAGAAGAACGATTTTAAATGGGGCCCAGAGCAACAACAAGCCTTTGAACAAATTAAGCAGGAGATTACCCAGGCAGTGGCTCTCGGGCCAGTCCGGACAGGGCAGGAGATTAAGAACGTGCTCTACACCGCAGCCGGGGAGAATGGCCCTTCCTGGAGCCTTTGGCAGAGAGCACATGGGGAATCCCGAGGCCGACCTCTAGGCTTTTGGAGCCGGGGATACAAAGGCTCTGAAGCTAACTATACCCTGACTGAGAAGGAGATACTGGCAGCGTATGAAGGAATTCGAGCTGCATCAGAAGTGGTCGGCACTGAGACACAGCTCCTCCTGGCACCTCGACTGCCGGTGCTGGGATGGATGTTCAAAGGAAAGGCTCCCTCCACACATCATGCAACAGATGCCACGTGGAGTAAATGGGTTGCGTTGATAACACAACGGGCTCGAATAGGGAACCACGACCCCCCAGGATTAGTGGAAATGATCATGAACTGGCCAGAGAGCAAAGATGCTGGGATGTCACCAGAACAAGAGGTGAAACGTGCTGAGGAGGCCCCACCATATAACGAGCTGCCAGAGGAGGAGAAGCGATATGCCCTGTTCACTGATGGGTCTTGTCGCATTGTGGGAAAACATCGACGATGGAAGGCTGCGGTGTGGCATCCCACACGAGAAACCACTGAAGCTGTTGAGGGACAAGGTGAATCGAGCCAGTTCGCAGAGGTGAAAGCCATCCAATTGGCTTTGGAGATTGCTGAGCGAGAAAAGTGGCCGAGGCTCTATATCTACACTGACTCGTGGGTGATGGCAAGTGCCCTGTGGATGTGGTTGCAGCAATGGAAACAGAACAACTGGCAACGCAAGGGCAAACCCATCTGGGCCGCTGAAGTATGGCAGGACATTGCAGCCCGGGTGGAGAACCTCGTTGTGAAGGTGCGCCATGTGGACGCCCATATACCCAAGAGTCGAGCCACTGATGAACATCAGCATAACCAGCAGGCGGACCAAGCTGCTAAGATCGAGGTGGCTCAGGTGGACTTGGACTGGCAGCGTAAAGGTGAACTGTTCATAGCCCGGTGGGCCCATGAGACCTCGGGCCACCAAGGCAGAGATGCAACATACAGGTGGGCTCAAGATCGAGGGGTGGACCTCACCATTGACACCATCGCAGAGATCATCCACGGATGTGAGACGTGTGCTGCAATCAAACAAGCCAAACGGGTGAAGCCCCAGCAGAATGAAGATCGATGGATTAAATATAAATATGGAGAGGCCTGGCAGATCGACTACATCACACTGCCACAGACCCGCCGAGGCAAGCGCCACGTGCTCACAATGGTGGAAGCAACCACTGGGTGGCTCGAAACTTATCCAGTGTCTCACGCCACCGCCCGAAATACCATCCTGGGCCTTGAAGAGCGAGTCCTGTGGCGACACGGCACCCCAGAGAGGATTGAGTCGGACAACGGGACTCACTTCTGAAATAACCTCATAGATGCCTGGGCAGAAGAACATGGCATCGAGTGGGTCTACCACATCCCCTACCACGCACCAGCCTCCGGGAAGATCGAGCGCTACAATGGACTGTTAAAAACTACATTGAGAGCAATGGGGGGTGGAACCTTCAAACACTGGGACACACATCTGACAAAGGCCACTTGGTTAGTGAACACAAGAGGATCTGCCAATCGAGCTGGCCCGGCTCAGTCAAAACTTCCACGTGTTGTGGACGGGGATAGAGTCCCTGTGGTGCGCATGAGGGACCTGCTGGGAAAAATGGTTTGGGTTAGTCCTGCGCCGGGCAAAGGCAAACCCATCCACGGGATTGTTTTTGCTCAAGGACCTGGGTGCACCTGGTGGGTGATGCAGAAGGACGGAGAGGTCTGATGCGTACCACAAGGGGACTTGATTGTGGGTGAAAACACACCGTGAGTTATACTGTGCTTTTGTTAATTTTTCTTTGTCAATGCTAATTGCTAAGTGGCAGCTGGATGTGACGCACATGGTATAGAATAAAGGGGTGGATTATGTCCTGGTTTAACCAGGATAGGGTTAAGTTTCCCCAGCAGTGGGGGGGAGCTCTAGCTGGGTTATTCAGATACCATGCGGACGTCACATCCTGGCAGGTCACATTTTTTCCTGGCGCGGGAGCGCGGTGCACTCGTGGTTTTGTACGTCGTGCTTCAAACTGCTGTATTTGGTAGCTATTTTGCTCTGTTCATTGCTATCACTATTACTGTTATTGTTATTGTTGTTGTTGGTTGTGTTGCTATTGCACTGTTGTATTAAACCTTTCCTTATTTCAGTCTTGGGGCTTTGTATTTCACTCCCTTTGTGGGGGAGGGGCAGCGGCCGCGTGGTCTCAGACCCCGGCAGGGGCTAAACCACCACATGAACTTGTAAATAGACCAATGACAGGGTAAGTTACTGATTTAAGAGTGTTGCAGTCAAAAGAAGGAACCAGGAGATAGGGAGTGAGTTACTCCAACTTTGCATGAAAAATGCATGTCTTGCTAATGACTATACCTTTGAAGAGGAGCTAAAACATTGATAAGAGGAGAACATCCTGCCCCAGAAGGCATCAAAGGCCTGTGGTAACTGGGAAAAAGGTAAAGGCAGCGGGAAGGCGGGGGCGGGGGGGGTAGAGACAAGACTGCAACCACTGACTCAATTCAAGACCAAAAAACTTGCCCCCACCATGCCTGTAAGGAGTATGTGTGCTATTTGACATAGCAAGCGAGGCAGATGGAATGGTAATTACGGACCACTGAGTGTAAATTTAGCTAAGTTTTTACTAATCATGTAACAAGATAAATAGGCTGTAGTTCCTTTGTGCGGTGTGCTAGCTTTGTGCAATTACCACCTAGCACCCGTCTCTGAGCAGACATGGAATAAACAAATACCTCTGCTCTGTGCTTATATTGGCTTTTTGCACACCAGGTAAATGACCCCACTTGAGACAACAGTTTTGCTGACCCAGATGGGACGGCGCTGACAGCCTTGCCCGGATTGTCTCTCTGTACCCGACACGGAGCAGAGGCCTGACTGGACTCCAGCGCGCACCAACCTGTTGATTGGGGACTGCACGGGCTCCTCTCCTTCAGTCGGGTGGCAAGCAACACAACGGTGCAATGCTACTGAAAAGAGGTATTTTTAAAAGTATGAGGAAAAGGGGGGTGGAAGCTGAGAGGAAGTGTCATTTGGTAAATTCTTTTTCGGTACCGAAATGGGTGCTACTACTTCCTAGGAGACACCCTTCTGCTCTCCTCTAGGATTCATCCTGAGAAACTGGAATAAATTTGAAGGACATCCCCTGATTAAAAATAAGCTAAAGCAATATTGTAATCAGTGGTGGCCACAATATTTTTTGGAGGATGGGGAAAAATGATCTGAAAAAGGGTCTTTAAAATATAATACTATATTTCAATTAATGTTGTTTTCTAGAAGAACTGAGAAATGGGATGAACTTGCATATGTTGATTTGTTTTTTGTTTAAGACATAATCATGAAACTCATGAAAAATGTAGATTGTTGATGGATGACGCTGAAAGTGCATTTACAGGACCGAGGCTGGGCAATTAATCCAAAGAAAATACAGGGCCCTAGTACTACTGTACAGTTTTGGGGAATAGTTTGGTATGGAAAGATTAGAGAAATACCAAATATGGTACAGCAAACAGTCCAGCAATTTCCTGTGCCAAACACAGTAAAACAGTTACAGACATTTTTGGGGATTTTTACGGTACTGGAGAACTTTTACCCCCCATCAGGTGGTATTAATGCGCCCTCTGCAGAAATTAACTAAGAAGTTTGCTTGGCAGTGGACCAAGCAACAACAAGAAGCCTTTGATGCCTGCAAAAATTTTTTGATTGAGCATATGCAGTTATACACTCCTAGGTGAGGACATCCTCTTGAATTAGAAGTAACAATTCTAGATGATATAGTCTCATGGGGATTGTGGCAGATGACTGGGCAAAAAATATCAGAAAGAACCTATTAGCCTAGGTGTGAAGATTCATATAATAACTCCTGAGAATGCCGTATGGTTTTGTACCCCAACCGCCCCTCTTATTTTACATCCTTTGTTAATATCAGATTCTCGAGTTCTTGTATTTCAGGTCTCTTCGATGGATACCTGTGCCTTATCTAGAGGAGATAGCATTGGAATGGTGTTACTGGTGTCACAAACACACCATCGAATTGAAGTTCAATCTTAAAATGTGCAAGCCATAGCTCTCCAATCTGTGTGGGCAATTACCCCTCATCAGGTTTTTAAACCCAGAGTAATGTTAACTGAAGGAGCTGGAGCAATGCCGTATGTATTACTGGAAGGAGATGACACTCTGTTTTCCTCCCCTATCACAGGTTGGCTTGTCATGCTTTATAGTCTTATACTACAACTACACACCCTGGACACACTTCTACAAGATCAGCGTGTACATGTTTAGATTTGGTTGGCCTTTACTGTAACTGACTCATCTGCCTTTTGTATTAAGGGAAGACTAACAACTGCAGATCTTTTGACAACGTGTTTCATTGGCGTGCTAACCCCAGTAGCTGTGTTACAGAATTATACTATGCTAAGTGATTTTGATATTAATGTTTCTCATTGCTATTTTTTCTGAGTAGGTAACGGCTGTATGCTAATGAACATCACAAAATTGATTGACAGTGGACTATTTTCACCTTTGACAACATAAACACTGCTTCAATTTTGAAGGCATGTGTTGCTTCATCACTGATGGATCAGCCAGCGTAGAGAACGACATTCAACATCCCCAGGACTTAAGGCATCAAATGAAACAATCTACTGATGGTGCCTGGCTGACTGAGTTGTTTAACTCTCTGAAAGGATGAATGGGATACCCGATCCAAAAGCATTATTGTAGAGATATGTTTATTCTATCTTTTTTCCTTCTTTTCCTTTCTTTATTCTATGTGTGTTTACTGTGTGCCTCTGTACATCGCTCTGTGCTACACCCCGCAAACCCAAATGAACACTTCCAGCTTTACCACTCCCAGCGGAAGTAGTCGCTTGAGTGAGGGGTTAAATGTGGGAATAAAACGAAAGACTGGCGAGGAGGATTGTAAATACTCTCAAGTGACTTGCATCTGGGGTGCCAAAAAACACATATATCATACTAATTGTTGTGTAGCTCTGTGTGCTTGACAGGTAGAATGTCTGTGCTTAGACAACATAGGCCTGTGAGAGACTCAGAGGCACCTTATCAAATATTTTTGAGATTCCTGCCCTGCTATGAAGAAGATCAAAGCAGCAGGCCGAAGATCTTTCTTTCTTCTCCTTTTCCTGACTAGCAAAGACCACCGTGCCTGCATCCCTGCTTTCGTGCCTCTGCCCGGGTGCTGCTGCAGAGTTCCCCCGGGTCATGGATCACATCACTATTAAAATCCTTAGGACTCACGGGGTGGGGAAGATGGCTTATAAATATTGGTCTAATGATATTATGTGGATTCTTGAATATAATGATAGGCCTTGCAGCAGTTAGATGTATGCTCTCTCACCTTCTGTCTTCTTTTTCCTCTGTACCTATTAGCTATGTACAGATCACAATGGTCGAAGAAGAACTTGGAGTGTTTGAGCCATGGGGTGGTGTGAGAGATGACTTGTAACTCCCCAAAACAAGGACAGAGAAAAGCAGCCCGAGAGAAACAAGGATGAAAAACAAGACTTGGTAAAGATGAAGGATGGGGGGAGAGTGGAGGCCCTCCGAGGTAAGGAATGTCTCAAACACTCTCAAGTAATGAAACTATAGTCATGGGGTGGATAATGTGGACGCTGGTGCTGATAAGGCTGCTTGGATAGCACAGGATGCAGCTGGAGTTGGGAGCCCTGTGGAGACAGGAGAGTTCTGCTCTGGTGCATCTTGTAAAGTTTCAGGGCCATCTGTCCGGTGAATGACCTTTGTTTCATTATCCGTGAAATGCATATTAAAGTTGACACCCCTACATATGCTAATGAAGATTAACAAGATCATACTAGTTATATCAACCCGTGAAGCACCTTACCCCTCTCCATACATGGGATACGTAGGTATGTGGGTTGACCTAGGGGAGGGACCCAAGGAAAGTGTGTATAAATTGAGGGGGGACAAGGAGTCAAAAAAAAAGTGAAGTGAAGAAGATGGATGCATCCTTGAACCCTCGTTGGCAGAACCGACGCAGGAACCCGGATCGGTGATGTCTATGTCTACATCTCGCGCTCTCTCTCTCCTTTTCTTTTTTCCCTTTTTCCTTATTATCATTAGGTAACACAAGTCATACTATATTGCTTGCCATAATTCGTTATATACCTAGTCAATTATCATGTATCCAATTAGTACATTGTGGGAAATTAATAAACGTCTGGAATTTGAGACTTGTCTCACCGTTGTACACTCCATTGGGGATTTACGTATCTAAGTCACTTGTCTCCCTCGTTTGAGTGGGACAGGACACCTTGTCTTGTAAATTTGAGAGATCCAAATGGACTGTGACAGGGGGAAGGTGTTTTTATTTTTATCTTTGTTTCTCACTGTGGTGGTTTGACCTTGGCTAAATGCCAGGCACTCACCAAGTTGCTCTATCACTTCCCTTCCTTCCCCCTTTTTTCTCAACAGGGCAAAAAGGGGGAAAGAAAATAAGATAGGAAAAAAAAAAAAACACCAACCCTTGTGGGTAAAACAAAAGCAGTTTTAATATAAGCAAAGGTCCGCACGCAGAAGCAAAAAGAAAACAGATTTATTCTCTACTTCCCATGAACAGGCGATGTCGGGCCTTCTCAGGAAGCAGGGCTCCAATACGCCTAGTGGTTGCCTCGGAGGACCAAGGGTGACCCCACCCCCTTCCTCCTTTCTCCCAGCTTTATACTGAGCAGATGTCATATGGTCTGGAATATCCCTTTGGTCAGTTCAGGTCAGCTGTCCTGGTTGTGTCCCCTCCCAAGATCTTGCCCACCCCGTCCCACTGGGGGAGGATAAAATGTCGGAAAGAGCCTTGGTGCTGTGTAAGCACTACTCAGCAGTAGCCACAACACCAGTGTGCTATCAACACCCTGCCAGCTCCCAACATAAAACACAGCACCATGAGGGCTGCTATAGGGGAAAACCAATTCCAGTACACTCACTATCCTACTCTATTTGGAATTGACAATTAAATTAAATTTCCCAAGTCGAGTCTGTTTTGTCTGTGACAGTAATTGATGAGCGGTCTCCCTGTCCTTAGCTTGACCCTGATAGGGGGAATATAAACCATTGTAGTCAGAGAACATAAGAGAAAAGAACTTGCGCAAAGACAAGGGGTCTCCACATTGAGAAACACCAGGTGTCGATAAAGTTGCTAGGTTACTATCTCTCGGGTCTGAGCAGAGACTTCCTCTAGCCCTTGAAGAGACATAGGTAAGAGATAAATCCCCCCAAATTCCGGTACAAGCTGACCCAGGGGTTCAGATAAGGAGCAGAGAACAACTGAGACCGCGCAGAAGGACAAGGTGAAAAGTTCATTGGTGAGGAAGATGAGGTACTTCATCAACGAGACCCCTGCCCAGGAATTTACGACCACTGCCCAGGACCTGAGGAGCCCAGGACGCATGTGCAGGAGGGAGGAACCTAATTACCATACGAAGCGGGGATAGATCATAAATATGTATAGGCGCTTCATAAATAAACAATACTTTGTACCATATAAGCAGGTCAAAGGCTACGGGAGGGCACGCACGCCTGTGGTGGAGCGATCCCCCGTGCGTCCAGCGCTGAATAAACATACCTGCTTTACAACTACAAAGTTGTAGAGTTCTTTTTTTCTGCAAGTCATTTTGGCACCCCAGATGGGACCCTCTCTACTCGGCTGCCGGGACCGCTGAAGAGTGGACTTCCTAGGTGCGCACCCCGAGCCCTTCTCGGAGGAGCTCCGCTCCCAGCTGTCCACGGCGGGAGTAGACAAGGACCATCTAATTCGCGGACCAAGGTATGTTTAAAGGGTAAAGGGCTGCTGGTAAGACGCGCAGAGACGTCTGGCGCACAGCTTAGTCCCAAGGAAGGGGTACCCATTTTGTTGAGGTTTTGCAAACTGAGTTGAGAGGGAACCCGAGGGATCATTCGATCGCCTCAGGGCTCGGAGCTCGCAGTTTGCTTGTTAAAAGTTTGTGGAGTTTATTGAATATTCCGGAACTGACTTTACGGCAAATGGTTAACGGTTTATGAGATATTCTGTAAACGGATTTGAAAGGTTGTTTGAACCATATTTCATAGTGTGAGTGAAAGGTGTGGTGGGCCCTTTAAGTGTCTGTGTATCTGTGGAGCTGTGCTCTGCGCTTTGTTTGACTGCATATCTGTGATTCGAGCAGGCAGGGTCTGTGTGTCTGTGTGCCTGGCTGCCTGCAGGATGCGAGTGAGGCTAGCGTCTGTGTGTCTGTGTGCCTGGCTGCCTGCAGGGTGCGAGTGAGACGCAGCACCGCTGCAAAGCGAGTGTGGAGTTCTAATCTGAGGCTCCGTGAAGCGTATGACAAACTGTATTTAAACGGATCCATGATTTGTAAATTTCTGTAAAATTTTGTAAAAAAAACCTAAGAGTGATTATCGGCGTAAGAGGTATTAACAAAGTGTGAGTTGCTTTGATTGTGGGTGTAAATAGTATTGTATAAAGGTGTTAAACTTGTGATTTTGAACAGCAATAATGGGGAACCAGCAGGGAAAGGTTATAAAGAAAAGCCCGCTAGATTGTATACTTACACACTGGAAAGATATAGCAGGAAAGGGGGGCACAGAAAACAAGAAAATCATGATTAAATATTGCAACCAATGGTGGCCACTCTATAAATTAGAAGAAGAAGCTAAATGGCCACTAAATGGGACTTTAGACTACCATACTCTGCTCCAATTAATGTTATTCCTAAGGAGGGAGGGAAAATGGGATGAGGTGTCATATGCAGACATGTTCTTTACCCTCCGGAATCACCCAGAGTGGCAGAGGGACTGTGGATTAATACCACCACAAGACCCTCTGGTGCTAGCCTTAGAGAAAGATTATAAAGGGGAAATGAAAGGGAGATTGAAGCGGTGCTGTTCCTCATGCAGCATTGGACAGAGGTGTACAAGAGGGGACAAATCTAGAAGAACAATGACGGGGACCTGGGGAATCTACCCTAGCGGATCCACTGGTTACAATAAAGCGAGGGACAGAACAAAAAGAGGTGGAATTTTTGATAGACACTGGAGCAACATATTCAGTCTTAAACATGGATTTAATGCCCTTGGGGGAAGATTATGTTACGGTGGTGGGAGCCACTGGCCAAAGTGAAAAGGCGTACTTTTGCAAGCCTTTGAAATACAAGTTAGGAAAACAGTTAGGCATACACAAGTTGTTGTATATGCCTAACTCTCCAAAAGCGCTACTGGGGAGAGATTTATTAGAACAATTAGGAGCATCCATCAGCTTCAATAAGGGAGAGATTACTCTGGAGGTAAACAATCAAGAACTTATACAAATTATGAGCTTATCTCTAACCAGTGTCCCCACGGAAGGAGGAGGAAATTATCAATCAAGTGCATCCCGGAGTGTGGGCCACTGACACGCCTGGAAGGGCGAAAAATGCTCCACCTGTGGAGGTAAACCTTAAAGAAGGACAACAACCGGTAAGAGTTAAACAATACCCCTTGAAAAAGGAAGATCAGGAGGGGATCCGGCCAGTTATTGAAAGGTTTTTACATATGGGATTATTAAAGGAATGCGAATCTAATTTTAATACTCCCATATTACCTGTCCGGAAACCTGATGGGTCGTATAGAATAGTTCAGGACCTAAGAGCAATAAACAAAATAACAGAAGATCTCCACCCAGTAGTGGCAAACCCATACACGTTGCTAACAAAGTTAACCCCTGAACTAACCTGGTTTACCGTTTTAGACCTCAAGGATGCCTTCTTTTGCCTCTCTCTCTCCACGAAGCCAGTCAGAAAATATTTGCATTTGAATGGGAAAATCCTAAAAGTGGACGTAAGACTCAGTTAACCTGGACGGTGTTACCGCAAGGATTTAAAAACAGCCCCACTATATTTGGTAACCAACTGGCAAAAGACCTCGAGCTGTGGGAAGCCCCGACTCCACCTGAAGAAGGGAGACTGCTCCAATACGTGGACGACATCCTAATCGCCACCAAGACAGAAGAAACCTGCGTAGCCTGGACGAAAAACCTCCAATGGAATAAGGAGGCAATCCGTGCCTTCGACTCACTAAAGAAGGCCCTGATGTCAGCCCCAGCCTTAGGACTCCCAGATGTAAGTAAACCATTCTTTCTATTTTCACACGAAGAGCAGGGAATTACATTGGGAATACTGGCACAAGATCTAGGCCCGTACCGTTGAGCAGTCGCCTATTTCTCCAAACAATTAGATACAACCGCTAAAGGGTGGCCCGGATGCCTAAGGGCAGTTGCAGCAGTGATTTTGAACGTGCAGGAAGCACGAAAATTCACCTTGGGCCAGAAAATGACTGTATTAGTGTCCCACACAGTATCGGCGGTATTGGAAATTAAAGGAGGACATTGGCTTTCGCCCCAGAGATTCCTGAAATACCAGGCTGAGTTGGTGGAACAGAATGATGAGATCATAGTAACTAACATTGTCAACCCAGCTTCTTTTCTTAGCGGAAACACAGGAGAACCAGTACAACACGACTGCCTGGAAACTATTGAAGCAACGTATTCCAGCCGTGCCGACTTAAAGGACAGCCCCATGGAAGATACAGAAGACTGGTTTACAGATGGGAGTAGCTATGTCCTGAGCAGCAAAAGGTATGCTGGCTATGCTGTCACTACTACACAAGACAAAACTGTGAACATTTACACGGACTCAAAATATGCCTTTGGAGTGGTCCATGCTCATGGGGCAATTCGGAAAGAAAGAGGACTACCGAACTCACAAGGAAAACACATCAAGCATGGGAAAGAAATTCATAGACTATTAGAAGCTGTTCAACTTCCAAGAAAATTAACAATTATGCATATTAAGGCACACCAAAAGGTGAATTCTGAATTGGAAAAAGGAAATGAGCTGGTGGATGGAGAGGCAAAACGAGCAGCCAAAAGAGAGGTAAAAGTGGAAGGAGCCCTAGTCCCTGATGGGCAGATCACCATGGAAGGTAAGCCTAATTATAATAAAGAGAATCAGAAACTTATCACAGATCTAAAAGGATCATATAATGAGGAGGGATGGGCCATTACTCCCCAAAGAAAAATAATAATTCCTTCCCATTTAACTAGACATCTGGTACGAGAAGAACACCAAAAAGGACATTGAGGAGCAGGGGCCCTATACCAATATTTAATCAAGAATATTAGAGCTAGAAATTTGTATACCATAGTAAGACAAGTAACTCAGCAGTGTGATATTTGCCTCCAGACTAATCCTAAAAATACCCCAATCTAGAAGTAGGTCAAATTGGGAAGGGAAATGGACCTGGACAAAAATGGCAGTTGACTTTTCGGAACTGCCAAGAAAAGGGGGGTATCGATACCTACCGGTGCTAACAGATACGTTTTCAGGTTGGCCAGAGGCATTCCCCACTAGAACGACCAAGGCCCGGGAAGCAACAAAAGTATTAATACAAGAAATAATTCCACGCTTTGGGGTCCCAGCAACCATGTCTTCAGATAGAGGACCTCATTTCATTTCAAGCGTGGTCCAGCAAATCAGTCGCTACCTGGGTATAGATTGGCAACTTCATACCCCATATCGCCCCCAATCCAGTGGACAAGTAGAGAAAATAAATCACCTAATTAAACAACAAATAGTGAAACTCGGCCAGGAATCAAATCTGACCTGGCCCCAGGCTCTCCCTTTGGCTCTTCTGCGCATACGAGCCAAACCGAGAGCCAAAGAGGGATTAAGTCCTTTTGAGATGCTATATGGCAGACCTTACGCGGTACAAAAGGGAACATCAATGCAAGTTGGGGAGGAAATTCTGACTTCATACATGATAGCTCTAAGTAAACAGCTCAGTAAAATTGAAAAACATGTATTTGGAACTCGGGGTAGAGGACTGGACGGGCCTGTACATAATATACAACCTGGGGACTATGCGTATGTTAAGTCTCTTGCAGAAAAGGCGTTGGAACCACGGTGGGAAGGACCATTCCAAGTGCTGCTCAAAACCTTCACAGCTGTAAAAGTTAAGGAATACTCAGCTTGGATACATCATACCAGGGTAAAGAAAGCTCCTAAACAACGCTGGGAGGTAACAGAAACTGAATCACTAAAGCTCAGCCTCAGACAACAAAAGCCTATTAGGTTTAAACCTCAAAATGATCAACTGTGAGTTTGAACTATTAATATGTTTTAGCATTCCTCTTTTTGCCTGTGCTCAGGAACCAAAAGATTGGCCTTGGAATCATGCTCAGAAAAGTCATGCCATGATGACAAAGGAGGTGGACCCAAAAACGAAATTAGCCATAGTGGTTGTTCACAACAATAAGGTATACCAAAGGAACCAGTGGAGCAGGGACAATGAGGACGAAATCGACCGACTAGAAGGAAAAGTAGGGGATGAAATAACAGTGGGTTGCCAAATATATCATGAGGATGGTCTAGTCCCTATTTTAGAAGACACCATGATCGGTGTGAGAATAATAGGGTCCTCATATAAATTTGGAGAATCATGCAAAGGGAAATTAGTGTGTTGGTTTAACTTCACCTTAACCGAGACAGTCTTTTTAACATGCTTAGGACAAGGGTCAGGTGGGCAAGCATTGTTTTACAGGGTTAGAATTGACCCCACACAGCCCACTACTACCTCACCACCTATCACACCTGTAAGGGTCATGACAATGGCCACCGGGCAAGTGGCGGGGTCACGACCACATATCTTTAAAATAGGCCCACATGTGGTTCGGAAGACCGGTCAGCAAGTGGTATTGTTTAATCCCCAATGGTCACTCAAACAGGTGGAGGTACATCTACAGGTAAATCTAGCAGATGTACAACCAAAATGCCTTCCATATGTGGAAACAGCTCAAAAAGGATGGACAGCCTGGCTGAAATCTCACACTAATCAGAGACAAAGGAGAGATACCACGGGAATTTTAGGAACTGGACTGGGAGTACTAAATAGCATAAATTCAGAAGTAATAATGAACAAATTAGCCACGGCAACCCAAGACCTAAATCAGTTACAACAACCTCTACACTCATCATTACTCACATTGGGAAATCATCAATGGCTAACATCGAAACTCCTCCCTGATTGGGAAAGAACCAATATCAAAGATCATTCCCTAATACTGGAAGGGATGAAAACCCTGCAAAAGGATACATCCCTAGCTCTCAGTTGTATACAAGCCCAGATGTGGGTACAATCAATTATTTCTAATATTCTAAGAGAAGGAGAGGAAGGAATCCTCCCTACGGAGGTCCGAAAAGTAATTTGGGACAAAGCACTGCACCAAGAAAGAGAACTACAATCTTGGTGGAAGTTGGTAAATTTTACATATGATAGCACAACTGATAAAATAATTGCCTTTGTGCTGACCATACCTAAGGCCACCCAATATAAAATCTACCCTATTACAGCCATAGGGC
Organism: Strix aluco; assembly: GCF_031877795.1. Classification (NCBI taxonomy): domain Eukaryota; kingdom Metazoa; phylum Chordata; class Aves; order Strigiformes; family Strigidae; genus Strix; species Strix aluco. The sequence continues at coordinate 23,027,790 of NC_133970.1, forward strand.
TATATCAGCATGGAGTAGTAATAAATCCGGTGGGACATAAAGGATGGGCATGGCAACACAAAGGTAAATGGCAAACAATTAATACGGATCTGTGTACCAATATGGGCCATCAAGGATATATCTGTGAAGGAAACACCATGGAGGCTCAAGACATATGTCTAGACACCCATCAGAAAGAGTGTAATTTCAAAGCCCAACCCTCTCCTAACAACCACACGGTTTTAATATACATAGGAGAAGGATGCATCTGTCTAAGGACTTCTTGTAAAAGCTTAATAGTTGATAACTACGAGGAAGAAATAGGAGGTTACTCTAATTATTGCATATGCAATTTCACCAAGGCCGAAGGGTGTGATTTCACTTACACCATCCCAGTACTGAGCTCCCAGGTGATAAAGACAGAACAAAACCTGTTTCAGAAAATAGATTCTATTCCCATAGGCATGAACTTAGAAAGGGTGAAAGAGATGCTGCAACATGAAGACTTACTCTCCATCCTAGAAGAAGTAAAAAAGAAAGGGAAAGAAATGCTGGTTGTGGTAAGACATGACACAGAACAAATACATGAGATTCTAACAAGGGTACAGAAAGTAGGAGAACACCATTGGTGGGACACCTTCCTAGGATGGTCACCGACGACCACTGGGATCCTTAACACAATACTTCATCCAGTAATGGTATTATTGATATCTGTAATACTATTGCTAGTCCTCACCATAACTATATACATATGGATTTGGAGACTTACGAAACGTTTACAAATCATATATGATGCTTTATATCATAACCCAACCCTTAAACTCAAGTAGACTCACCAATCCTAGACTATAGAATAGTAGACTATAAGCTAATTAAATAGTAAAAGAATTTACTAAGTAGAGAGAAAAGGGGGGAATGATAGGGGGAATATAAACCATTGTAGTCAGAGAACATAAGAGAAAAGAACTTGCGCAAAGACAAGGGGTCTCCACATTGAGAAACACCAAGTGTCAATAAAGTTGCTAGGTTACTATCTCTCGGGTCTGAGCAGAGACTTCCTCTAGCCCTTGAAGAGACATAGGTAAGAGATAAATCCCCCCAAATTCCGGTACAAGCTGACCCAGGGGTTCAGATAAGGAGCAGAGAACAACTGAGACCGCGCAGAAGGACAAGGTGAAAAGTTCATTGGTGAGGAAGATGAGGTACTTCATCAACGAGACCCCCGCCCAGGAATTTACGACCACTGCCCAGGACCTGAGGAGCCCAGTGTGATAGACAGTAAACTGTTTGTTCATCAAATTCCATTAAAGATACTGGGAGCTCGTGACATGTTATTCCATGAACTATGTAGGCCTAAGCTTAATCTTAACTATTACACTGTGTAACGACTAACTGACTGCAAGTGCTTATCTAAGTTGAAATGCTGAAGCAAGAACTCCTACTAGGCAAAAGACTGAAAAGAGGGAGAAAGGGAAGAAGGACAAAGGGGAGAAAGACAAAGGGGAGAAGAAGAAGAAAAAAGGGGGTAGTGTCTATATTCTGTAAGATATAAACAAAAGCTTTGTGAGCCACTCTCAGGAAAGCAGGAAATACAAGGAGTTGGTGATGCGAGGAAAACCCGGATGGAGCGACCCCCTAGCTGCAAAGTGCGCAGACGCAGAGTACACCCCTCAGAGAGACCCAATACCGGAAGGCGGAGGATATAAAAAAGACGGACCCTCGGGAAGTGAGTGCGCGCCGTTGGTGGAGCAGGGACTCCCCGGCCGCCCAGCGCTGTTTTGCTTGTTGCCGCTTGCTAAATAAACAATTGAAATTTTGATTGGCTCTGACTCACATCAATTTGAGAAATCTACTTATAACACCCAGGACGCATGTGCAGGAGGGAGGAACCTAATTACCATACGAAGCGGGGATAGATCATAAATATGTATAGGCGTTTCATAAATAAACAATACTTTGTACCATATAAGCAGGTCAAAGGCTACGGGAGGGCACGCACGCCTGTGGTGGAGCGATCCCCCGTGCGTCCAGCGCTGAATAAACATACCTGCTTTACAACTACAAAGTTGTAGGGTTTTTTTTCCACAAGTCAGACCCACAAGCTTTTTCACCATATTTTCTCCCCCTGTCCTGTTTTTGGAGGGGGAGTGAGAGACCGAATTGGTGGGCACCTGACAGACAGCCAAGGTCAACCCACCACACCCACTAACAGACCTTTACCCTGATTAGTCAGAGCAGGGATCAGAATGAGGCCATTGGTGCTGTTTGTGTAAGTTCTGAGTGTATCTACATGGGTAGGCCTACCTCACACTTTAAAGTAGGACACTAAAAGTGCCCTTCACTAACTAATCTATCATTAATTGAAGTCACTTGGAAAAGTGCTGTTCAGTAGTGGCAAGGCACCAAAGTGGGGCTGCATTCTGGAATAAGTACAGCACAGCACAGAGAATAGGACCAGCTGCCTTCACTCGGTTCATACTACGCTGACATCACACAAGATTAAACTGTTAAATTTTAATGTGTTTCAAAGTTCTTGGAGTGAGGCCATATCTCAGTTTATAAGCGCCTGGAAGCTGTGTACAGGAGGAACACATTTTTAAAGATACTTTTCTACTCTACTAGAATCTTCTTAAACCTTGTAGTTCTTGCTTGGATCAGTGCTTGACTGAAAAGTCATGCTAAAACCAGAGTTTATTTTAAATAACACACTATTTCCTGATTATGATTAAAAACTCAGTATCTCAGAAGAGGCCATGTGCAAAAGCTCAGTTCCTAGTCAGCTCAGCTCCACTTCCATTACTTAGGAAAGACAGGGAAGATTTAGTTGTTAGGAGGAAAAAAAGAAATAATCAGTTACTCATTGAGGTTAAAAAGAAGTTAAGGAAATATAAACCTTAAGTCTGGAAAAAGTTAACAGAAAACCTCCACATTTGAAGACAGCTTAAGCCTAAAACTATGCTTTATACAGTTATTGACTGTAAGGGAAAGAATGTTGTTTTCGCATAATAAGCCTGATGGGAAGGGCAGGAGCGATTCACCAAAGCAATCAACAAGAGCAATTCACAACCATTGAAATCCCTGGCCTAGGGCTAGAAGGCAAGTGGTCTTTTTGTCAACTGTGATGACCCAGTACTTGGAACTGGCTTTAGATGGATGCAGATACCGAAAGACTTGGGGCGAACTTTTCCATCTTAGTACGCTTGCGTGATGAGCTCATGCATATTAACTTCTCCGCCCTGGAGAAAGGCAAGGTTCATTTCCATGAACATGCGACGTATGAACACATACATGAAGGGGCGTATCGGTAGGCGGTTCGGGAAGTCTGTACACCCTGTAGTACTCAGCCAATGAGGAATCAGGGGAGGGAACTGGCGGTTGGGAGAAAGGGATATAAACCATTGCATGATGGCTGTTAGGCGCGTCCACTTGTTGGGGGCGCCCGGTCTTGCAAGAACGTAATAAAGAGTGCTTCACACCGCATCCTGTCTGAGCTATGGATAATTGGCAACTGAGCGTTTCTCACAATCTGGGTGCTCATCCGGGATCGAAGTCGTCGCCTGGGAGTCTCCGCCGTTGAGGGCGAGGAGGCGCGCCCTGTTGATTTCAACAGTCTCGCGAATCATCGACGGTGACTCCACGGGGACCGACTGAGATCCTGAGACTGATAATATAGACGGGCCTTGTGAACCACTGGGGGCAAAAGGATAAAAAAAAAAAAAAAAAAAAAAAAAGGAGGAACTTTGGAAAGCGCTGTTAGACCAGGCAACTCTTGTGCACGGACCAAGGTAAGAAAATTGGACTGTTAAGTACTGCCTTGGTGGTCTGGGAGATTCTGGTGGGTGGGAGCGAGTGAGCCGTACGTCAGTGCGGGCTGAGGGCGGAGTCCGCAGTGGCGGCTCTGCTGTGCCGCGAGGAAAACGACCAGAAGTCTCGGGAAAAAAAAAAAGGGGGGAACAAAAAGACTAAGCTTAGCGGGAATTCAGGGAAGGTCCCTGAAAACATTCCCCCGTACAGTCCATTGGGGAGAATGTTGTTATGATGAAGGAACGTTCCGAATACAAGGGGAAGGACAAAAAGAAAATGACACATTATTGTGTTTTTGTGTGGACAAAGGAGCCCATTTTGGGACGTAAGGCTTTTTGGCCAAAATATGGGTCAACTAAGAACTGGTTATGTCAAGACTTAAACTTCTATGTGAGTTCAAAGACCCCTTTTTCACAAGAGGAGTCTGACTACGCCTCCTGCTGGGTCCAACAAAGGACTGAACACCTTTTTACCTTAAAGGTGGAACAGGAGGAATGGGAAGAAACTGGGGATGAAAAGCCTCCAGAAGCTATCGTTGTGGGAGACTGGGGCATTTTGAGAGAGAATGCTCAGAGTTAAAGTAATTCCAATCATGAACTTTGAAGACAGAATAGAGCAGTCAGGGGTTCTTTAGCTATAAATCCCACCAAGAGCCCTTGATAAATTGGAGGGTGGGACCCCGGGAGTGATACCGGGGCAAGCAAGACTTCTTTAAATTATATTCCCTTGGGGTTGCAACTATCGGACCAATGGGCATAAAAGGGGAAGGGTTTACGGCTTCTGTATTTTAAAAAAAAAAAAAAAAAAAAGGGACAGTTGTGGGACAACTGTTATATCTCCCAAAGGCAGGCAGTAATCTGCTGGGCCGGGATTTGGTGATACGACTAGGATTACAAATCCACACTTATAAGGAATGTGTATGACTATTACTATGAATACTCTGACAGAGAAAGATGAGGTAGATATAAACCCCATCGTGTGAGTCAAAGAGGGTAATAGGGGAGGACTAAACCCCCCCCCCCCTTAAAAAAAAAAAAAAAAAATTATTTATTTGCCTTTGAATGGGAAGACGCCCAGACAGGGCGCAAACAACAGTTGAGGTGGACTGTTCTACCTCAAGGATTTACAGAATCCCCTAATTTATTTGGGCAGATATTGGAACAAACTGTGGAACAATTTAAGCGACCTGAAGGGGTCATGTTACTACAGTATGTGGATGACATTTTACTCTCAGGGGAGGAGCGGTCTGAGGTGAAAGTAGCCACTGATGGACTCCTTAATTTTCTGGGAAAACAAGGGTTAAGAGTCTCAAAGGCCAAATCCAATATATAGAAAATGAAGTTAAGTATTTGGGCCATTTAATTACAGAAGGGAGACGAAAAATAAATCCCGAAGGGATTCAAGGGATAATTACACCTCCCTGGAACTAAGAAAGAATTAAGAAAGTTTTTGGGATTGACTGGGTATTGTCGCCTATGGATTGAGGCCTATGCACAGAAAACAAAGGGGTTGTATCTTAAACTCCTGCATGAGGAACCAAAACCTAGCGCTCCTTCCCCTCCACCAGCAGCCGAACCCGTAATCGAGAAAAGCAGAAACAATTAGAAAATAGTGGGGCAGAGGTTTGGGAAGGCGTTGGCGGCGGCGGGCGGCCCCTAGGACCGCGGCACGACCCCACGCCAGGACGCGGCCCCCCCGCGGTGCCGCAGGGAGGGGGCCTGGCCGCGGCTGCACCCCCGCGGGGGCTGCGCCGAGCGCTGCGGTCTGAGCGCGCTGCTGGAGGAGCCCGGCCGGGGAATAAAGCGGCCAGCGAGAAAAGGAGAAAAAAAAAAAAAAAATTGTTACAAATGTATTCGGGAGTAGACCCTGCATGCATCCCGGTGGGGGAGGCTTTATTAAAAACTTAATTCGTGACCAAATTATGGGGAGATATTAGAAAGAAGTTAGAAAAATTCGATGATTGGCAAGAGCGGGGTCTACAGGAATTGTTAAGAGAAGCGCAGGAGGTGCGTGTTAGAAGAGATGAAAATAGGTTTCAGAAACTAAAAGAAACACTGGCTGAGCCTCCAGTGTTAAGTTTGTCGGATGTTAAAAAGCCTTTTCAATTATTTATAACTGTGATAGACAGTAAACTGTTTGTTCATCAAATTCCATTGAAGATACTGGGAGCTCGTGACATGTTATTCCATAAACTATGTTGGCCTAAGCTTAATCTTAACTATTACACTGTGTAACGACTAACTGACTGTAAGTGCTTATCTAAGTTGAAATGCTGAAGCAAGGACTCCTACTAGGCAAAAGACTGAAAAGAGGGAGAAAGGGAAGAAGGACAAAGGGGAGAAAGACAAAGGGGAGAAGAAGAAGAAAAAAAAAAGGGGGTAGTGTCTATATTCTGTAAGATATAAACAAAGACTTTGTGAGCCACTCTCAGGAAAGTAGGAAATACGAGGAGCTGGTGACGTGAGGAAGACCCGGATGGAGCGACCCCCTAGCTGCAAAGTGCGCAGACGCAGGGTACACCTCTCAGAGAGACCCGATACCGGAAGGCGGAGGATATAAAAAAGACGGACCCTCGGGAAGTGGGTGCGCGCCGTTGGTGGAGCAGGGACTCCCCGGCCGCCCAGCACTGTTTTGCTTATTGCCGCTTGCTAAAATAAATAATTGAAATTTAATTTGTCCTAACTTGCATCATTTTGGCAAGATAGTCTATAACAAAATTGGTGCCGTGACTCGGATAGAGGCAATCTGGTGGGAAGCCCCATACGGGGAGGCGCCCCGCTGAGTTCAGCGGCCCCGGCTGAGTGCTATCACATCACGCCCTCTACCGACGAACTCCAAAACTCGGCAACAAGCAAAAAAAAAAATACCGGTAACCCTGTAATCTTTGTGCACGAAGCCCCGGACGAAGACGCAGGGTTGCGTGAGTATAGGCCGGTTACCGTTCGGTTGGGGTTGGGTTTCCCGGAGCGTGGTGTGTGAGACGCCCAGCAGGGCGAAGCGAGTGCGGACCCCTCGGTAGTGCAGTTCCCATATCCCGCGAGGGACTGGGTCACGAAAAGGGGGAAGCGAATTGTGTGAGTGTGTGAAGGCGCTCCGGAAGATGGGACAGAAGAAAAGCAAGCCTTCTGATCCCATGGGTGATTTGGGACCCGAGGTGAGGTACCCCCAAATACCACCAGATAGCCCTTTAGGCTTGATGTTAAACCATTGGGAAGATTACCCCTCTAGGCGGGGTAAGGACAAAGCAAAAATGATTTATTATTGTATGGAAGTTTGGGGAGGGAAACAAATCAGAGGCGATCATCTCTATTGGCCTGTTTTTGGGTCCTTTGAAGAATGGGTCTGCCAAGCCCTAAACATTTATGTCAACTCAAGGGAACCCTTTAATTTAGAGGAGAGTGAATATGCACAGGTATAGATAGCATCAGATACCCGAATAAATCTATATCCTCTAAAAGAAAAAGTTAAGAAAAAGAAGGTACGTGATGAGGACGAACCTCCCACCTCTCCTCCTCCTTACATACCTCCACCCCCACCGCCGGCGCCTTCACCTCCTCCAACTGCGCCGGAGGACCCAGAGAATTCAGACTCCCCACCTGAATCCCCGAAAGAACCGAGACGAATAACCCGTAGTCAAACTAGAATGGGGTGGGGTGATAGTGGCTTGTACCCCCTAAGGGAGGTTGCGATGGGAGGACCCCAACCTGGCATGGAATATGTGACTGTCCCTCTTAATTCAGGGGACGTCAGAGAATTTAAAAAAGAGATGGGGAATCTATTGGAGGATCCCTTAGGTGTGGCGGAGCGGGTGGATCAGTTTTTAGGACCAAACATCTATACCTGGGATGAAATACAAGCCATAATGGCTATACTATTCACTGTTGAAGAAAGGGATATGATCAGGAGAGCAGGAATGAGAATTTGGGATCAACAGCATCAGCAAGGTCCGGCAGCAGATGTAAAATGGCCTCTAAATCGACCTAATTGGAATAATCAAAATGAAATCGATAGAGGTCATATGCAAGACCTGAGGACGATTGTAATCCAGGGTATAAGGGAATCAGTCCCTAGAGGACAAAATATAAACAAAGCCTTTAGTGAACATCAGAAAAAGGATGAAACTCCTACTGAGTGGTTAGAGAGACTGAGGAAAAATCTTCAGCTTTACTCAGGACTAGACCCTAATACCCCAGTGGGACAGGCATTGTTAAAGACACAATTTGTGGCAAAAGCATGGATAGATGTTAGAAAGAAGCTAGAAAAAATAGAAGATTGGCAGGATCGGGGGTTGGATGAATTACTGAGGGAAGCACAGAAAGTCTATGTCCGAAGGGAGGACGAGACTCAAAAGAAACATACCAGAATGATGGTAGCTGCGATAAGGGAAGGACAGAGAGTGAACAGTGCTGGGAGAAAACAAGAAGGTCAAAGAACAGACTATAGATCAAAGGAACCGGAGAGAGAGAGAGAAAAAGGGAGTATTGTCTGCTTTTATTGCGGAAGAAAAGGTCACACAAAGAAGAGCTGCAGAAGGAGAATGATGGATGAGAGAATGTTTAAAGAAGATTAGGGGTGTCAGGGGCTCTATTTGCTGGGGACCCGAGAACGAACTGAGCCCTTGATAAAGTTAAAAGTAGGTCCTCAGCAACAGGAGGTAGAATTTTTAGTAGATTCAGGAGCGGAGAGATCTACTGTTCAATCATTGCCCCAAGGATGTAAGATTTCATCAGAAAAAGTACAAGTAGTTGGGGCGAAAGGAGAACCATTCGGAGTACCGGTAATTAAAGATGTACTCCTTGAAACAGATTCTAAAGTGGGGGTGGGATCCTTATTGTTAGTACCTGAGGCAGATTATAACCTACTGGGGAGAGATCTAATGATTGAATTAGGAATTAGTTTGGAAGTAACAGAACACAAACTTGAAATCAAACTATGCCCCCTACGGGTTGAAGATGAGACTAAAATCAACCCTGAAGTATGGTACACTCCGGATACGGTGGGAAAACTGAATGTTGAACCTTTTATGGTAACCATCCGGGATCCTGAAGTACCGGTGAGGATTAAGCAATATCCCATACCTCTGGAGGGAAGGCAAGGATTAAAACCAGAAATTCAGAGATTAATAAAGCAGGGATTATTGGAACCCTGCATGTCCCCTTTTAATACTCCCATTTTACCTGTCAAGAAGGCAGATGGGGGGTACAGATTAGTCCATGACCTAAGGGAAATTAACAAAAGGACTGTAACTAGATTCCCTGTAGTAGCTAACCCACACACTCTCTTAAGTCAATTAGGCCCGAACGACCGGTGGTACAGTGTAATAGACTTGAAGGACGCTTTCTGGGCATGTCCCTTAAAAAAGGAGTGTAGAAACTATTTTGCTTTTGAGTGGGAGGACCCAGACACCCACAGGAAAACTCAACTCCGGTGGACAGTCCTACCCCAAGGTTTCACTGAATCCCCAAACCTGTTTGGGCAAGCTTTAGAACAAATTTTGCAGGATTACCAGATAGGAGATACCCTTACCCTAGTCCAGTATGTAGATGATCTTTTAATAGCAGGGGAGGATGAGGAAAGGGTTTGGGAAGAAAGCATCAAGTTGTTAAATTTCCTGAGCTTAAAGGGACTGAAGGTGTCAAAATCCAAATTGCAATTTGTTGAAAAGGAAGTTAAATACCTAGGGCATCAATTAAGTCAAGGAACTAAGAAATTGGATCCAGAAAGAGTGAAAGGGATACTTTCCCTACCAAGTCCAAAAACTAAAAAACAAGTCCGGCAGCTATTAGGGCTCTTTGGATATTGTAAGCAGTGGATCGAAGGGTATAGTGGAAAGGTAAAGTTTTTATACACCAAAATAACTAAAAATGGATTATTAAAATGGACTCAGGAAGATGATCAACGGTTAAAAGAACTAAAAACTGAATTAGTAAATGCTCCTGTTCTGAGCTTACCCGACCTGAAAAGACCATTTTTCTTATTTGTCAACACAGAGGAAGGAACTGCATTTGGAGTATTAGCCCAGGAATGGGCAGGAAAAAAGAAACCAGTAGCATATATCTCAAAATTACTGGACCCCGTAAGTCGGGGATGGCCTACGTGCCTACAAGTTGTGGTGGCAGCTGCTTTGTTAGTTGAGGAAGCGCATAAAATAACTTTTGGTAGTGAATTAAGGGTACTATCACCCCATAATATTAGAGGTGTGTTACAGCAAAAAGCAGAAAAATGGATAACCGATGCTAGACTAGTAAAATATGAGACAATCCTCATTACGTCCCCCCACCTGACCCTTGAAACAACATCGTTACAAAATCCAGCCCAATTTTTGTATGGAGAACCTAGTCAAGATCTTTTTCATGATTGCCTCCGTAACATCGAGGAGCAGACTAAGATAAGACCAGATTTGGAAGAGGAGGAATTAGGGAAAGGAGAAAAATTATTTGTAGATGGATCCTCTCGAGTGGTAGAAGGGAAAAGAAAATCAGGGTATGCCATAATTGATGGAAAAACTTTTAAGGTGATAGAATCAGGACCCTTGAGTCCCAGCTGGTCAGCACAGGCATGTGAATTATATGCAGTATTAAAGGCTTTACAATTACTAAATGGAAAAGTGGGAACTATATACACCGATTCTAGATATGCCTTCGGAATAGTACATACCTTTGGGAAAATATGGGAAGAAAGAGGTTTAATCAATTCTCGGGGGAAGAGCCTAGTACATCAGGAATTAATATCACAAATTTTGCAAGCTATACGAGGACCCAGCGAAATTGCGGTAGTACACGTAAAAGGACACCAGAGGGGGCTAAATCCTTTAGTACGGGGGAATAACCTTGCTGATCAAGAGGCAAAGAGAGCAGCGCTATCAGCACTGGACTTGGATGATCCGATAGAGGACAGAAAGCGGTGTGTTAATTGTGGAGATAATTACCTCCCCTGTTATGGTTGCTGGAAAGAATACGGAGTAGACGGTATAGAATGTGTATGTGAAAGACCAGGGTTTAAGTGGTGCTTTTTCCATGGAAAATCCTATGAACTTTTAAGTTTTACTGTTCAAGAACAAGCAAAATTAAATCAAATGGGGATTAAACAGAAAGCTAATGGAAAATGGGAACTCCCGGACGGCCGAGAAGTTCTCCCAAAATCCATAGCTACCAAGATAATGCAGCAATTCCATAAAAACACTCATTGGGGAACTCAGGCATTAGTGGATCAATTTGCAACTAAATACATGTGCATTGGGATATATGATATAGCCAAACGAGTGATAGGAGAATGTCTCGTTTGTCAAAAAGTAAATAAACATCAAATAAGAAAACGAGTATATGGGGGGCGAGAATTGGCTCATAGACCTTTTGCAAGAATACAAATAGACTTTACTGAATTACCAAAGGTGGGGAGGTATAAATACCTATTAGTAATTATAGATCATTTAACTCAATTCGTAGAAGCCTTTCCCACAGCCCGAGCCACAACTCACACAGTAACAAGGATATTACTTGAAGAAATTATACCTCGGTATGGAGCAATAGAAGCAATAGACTCAGATAGGGGTCCACACTTTGTATCCAGAGTAGCCAAAGAGACTTTGGCTGCCCTGGGTACACAGTGGCAATACCATACTCCGTGGCACCCGCAGAGCTCAGGGAAAGTTGAACGTATGAACGGAGAAATAAAAAAACAACTTACCAAACTAATGTTAGAAACTAAAATGTCATGGGTAAAGTGTCTCCCTTTAGCCTTGTTAAATATCAGAACTCAGCCCCGAACTGATGTAGGCATTTCTCCCTTTGAAATGCTATATGGGATGCCTTATGATTTAGAAATGCCACCGGATCACCCCCAACTTGAAGAATTAAAGATAAAGTCCTACCTAATACAGCTAATGGCAAGGAGAAAACAACTACAGGCTCGGGGGATGGTAGTACAAAGGCCTCCATTGGATGTGACCATGCATCAAATCCAACCAGGAGATAAAGTACTAATCAAATCATGGAAAGAATCTTCTTTGACCCCCCGTTGGGAAGGACCCTATGTTGCTCTTATCACTACAAAAACTGCTGTTCGGACTGCTGAGAAGGGGTGGACACACGCAAGCCGAGTAAAGGGACCTATACAGGATCCGACCTGGAAAGTGACCAGCCCTCCTGGGGATCTACGAGTCACCCTTCGGAAAACCTGAAAGAACTCTCTACACATTGTGAGATAAGAACCTACGAAGGACTCGATGAGTGAGACCCTGATATTTTTGTCCAATTGAAACTTATATTTGTTTTCCTTTTATATGCATAAAGTGTAAAGTGTAATGTATGTAAAGAAGGCTGGGGGATTCATAATGCACATGGAATAAATCTTCGGTCTAGTTGTAATCAGTGTTATTAACGAGAACAGAGATTAACTAATCAGGCCCTAAAACTGGAGATTCTAAAACTTGGTAGAAAATATTTACTAAAGAGAGTGCACTCACTCTAATTGGCCTACTCAATAGCACTCTCAGATCCTAAGGGTGATCTGTAGAAAGCACATCCCCTGGGTCCCCTGTCGTGAACCCGAGGTCAAAGATAAAAACTGGGAGACCTATGTGTCCCGGAGTAGAGGCAAACGTACCCCTGAAGAATACGGCTGCTGCCGAGAAGATGGAACACCCTGCTGCTCTAAGCAACAGAGTAGGCAGAGGAGGCAGAGACGTATCAAAGTGGGGAAAACTTTACTGCCCTACTCTGAAGAAAAAAGGACCTCTGAGGAAGAAGGACCAGACGAGAGTGTCAGACACCCCGATACAAAAGAGACTAAGAAAAAATATGCAAATCTATAGAATCCCGTCAGCCTTCTATTGGAGCTATTGGATAGTCTGGCTAGGTGTATTAGCTACAATGAATACACTACCAGGATGGGCTAGAACGACTAACCAATCCCACCAACCTTTTGAACATACCCTAACTAATCAAATTATATGGCCTTGGACAGATGCTTATTATGGACATACAGGAAGTATGGATGCAGATTTGTATGGGACAGAGTTAGCAACTGCCATACTAAACAATAACCTAACACTCCAAACATATAAATGGGAGAATTCATCCCATACCTGGACAGCTAAAAAAGGAGATGAGATACAGATAGGCTGCAGAGTATTCAAAGTAAATGTGATAATAAGTCGGCACCCTTTAATTCAAACCGTCCGTCAGCCCCCTTTTACTCAAATCGTTATCAGAGACAAAACGGAATCTAAAATAACTCAAACCCGTTGTGAGTCGGAAGCCTGTTGGTATGCATTTACTGCAACCCAACCGGTGTCCATAGTTTGTTTGGGAGGGACCAGGTCAGGAGATCAAGCTATATCTTTCCGATTTCCATTGAATATACAGGAGGAAACTACAACAACCACAACCCACGCTCCCAAAGAGACTACTCAGACTACTCATACTGTTCCAACACAACCAACAGTCGTGCTTAGCCCAAGAATTTTTAAAATTGGACCATATGCAATTAGAAATACAGGTCAACAACAAATGCTGTTTAACCCGGCGTGGTCTCTCAAACAAGTTGAATTGTTAATGCAAAATAATGTTTCAAATATTCAGCCAGCATGTTCACCTTTCCTAAAGACTTCTTACGAGGGATGGACAACCTGGCTGCAAAAACAAACTCCTCACACAAAAAGAACGCAGAGAGACTTAACCGGTGCTTTGGGAACAGGATTGGGAGTTTTAAATAGTATTGATTCGGAGGTGATAATGAACAAATTGGCTACCTCAATTAGTGATTTAACTAATATACAAAGGCCTTTGCGATCTTCCTTATTGGCTTTGGGGGCTAACCAGTGGCTGTTGTCGAATATATTACCAAAAGGGGAAAAGGTAAATATAAAGGATCATGAATTGATTACAGATGCACTCAGTGTGCTCCAAAATAACCTCTCTTTAGCTCTCAGCTGCATCCAGGCTCAAATATGGATGCAGTCGATAGCTACCTCAATTATAAGAGAAGGTGAAGAAGGTATTCTTCCTACTGAAATTCGAAGAATAATTTGAGACAGTGCTACTAATTTTGAAAAGAAACTCCAATCCTGGTGGAACCTGGTAAACTTTACCTATGACCCCATCACAAACACAGCTACTACCTTTATACTCACTATTTACAATGCCACCATATACCAAATTTATCCTATCATTGCATTAGGGCTGAACCACAACGGAACCATACTCTATCCTTCTGAGCATAGACTATGGGCCCGAAAGGTAAACGAAAAATGGCAAACTGTCAATCTAGAGTCCTGCATTGTACAGGAACAACAAGGATTCATTTGTGAAGGCAATGCAATTGAGGCACAAGATATTTGTTTAGATACCGAACAAAATATTTGTCACTTTGAGGTCCATCCCAATGAAAATCCTAAAACAGTACTTATATATATTGGCGAAGGTTGTGTATGTTTGAGGACGGTTTGTGAATTCTTAACCGTAGACAAGATCATAATAGAGACAAAAAATTATTCAAATCTCTGTGTTTGCAACTTCACAAAGGTAATCGGATGTGACTTTTCCTATTTAACCCCGGTCACGTCTTACCAACTCCTGCAATCCAATTATACATTAATACATAATCTACAACCTACACCCATTGGAATGAACCTCACTTTGGTTAAGCAGTTACTTCAACACAAAGACTTAGTTAGAATTTTAGAGAAAGTTAGAGAAAACGGACAGAAAACTCTAATAACTGTTCATCACAATGTGGAAGAAATACACTGAGTCTTGGAAAGAGCAAAAAAGAATGCAGAACATAACTGGTGGGACACCCTTTTTGGATGGTCACCTACTGCTACAGGCATCTTGAACAAGTTGTGTCACCCCATTGTGGTTCTCTTGATATTAATCTTAATCAGTTTGACTTTGTCAATAATATTATATGTCATAACTTGGAGAATGATGCAACGGGTAACATATCTGATATCTGTCACCCGTCCAATACTCATTAAAGCCAAAAACAATCAATTAGATGATGACTTTAAATTGAAAAAAACTCTCCTGTTAAGTCAACAAGAATTGCAACGATTTGATGAACAAAATGATAAAAAGAAAAAGGGGGGATTGTGATAGACAGTAAACTGTTTGTTCATCAAATTCCATTGAAGATACTGGGAGCTCGTGACATGTTATTCCATAAACTATGTTGGCCTAAGCTTAATCTTAACTATTACACTGTGTAACGACTAACTGACTGTAAGTGCTTATCTAAGTTGAAATGCTGAAGCAAGGACTCCTACTAGGCAAAAGACTGAAAAGAGGGAGAAAGGGAAGAAGGACAAAGGGGAGAAAGACAAAGGGGAGAAGAAGAAGAAAAAAAAAAGGGGGTAGTGTCTATATTCTGTAAGATATAAACAAAGACTTTGTGAGCCACTCTCAGGAAAGTAGGAAATACGAGGAGCTGGTGACGTGAGGAAGACCCGGATGGAGCGACCCCCTAGCTGCAAAGTGCGCAGATGCAGGGTACACCTCTCAGAGAGACCCGATAACGGAAGGCGGAGGATATAAAAAAGACGGACCCTCGGGAAGTGGGTGCGCGCCGTTGGTGGAGCAGGGACTCCCCGGCCGCCCAGCACTGTTTTGCTTATTGCCGCTTGCTAAAATAAATAATTGAAATTTAATTTGTCCTAACTTGCATCATTTTGGCAAGATAGTCTATAACAATAACTACCTCAAATCAAACTGCTTATGGGGTTCTGCCCCAAGAGTAGGCTGGAAGTAAGAGACCAATTGGATATTTTTCAAAATTATTAGATCCCTTAAGCAGGGGCTGGCCAACATACTTACAGTCTTTAGTGGCAGCAGCCTTACTGATTGAAGAGGCACAAAAGGTGACTTTTGGAGCGATTATCACAGTGTTTCCCCCTCATGATGTGCGTGGGGTACTGCAGCAAAAGGCTGAGAAATGGCTCACTGATAGTCGGCTATTGAAATATGAGACTATCTTAATGGAAGCACCAGAATTAGAACTGAGAGTAACCGGTGCTCAAAACCCTACTCAATTTTTATATGGAGATCCTAGGGGTGAATTAAGTCACAACTGCATTGAAGTAATAGAATTACAAACAAAGATAAGACCTGATCTAGAACAAACTGAATTGAATTCAAAGGTTGTTTATATGTAATGAAACAAGAAGTAGATTATGGGACAAAGATATATAACCCTCAGGAGTTAACCGAGATTCAAAAATTGGGGACCACTGTGGTGAATGGGAAGTGGATCCTTCTAGACAATAGGGATACAAGGAGAATTGCAGAGGACTCTGCAAACCAGACCAGAATTGAAACAAAACTTTTGGGTGATAGGTACAGTGTAAAAGAGATTAATGAAAACCAGTTAAGTATTTGAGCCACAAACAATAAGAAAGATCTTGATAGCTGTTCAGTGCATACCATTAATGGCACATCATGGATAAAAAGCAGGCACTCTGATCTTTTACCTGGTGACACAAATGTTAATGAATGTGACCCTAAAATCAATATGTTTGAGAAAACTGAATATATGTCATGTATTTCTACCAGCAAAACAATTTCTGCAATGAATGAAAGGATCCAAATAGATTTCACAGAACTACCGAAAGTTAGGAGATGCAAGTATTTACTGGTAATGGTGGATCAATTAACTCACTGGGTAGAAGCTTTTCCTACCACCAGAGCGACTGCCCAGTCAGTAGCTAAAATAATATTGGAACAAATTATACCATGATTTGGAATTGTAAAAGTATTTGATTCGGATCAGGGTACTCATTTTACATCTAAAATTATAAAGTTAAATACAGAAGCTCTGGGCATCACTTGGGAATATCACACTCCATGGCATCCACAAAGTTATAGACGGGTAGAGCGAATGAATCAGACCTTGAAACAACAGTTACCTAAATTAATGATAGAAACCAAATTCTCATGGATTAAATGCTCACCCTTAGCCTTACTTCATATTAGGACTATGCCAAATTCAGAGACAGGCCTCTCACCTTTTGAGATGTTATATGGGATGCCATATTCCCTAGGTATGCCTTTAGGGCATCCATTAATAGAAGACATGAGGATTCAACAATATATTAAAACTATTGAGAAAAACCTAAAAGAATTAAGAATAAAAAGAATGTTAGCCCAGACAACTCCTTTAGGATTTGCAGTACACAAAATACAACCTGGAGATAAAGTAATGATCAAAACTTGGAAGGAGGAAAGCTTATCTCCTAGATGGGAAGGACCATTCCTGGTATTATTGACTACGGAGACAGCTGTAAGAACTGCTGAAAGAGGATGGACTCATATTTCCAGGGTAAAAGGACCAGTTACAGGTGAACCCAATTAGAAGATCGAGTCAGCACCTGGAGATCTGAAGCTTCAAATACGATGGAGCTAAAATAAGACTGGACTTATTAAAACAGACCGAGTGACACCGATAGTAGTGAGATCCTGAATCATCTACATGAACCCTGTGTGTATGTACATATGTTAAAAAGTTGTAATATCTATGATTTTTGGTTTTAGACTGTTTTGCATAAAAACATAAATCAGTTGAACAAAGGAATTGGGAAAAAAAAAAAAGTAAAAGGGAGTGAGGGAAAAGCTGAGGATAAGTCCAAGTGAGGGCAAGACCGGATTGGCCTCCATTTTTGCTGTTAAGAAGACACGAACCCGACCGTTGGCAGCAACCCAATGGGTCCAGGGGTAAACAGAAAAATGTGCCATACCGGACCTCACTATGGTAGCTGGCTTTTTCTCCTCAATGTGTATGTTAGCCTCATAATAGCTAAAAGGAGTCAAAATGCTACCAACTCATATGACCCCTTTGAAAATAATGAGTTTGTTTTATTAACAAAGACTATAAGTAAAACCTTCAATTTAAGTCACTGCTGGGTTTGTGGGGGACCTTTGGGATTATCAAGCTGGCCATGGGTCTCTATACCGCCTCCCCATCACAGATAGCAAACATGGAATGGCTGGAATGGCAATCTATGGTCCTGGTTACCTGGAACACCGTGGGTAAAACAGCTTTTATTTTATCTGTTGTGTACATTTGCTGCCCTAATGTTTATACCATGTATGATTCCATGTTTTATTAAATTGATTCATTTAGTCATTCAAGGGATAAACGCAAACACGAATCAATTTAATAAAATGCGAGGGATTGTGAAGAATATGGTGGTGATTCGTGTTAAAAATATAATGACTTTAATGTGAGGAGCAGGTATGCTGCTGGTATTTTGCCATGTACATAAGTTAAAGGAGATTTACTGTGGTTTTGTTTTTAAAATGGTTCGGAGTTCTTTTTCTGTAAACACAGACTCCTATGGACTGCTATTGCGCAATGGAAAAGTACTGGAGGGACCCCTGTCAGAAGCCCCCAGCAACACCAGAAAGCCCAGGAAAGTTCGAGAGACTCTACTGCGCATGTGCGGACTGGGGAAGAACAAGGATGTCAAGATACCACCTACTTTCTCCACTGTCTCTGTAGGATGCTACATAATCCCTTGCGTCCGAGGATTGGTCCAGCGTCTCATTGAAACCGCCTTGTCAAAACAGATGCCTCTGGAACCACCCCCCCTATCTTGGCAAGATGCTGTTACTAGAGGAAGAGGGAGATGAAGATGCAAAAGATGACTTGTCATCAGAGAAAAGATGTAAAATCATGTTGTCAACACTCGAAAAATGTTCATAGAACAATACTCTTAAGAATATGCGAAAAGCAACAAGAGTATAAATAAAAACAGGGGGGAATTGTAAGGGAAAGAATGTTGTTTTCGCATAATAAGCCTGATGGGAAGGGCAGGAGCGATTCACCAAAGCAATCAACAAGAGCAATTCACAACCATTGAAATCCCTGGCCTAGGGCTAGAAGACAAGTGGTCTTTTTGTCAACTGTGATGACCCAGTACTTGGAACTGGCTTTAGATGGATGCAGATACCGAAAGACTTGGGGTGAACTTTTCTATCTTAGTACGCTTGCGTGATGAGCTCATGCATATTAACTTCGCCCTGGAGAAAGCCAAGGTTCATTTCCATGAACATGCGACGTATGAACACATACATGAAGGGGCGTATCGGTAGGTGGTTCGGGAAGTCTGTACACCCTGTAGTACTCAGCCAATGAGGAATCAGGGGAGGGAACTGGCGGTTGGGAGAAAGGGATATAAACCATTGCATGATGGCTGGTAGGCGCGTCTACTTGATGGGGGCGCCCGGTCTTGCAAGAACGAAATAAAGAGTGCTTCACACTGCATCCTGTCTGAGCTATGGATAATTGGCAACTGAGCGTTTCTCACATTGACATTATAACAAGGTCACTTTGGCTGGATCTCAAGAAAAAAAGGAGAATCTATTGCCTTTGGAAGAGGGGCCAGGTCTCTCATAAAGACTATAAAGATGTAGTGAAGTTATGCAGGGAGAACATTAGGAGAGCCAAAGCACAGCTAGAGCTCAACCTGGCTAGAGCTGTTAAGGATAATTGTCCTGGTTTAACCAGGATAGGGTTAAGTTTCCCCAGCAGTGGGGGGGGAGCTCTAGCCGGGTTATTCAGATACCATGCGGACTTCACAACCTGGCAGGTCACATTTTTTCCTGGCGCGGGAGCGCGGTGCACTCATGGTTTTGTACATCGTGCTTCTCACTGCTGTATTTGGTAGCTATTTTGCTCTGTTCATTGCTATCACTATTACTGTTATTGTTATTGTTGTTGTTGGTTGTGTTGCTATTGCATTGTTGTATTAAACCTTTCCTTATTTCAGTCTTGGGGCTTTGTATTTCACTCCCTTTGTGGGGGACGGGCAGCGGCCACGTGGTCTCAGACCCCGGCAGGGGCTAAACCATCACAACTTTGGCGCCCAACGTGAGGCTGCAGAAGACTGAAATAAGGACAAAAGGAGAAGTGTGTTAGAGCAATCTGTTAGGTGTAAATTTTTTTTCTGTTTTTACTTGTATTGTTTGATAAGAAATGTTTGCAATGCTGGGCAATTTGCTTGTGTGGTGGGGCTGAATTAATCCTCATATCCACTGTGTGTTCCTAGTGCTGGTGTTTGTTCTCGGTGGAAAATGTATCAAGGGTCTTGTTCTGCTCTACTGGTTACTGTCTGCTTATAATGGGCTCGTTTCGCTGCTTGTGGGGGTGAACCGGTACCTGTTTGCTGCCTGGGCTTTTGTTTGGGGTCTCACCCCCTCTATGGGTGAGCCAGGGGAAGAGATTCTCTCAGTTTTTGAGAGTTTCAGCTATCCCTGGAGCCTCCTGGCCACTGTGTTTGCAGCACAATGCTTTCTAAATGCCTGCCAGATCTTATTTTGGGCCATGCGGTACTTCTCCAACAGTAGCACCACCCGGAAACCTGCCCCGGGGGCAGATAGTTATAAATGGCAAGGTGTGTGGGAAAAGATGGGCAAGTGCCTGAGTCAGTGGTCACCCCCAATGCTTTGGGATCTCACTCCCGAACAAGTGCAGAGTCCTGATAAACTGGTGGAGTGTTTGGAAAAGGTGTGCTGCCAATCTGACAAACCCCAGGAGACACAAATCCTTGCGATGTGCTGGGGGCTTGCCCATGCTTACCGTGTCATCTTTAACACTGATCACTGACCTCAAGGGGGAGAAGGGGCTGCAGGATCTGAAAGTGAACCTACTGGTACAGCAGCTGGGCCAGGGGGACAGGCAGTGCCAGTACCGGTCGCCTCCACCAGCACAGCAGCTGGGCCAGAGGGACAAGCAGTACCAATATCAGTTGCCCCGATACAGAAAACCAAATATACCAAAAAATCCCCTCGCAGTGCACAGGGTGATAATGAACCAGGCCCATCACGAGAGCAGGAGGAAGAGCCGGAGGTAACCATCCGATCTCTATCCCTCAGTGAGTTGCGAGATATGCGGAAGGATTTCAGCCGCATTGCAGGCGAGCAAATTTGCACCTGGTTGCTCCGGTGCTGGGATACTGGAGCTGCTGGTTTGGAATTGGAGGGGAGAGAGGCCAAGCAGGTGGGACCTTTAGCCAAGCAGGCTGGTATTGACAAGGCAATAGGGAAACAGGTTCAAACCCTCAGCCTTTGGAGGCGACTCCTGCTCGCTGTGAGGGAGAGGTACCCCTACAAGGATGATGTTCTATGTCGGTTGGGCAAGTGGACCGACATGGAGAAAGGCATTCAGAACCTCAGGGAAATGGCTGTGTTTGACATGATCTATGGTGATCTGAATGATGAGCAGTCACCAATGGATCCAGATCAGGTCCCTTGTACACAGCTGATGTGGCGGAAGTTCCTGCAAAGTGGACCAGAGGGACATTCCAAAGCATTAGCAGTAGCGTCCTGGTGGCGAGACACCCAGACTCAAACAGTGGACGAAGTGATTATCCAGCTCCGGCACTATGAGGGAAGTCTCCCTTCCTCCCAACATGCCTGGGTTTCAGCTGTAGAGGAACTGTCTCAGAGGCTCCAGAAAGTGGAACAGGACATGTCCTATGTTCCACCTGCACGGGCCAATGTCTCAGCTATTAGAAGCAGGCGCTTCCCCACCCAAGAGAAGGGCAGTAGAAGGTACACACCACGGGGCACCCTGTGGTTCTTCCTCTGCGACAATGGGGAGAACATGAGAAGGTGGCATGGGCAGCCCACTTCCGCCCTAGCTGCACGAGTACAGCAACTGAAAGGGAAGACCACCATGAAAGGGGAGTCTTCCAAGAGAGATGCAGCTCCAGTGTCTAGTCAGAAATGCTCCAGACAGAATAGTATGGCCGACAGTATGCTTGACCCTCTTCAGGGGACCAGGAAGTCATTCTTGCAGGAGTCATTCTTAGATCAAGTCAGTGATGGTGAGCAGGATTAGAGGGGCCCTGCCTCCAGCCAGGTGGAGGAAAGGGATAATCGGATTTACTGGAAGGTGTGGATCCGATGGCCTGGCACATCAGACCCACAAGAATATAAGGCCTTGGTAGACACTGGCGCACAGTGCACCTTGATGCCATCAAGCTACAGTCGGGTTGAATCCATCTGCATCTCCGGAGTGACAGGGGCGTCCCAACAGCTGACCCTATTAGAGGCTGAAGTAAGCTTAACTGGGAAGGACTGGCATAAGCACCCCATTGTGACTGGCCCAGATGCCCCGTGCATCCTAGGTATAGACTACCTCAGGAGAGGGTACTTTAAAGACCCAAAAGGGTACCGGTGGGCCTTTGGTATAGCTGCCCTGGAGGAGGTTGAGCAATTGTCCACCTTACCCGGCCTCTCAGAGGATCCCTCGGTGGTGGGGTTGCTTAAGGTTGAAGAGCAGCGAGTGCCAATTGCTACCAAGACGGTGCACCGGCGGCAGTACCGCACTAACCGAGATTCCCTGGTCCCCATCCATCAGCTGATCCGTCAACTAGAAAGCCAGAAGGTGATCAGCAAGACTCATTCACCTTTCAACAGCCCTATATGGCCAGTGAGAAAACCTAATGGCGAATGGAGACTGACTGTGGAATACCGTGGCCTGAATGAAGTTACGCCAGCGATGAGTGCTGCAGTGCTGGACATGCTAGAGCTCCAGTATGAGCTGGAGTCAAAGGCAGCCAAGTGGTACGCCACGATTGACATCGCTAACGCGTTCTTCTCCATCCCAATAGCACCAGAGGTCAGGCCACAGTTTGCATTCACTTGGAGGGGTATCCAGTACACCTGGAATCGATTGCCCCAGGGGTGGAACCACAGCTCCACCATTTGCCATAGACTGGCCCATACTGCACTGGAGAAAGGTGGGGCTCCAGAACACCTGCAGTTCATTGATGATATCATTGTATGGGGGGACACAGCTGAGGAAGTCTTTGAGAAAGGAAAGAAGGTAATTGAAATCCTCCTGAAGGCTGGTTTTGCCATCAAGCGACAGAAAGTTAAGGGGCCTGGAAGGGAGATTCAGTTCCTAGGAATAAAATGGCAAGATGGGCGTCGCCACATCCCAATGGAGGTGATAAACAAGATAACAGCCATGGCCCCACCAACCACTAAAAAGGAGACTCAGTCTTTCCTGGTCGCTGTGGGGTTCTGGAGGATGCACATCCCAAACTACAGCCTGATTGTGAGCCCTCTCTACCACGTAACCCGCAAGAAGAACGATTTTAAATGGGGCCCAGAGCAACAACGAGCCTTTGAACAAATTAAGCAGGAGATTACCCAGGCAGTGGCTCTCGGGCCAGTCCGGACAGGGCAGGAGATTAAGAACGTGCTCTACACCGCAGCTGGGGAGAATGGCCCTTCCTGGAGCCTTTGGCAGAGAGCAGATGGGGAATCCCGAGGCCGACCTCTAGGCTTTTGGAGCCGGGGATACAAAGGCTCTGAAGCTAACTATACCCTGACTGAGAAGGAGATACTGGCAGCGTACGAAGGAGTCCGAGCTGCCTCAGAAGTGGTTGGCACTGAGACACAGCTCCTCCTGGCACCTCGACTGCCGGTGCTGGGATGGATGTTCAAAGGAAAGGCTCCCTCCACACATCATGCAACAGATGCCACGTGGAGTAAATGGGTTGCGTTGATAACACAACGGGCTCGAATAGGAAACCGCGACCCCCCAGGATTAGTGGAAATGATCGTGAACTGGCCAGAGAGCAAAGATGCTGGGATGTCACCAGAACAAGAGGTGAAACATGCTGAGGAGGCCCCACCATATAACGAGCTGCCAGAGGAAGAAAAACAATATGCCCTCTTCACTGATGGGTCTTGCCGCATTGTGGGAAAACATCGACGATGGAAGGCTGCGGTGTGGCATCCCACACGAGAAACCACTGAAGCTGTTGAGGGACAAGGTGAATCGAGCCAGTTCGCAGAGGTGAAAGCCATCCAAATGGCTTTGGAGATTGCTGAGTGAGAAAAGTGTCCGAGGCTCTATATCTACACTGACTCGTGGGTGATGGCAAGTGCCCTGTGGATGTGGTTGCAGCAATGGAAACAGAACAACTGGCAACGCAAGGGCAGACCCATCTGGGCCGCTGAAGTATGGCAGGATATTGCAGCCCGGGTGGAGAACCTCGTTGTGAAGGTGCGCCATGTGGACGCCCATATACCCAAGAGTCGGGCCACTGATGAACATCAGCATAACCAGCAGGCGGACCAAGCTGCTAAGATCGAGGTGGCTCAGGTGGACTTGGACTGGCAGCGTGAAGGTGAACTGTTCATAGCCTGGTGGGCCCATGAGACCTCGGGCCACCAAGGCAGAGATGCAACATACAGGTGGGCTCAAGATCGAGGGGTGGACCTCACCATTGACACCATCGCAGAGATCATCCACGGATGTGAGACGTGTGCTGCAATCAAACAAGCCAAACGGGTGAAGCCCCAGCGGAATGGAGATCGATGGATGAAATATAAATATGGAGAGGCCTGGCAGATCGACTACATCACACTGCCACAGACCCGCCGAGGCAAGCGCCACGTGCTCACAATGATGGAAGCAACCACTGGGTGGCTCGAAACTTATCCAGTGTCCCACACCACTGCCCGGAATACCATCCTGGGCCTTGAAGACCGAGTCCTGTGGCGACACGGCACCCCAGAGAGGATTGAGTCAGAGAACGGGACGCACTTCCAAAATAACCTCATAGATGCCTGGGCAGAAGAACACGGCATCGAGTGGGTCTACCACATCCCCTACCACGCACCAGCCTCCGGGAAGATCGAGCGCTACAATGGACTGTTAAAAACTACATTGAGAGCAATGGGGGGTGGAACCTTCAAACACTGGGACACACATCTGACAAAGGCCACTTGGTTAGTGAACACAAGAGGATCTGCCAATCGAGCTGGCCCGGCTCAGTCAAAACTTCCACGTGTTGTAGATGGGGATAAAGTCCCTGGGGTGCGCATGAGGGACCTGCTGGGAAAAATGGTCTGGGTTAGTCCTGCGCCAGGCAAAGGCAAACCCATCCACGGGATTGCTTTTGCTCAAGGTCCTGGGTGCACCTGGTGGGTGATGCAGAAGGATGGAGAGGTCCGATGCGTGCCACAAGGGGACTTGATTGTGGGTGAAAACATACCGTGAGTTATACTGTGCTTTTGTTAATTTTTTCTTTGTCAATGCTAATTGCTAAGTGGCAGCTGGATGTGACGTACATGGTATAGAATAAAGGGGTGGATTATGTCCTGGTTTAACCAGGATAGGGTTAAGTTTCCCCAGAAGTGGGGGGGGGAGCTCTAGCCGGGTTATTCAGATGCCATGCAGACGTCACATCCTGGCAGGTCACATTTTTTCCTGGCGCGGGAGCGCGGTGCACTCGTGGTTTTGTACATCGTGCTTCCCACTGCTGTATTTGGTAGCTATTTTGCTCTGTTCATTGCTATCACTTGTGATGGTTTAGCCCCTGCCGGGGTCTGAGACCACGCGGCCACTGCCCCTCCCCCACAGAGGGAGTGAAATACAAAGCCCCAAGACTGAAATAAGGAAAGGTTTAATACAACAATGCAATAGCAACACAACAAACAACAACAATAACAATAACAGTAATAGTGATAGCAATGAACAGAGCAAAATAGCTACCAAATACAGCAGTTTGAAGCACGATGTACAAAACCACGAGTGCACCGCGCTCCCGCGCCAGGAAAAATGTGACCTGCCAGGATGTGACGTCCGCATGGTATCTGAATAACCCGGCTAGAGCTCCCCCCCCACTGCTGGGGAAACTTAACCCTATCCTGGTTAAACCAGGACACACTATTACTGTTATTGTTATTGTTGTGGTTTGTAGTGTTGCTATTGCACTGTTGTATTAAACCTTTCCTTATTTCAATCTTGGGGCTTTGTATTTCACTCCCTTTGTGGGGGAGGGGCAGCGGCCGCGTGGTCTCAGACCCCGGCAGGGACTAAACCATCACAATAATAAAAAATGTTTCTATAAATTCGTTAACAGCAAAAGGAGGATTAGGGAAAATCTCCCTCCTTTATTGGATGCAGAGGGAAACATGGTAACTAAGGATGAGGAAAAGGCTGAGGTGCTCAACACCTACTTGCCTCAGTCTTTAGCAGTGGAACTGGCTGTTCCCTGGACACCCAGCCTCATGAGCTGGGAGATGGGGAGGGGAAGCAGAACGAGGTCATCACAATTAAAGAGGAAGTGGTCAGAGACCTGCTACACCACTTGGATGCACACAAGTCTGTGGGACCGGATGGGTTACACCCAAGGGTGCTGAAAGAGTTGGCAGATGTGCTCGCCAAGCCGCTTTCCATGATTTACCTGAAGTCATGGCTAACTGGGGAGGTTCCATTGGACTGGAGGGTGGCAAATGTGACACCCATCTACAAGAGAGGCAGAAAGGAGGATCCGGGAAACTATAGACCTGTCAGTCTGACCTCGGTGCCAGGGAAGGTCATGGAGCAGGTCATCTTGGGTGCCATTAAAAGTCATATAATGGACAACCAGGGGATCAGGCCTAGTCAGCATGGGTTTATGAAAGGCAGGTCCTGCCTGACAAACCTGATCTCCTTCTACGACAGGGCGACCTGCTTATTGGATGAGGGAAAGGCTGTGGATGTAGTTTACTTTGACTTTAGTAAGGCCTTTGACACCGTTTCCCACAGCATTCTCCTGGCAAAACTGGCTGCTTGTGGCTTGGATGGGCACACGCTTCGCTGGGTAAAAAACTGGCTGGATGGCCGGGCCCAAAGAGTTGTGGTGAATGGAGTTAAATCCAGTTGGCAGCTGGTCATGAGTGGTGTCCCCCAGGGCTCAGTTTTGGGGCCACTCCTGTTTAATGTCTTCAGTGATGATCTAGATGAGGGGGTTGAGTGCACCCTCAGTAAGTTTGCAGATGACACCAAGTTGGGTGGGAGTGTTGATCTGCTCGAGGGTAGGGAGGCTCTGCAGAGGGATTTGGACAGGCTGGAGCGATGGGCTAAGGCCAACTGTAGGAGTTTCAATAAGGCCAAATGCCGGGTGCTGCACTTGGGCCACAACAACCCCCAGCAGCGCTACAGGCTTGAGGAGGAGTGGCTGGAGAGCTGCCAGTCAGAGAGGGACCTGGGGGTGTTGATTGACAGCCGGCTGAACATGAACCAGCAGTGTGCCCAGGTGGCCAAGAAGGCCAATGGCATCCTGGCTTGTATCAGAAATAGCGTGGCCAGCAGGGACAGGGAAGTGATCTTACCCCTGTACTTGGCACTGGTGAGGCCGCACCTCGATTCCTGTGTTCAGTTTTGGGCCCCTCACTACAAAAAGGACATTGAATTACTTGAGCGTGTCCAAAGAAGGGCAACGAAGCTGGTGAAGGTTCTGGAGCACATGTCGTACGAGGAGTGGCTGAGGGAACTGGGGTTGTTTAGTCTGGAGAAGAGGAGGCTGAGGGGAGACCTCATTGCCCTCTACAGCTACCTGAAAGGAGGTTGCAGAGAGCTGGGATTGAGTCCCTTTAACCAAGTAACAATCGATAGGACAAGAGGTAATGGCCTCAAGTTGCGCCAGGGAAGGTTTAGACTGGATATTAGGAAGCATTTTTTTACAGAACAGGTTGTTAGGTGTTGGAATGGGCTGCCCAGGGAGGTGGTGGAGTCCCCATCCCTGGAGGTGTTTAAGAGTCGGGTTGACACAGCGCTGAGGGATATGGTGTATTTGGGAACTGTCAGTGTTAGGTTAATGGTTGGACTGGATGATCTTCAAGGTCTTTTCCAACCTAGACGATTCTGTGATTCTGTCACAAAATGCTATTCTTCCCAGTCTATATTTTCCTTGATTCTAGCTGCTAAAATTTTTATGGGAAACAGCTGAAGTACATTAATAGCTTCCTATTATCTTTCCATTTAAGCAGAATCCTGTGTATCAGATAAAGGACCCACTATGAAAAGATTTCCATAGTTTTCGAAGAGGCATTGCATATATGTATTCGCTAGAAACAGATTCTGAGTTACCTGGCTCAGTCTTACTACTCAGCTTATTTTGAAAAAAATAAATCTTGCCTTACTGCCAAGCACAGCACCTTATCCATCAGGCTGTTTGCAATCATAAGACATTCACCTGTGACTTCTGCTTCCTCCATGTGTATTTACTGGTCTCTCCAACTCAGAGTTGTCATTCTTATCTGCTCTATCTGATTCATCTTCACTGTCATCTGAATAAAGATCTTTCATTATAGACTGCAAGGGACCTGAACAACAGCAGCAATAAAAACTTAATTGTTTGCAGGTTTGGACTCCTGAAAAGTAGATGAAGTAAAAGATTTTCATGCCAAGCATTCTCTGTGGATGTTTTACTTTAGAAAAAAAAATGAGTATTACTTTATTATTATTATAAGATACTTATATATTGCTGGGCTTCCTATTTTTTGTTTTCTCAAAGGGTATTATATGCCAGTAAAAATCTACAGGGACATACTGGTATATTTGTTAGGTTAATCCAGACATTGAAAAGCTGTCTAAGCACCTGGAATCATTCTGATTGTAACTTGTTCTGGCCAAGTCAGTCTTCACCTGCCTGTTTTTGATCCATTTAGATTTTGCCATTCCCTTTATTTCAAGCGAAATTTCAGGTTAAACAAACACTTCATTAACATTATGCAAAAGAGTATGTCAATATTATTTGTCTTCTAGAATTAATGAGACACTAAGCTTGACTTGCCATGAAACTGTATTAAACTTTTAGGATTTTTGTTTGATCTTAATTCAACTTATTTTGCTATAAAAGGCATTTAGCAGCTTGGAAGAGTGAAGAAAGAATGATGTCATGGGGTCTTGAATCATACCGCATCTGAGAAAAGCCGACAAGAGCAAGGGCTGCAGCAGCAGCAGCTATTACTAGTAGGATTCTGAAATTCCTTCAGCCCATTGTTGAGGTTTGAACTCAGCCGGCAGCCAGACGCCACGTGGCCGGCCGTTCACCTCCCCCCTCCCCTCGGAACCCGGCCCGAGAGAGCCCGCCCACCTGTATCCCTGGGCATGACATCATATGGTATGAAATACTCCAATGAAAGTTAACTCCATCCTGGTCGAAACCAGGACAGTCTCCATCCCTTATTCCATACCATTGAAGTCATGCTCAGGTTCCAAATACATTCTAAGGAATCACCACCCCTTTTTCCCAGGTCTCACAGATATCATTCCCTTAGTCTATGGGCTATGGGCTTTATCCCCATCCACAGTACGTAGGAGGTTTGATTGAGCAGGGACAACTAGCTTGGCAGATCCTCTGGTACTGACTAACCAGGTGGCTTTTGCTAAATGCATTTCCCAGTGTTTGAAAGTTCTACCACCCATTGCTCTCAGTGTAGTTTTTAGCAATCCATTGTATCGCTCAATTTTCCCAGAGGCTGGTGCATGGTAGGGTGTGGGAGGCATTGGCCTGCCAGCCTTGCACAGCCTCTGAGAAAGAGCTAGGCTTTGATGAAAAACAGGCCTTGGAAGAAAGATAAGAAGCTGTTGAGTTATGCCAAGGTGGCAGGGAAAAACAACGGACAGATGCAACACTGAACTGTGGAAAAGTACTGAACTGAGAGAAGATGCTACTGCAAGAACAGCGCATGAACGAGAGGGTGATTGGTCTGCACAGCGCGTGTTAGAGTGGCCTTATGCTGATAGGAGAAAAGGTTGATTGCTGATTTGTTAACTATGAAGTAAGACCATTACCAACAGTATCCGAGAGCATAAGTATGTACCGTTGTAACAATAAACTCTCTCTTTCTTTCTGGATTTCATCAGGAGTCCGTGCCTCAGTTGCCACAGTAGGGAATGTGATATATCCACTCAATACCATGTTCTTTGGCCCAGGCGTCTATGAGGTTGTTTTGGAAATGTGACCCATTATCTGACTCAGTCCTTTCTCCATGCCGCCATAAGACTTTCTCCTCAAGACCTAAAATGGTGTTCTGGGCAGTGGCATGAGGCACAGCCTAAGTTTCCAACCAACTGGTGGCTGCTTCTACCATTGTAAGCACATAGTGTTTGCCTTGCCGAGTTTGTGGGAGTGTGATATAATTAATCTGCCAGACCTCCCCATATTTATACTTTGACCATCGTCCTCCATACCAAATGGGCTTTAATCGCTGGGCTTGCTTGATCGTAGCACACGTCTCACATTCATGGATTACCTGTGCAATAACATCCATGCTTAAGTCCACCCCTCGGTCACGAGCCCATCTATATGTTGCATCTCTTCCCTGATGGCATGAGGAGTTATGGGCCCAGCGAGCCAGAAATTGTTCACCCTCATGTTGCCAGTCCAGATCTACTTGAGCCACCTTGATCTTAGCAGCCTGATCCGCCTGTTGGTAGTTCTGATGTTCTTCAGTGGCCTGGCTCTTGGGTACATGAGCATCTACATGACGTACTTTCACAACCAGATTCTCTACTCGGGCAGCAATATCTTGCCATAATTCAGCAGCCCAGATGGGTTTGCTTCTGCGCTGCCAGTTGCTCTGTTTCCACTACTGTAACCACCCCCACAGTGCATTTGCCACCATCCATGAGTCAGTATAGAGGTGGAGCACTGGCCACTTTTCTCACTCAGCAATGTTCAAGGCCAGGTGGATGGCTTTCACCTCTGCGAACTGACTCAATTCACCTTCTCCTTCAGCAGTTTCTGCGACCCGTCGTGTGGGGATCCACACAGCAGCCTTACACTTTCAATGTTTTCCCACAATGTGACAGGACCCGTCGGTAAACAGGGCATATCGCTTCTCATTATCCAGCTGTTTATTATATGGTGGGGCCTCTTCAGCACATGTTACCTCTTCCTCTGGCGCCATTCCAAAATCTTTGCCTTCTGGCCAATTTGTAATCACTTCCAATATTCCTGGACGGCTGGATCTCCCTATTCGAGCCCGTTCTGTGATTAATGTCTCCACGTGGCATCGGTTGCATGGTGTGTAGAGGGGACACTCCCTTTGAACATCCAGCCCAGCACTGGCAGTCAGGGAGCCAGGAGGAGCTGTGCTTCAGTCCCAGTCACCTCTGAAGCAGCTCGGACCCCTTCATATGCTGCCAGTATCTCCTTTTCGGTCGGAGTATAGCGGTCTTCTGATCCTCTGTATCCCCGACTCCAAAACCCCAGGGGTCGACCCTGAGTCTCCCCTGGTGCTCTCTGCCAGAGACTCCAGGTAGGGCCATTCTTCCCAGCTGCCGTGTAGAGCACATTTTTAACATCTTGCCCTGTCCGAACTGGCCCGAGGGTACTGTATGAACTATTTCCTGCTTAATTTGCTCAAAAACCTGTCTCTGCTCCGGGCCCCATACAAAATCATTCTTTTTCCAAGTCACTTGATAGAGAGGGCTGACAATCTGACTGTAATTTGAAATGTGCAGTCTCCAGAAACCCACAACACCTAAGAAAGCTTGCGTTTCCTTTCTGTTAGTTGGTGGGGACATAGCTGTTATTTTATTAATCACCTGCATTGGAATCTGACGACGTCCATCTTGCCATCTTATTCCTAAAAACCGGATCTCTTGTGCAGGTCCCTTGACTTTACTATGCTTTATGGCAAAACCGGCTCTCAGAAGGATTTGGATTATTTTCTCCTCTTTCTCAAAAACTTCTGCTGTATTACCCCATATAATGATGTCATCAATGTACTGCAAATGTTCTGGGGCTTCACCCTGTTCCAGTGCAGTCTGGATCAGTCCATGGCAAATGGTGGGACTGTGTTTCCACCCCTGGGGCAGTCGATTCCAGGTGTATTGGACACCCCTCCAGGTGAAAGCAAACTGTGGCCTGCATTCTGCTGCCAGAGCGATGGAGAAAAATGCATTGGCAATATCAGTCATGGTGTACCACTTGGCTGCCTTTGACTCTAGTTCATACTGAAGCTCTAGCATGTCTGGCACGGCAGCACTCAGCGGTGGGATGACTTCATTCAGGCCACGATAGTCTACTGTTAATCTCCACTCTCCATTAGACTTTCACACTGGCCATATGGGGCTGTTAAAGGGGGAGTGCATCTTGCTGATGACTCCTTGGTTCTCTAGCTGATGAATCAGTTCATGGATAGGGATTACAGAGTCTCGATTGGTGCGGTATTGCCGTCAGTGCAGTGTTGTAGTGGCAACTGGCACCCGTTGTTCTTTGACCCTCAGCAATCCCACAACAGAAGGATCCTCTGATAGACCAGGTAACACAGACAGCTGTTTAATTCCTTCTGTTTCCAAGGCAGCTATACCAAAAGCCCACTGATACACTTTTGGGTCCTTAAAATATCCTCTCCTGAGATAATCTATGCCAAGAATACATGGAGCATCTGGGCCAGTCACAATGGGGTGGTTTTACCACTCTTTTCCACTTAGGCTCACCTCGGCCTCCAATACAGTCAGCTGTTGAGAACCCCCTGTCAGTCCTGGAATACAAACGGGTTCTGCTCCTTTAAAATTTGATGGCATTAGGGTGCATTGCGCACCAGTGTCCACTAGAGCCTTATACTGCTGGGGGTCAGATGTGCCAGGCCATTGAAACCACACAGTCCAGGAAACTCGGTTGTCCCTGTCCTCCACCTGGCTGGAGGCAGGGCCCCTCTAATGTTGGTCATAATATCCACTAACGACAAATGGGTTCGTGTGGTGTTCATGGGTTTCAGTCTCATCTTGATCACTCACTTCTTGTGAATACAAGTCAGAAGTTCTTCTCATAGGATCATGAGCAGAGTCGACCTTTCTGCTCTGTTTGGGCACTTGATTACTGGAAACCGGAGCAGCATTTCTCCTGAAAGGACCATGGTTTTGTACTTTTTCTTCCTTCCAGCTCACATACCCGCTCTTCTAGGAGGTAGGTAGGTTTTCCATCCCATTTCTTCATGTCTTCTCCATAGTCATGCAGGCGATGCCACAGCTTCCCCTGTGGTGTATACTGGTTCTCTCAAGTAGAGAAACGATTGCTCCTGATAGCCGAGATTCTAGTCTGTGCAGGTGGGGAGTAGGACATGTTCTCTTTAAATTGCTGGAAATCTTGAGATAATTTGTTCACAGCCGCGATGATGGGGGAAGAGACACTTTCTTCATATTGTCGTAGTCGGCGAACCAGTTCATTCACTGTTGGTCCCTCTTCGTCTGTCCAGTCCATTAGTGCTAATGCACTGGCATATGATGAGGGTGCGCTCTGTACAAAATTCCTCCACGTGGGCCGGGTGCATCGGACTTCATCTGGATCTGTGGGTAGCCATGCATTATCTGGGTCATAGTAAACTACCTCCCATACAGCTAGCTCCCTCAAGTATTGAATGCCTCTTTCCATAGTGGTCCACTTATTTGGTCGACATGCAAAGTCTTTCTTGAAGGGATACCTCTCCCTCACACTTGACAGAAGTCGCCTCCAGAGACTGAGATTTTGTGTCTCCTTCCCAATGGCTTTGTCAATGCTCCCTTCCCTAGACAGGGATCCCAGCTGCCTCACCTCCCTGCGCTCTGGTTCCATGCCACTGGCCCCACTATCCCAGCACTGGAGAAGCCAAGTAACGAGTTGCTCATCTGGATGGCGGCTGAAATCTTTTCTTATGTCTTGCAACTCACTCAAGGATAAAGATTGGGTGACTATCACTGGCTCTGCCTCCTCCTCCTGTTCTCATGATGGGCCTGGTTCATCATCACCCTGTACACCGCAAGGGGATTTTCTTGTGTATTTCTTCTTCTGTATGGGAGTAACTGACACCGTCATGGGTTGGTTCTCTGGTTCAGCTGCAGCGCCTGTCCTCGGGCTTATAGTGGTTGCAGTTTCTGTTATTGGTTACCAGGTGCAGAGCCCTTCTCTTCCTCTTGAGGGCGCTGAACAGTGTTTAATAGCACTCGGTAAGCGTGGGCTATGCCCCAGCATGTTGCAGTGAGCTGTGCCTCTCTGGAATTACCCGGGTGACAACATACTTTTTCCAAATATTCCACTAGTTCTTCAGGATTCTGCACCTATGCAAGAGTGAAGTTCCAATACACCGGAGGTGCCCACTGTTCTAGGTACTTGCCCATGCTACTCCACACCCCCAGCCACTCATAATTCTCCAATCTTGTGGTAGGTTTCCAAGTGATACTCTTAAATAGTTGCTTAACCCTGAACAAAACCTGAACTACATGCAGGAACAGACTAGCTCCTAACAGCATGGTAACCATGTTTATGTCAACATTCCAAAGATATTTGAACTCCCCAAATTTCTCAAACACAACTGTAAATAGCCCCAGGGCCGATGACTGCACCCTGTCATAGATGAGCATCACATAGTACAACAGAAACAAGATCTTAACCCAACTCTCAGGAAGGTGAGCAACAGCATGGGAAACACGTACTGCAAATGAGGTGATAAGATCTTAAGGAGCCAAGCAATCCACATTTTATCCATTTTGTTGTTATTTCAAAAAAAAAAACCTCAGTGCCCCACACTGTGCGCCAAAAACTGTTGAGGTTTGAACTCAGCCGGCAGCCAGACGCCACGTGGCCTCCCTCCTCCCCTCTGGTGAAATAGGGGAGGGACAAAAAGAGGAGAATTCGTAGGTTGATTAAAAAGAAAGAATTTACTAAATATAACAAGAGAACAACTGTAACAATAGTGAGTCTAAAAAGAAATGGGTAAAATGCAACAGTGGCTTACCGAATGTGGCGACCGCCTCCACAGCAACACGCGACCTGACCAGAATCCCTTTCGGCTTGCCCCTGAGAGAGCCTGCCCACCTGTATCCCTGGGCATGACATGACATGGTATGAAATACTCCAATGAAAGTTAACTCCATCCTGGTCGAAACCAGGACACCCATGTAACTCAAAGTACTCATGTTAATGAAATAAGCCTTAGTGTTCTTCAAAGGGAGGTGAACCTTTTAACTCTATTTGCTAATAGGGAAACCGTCAAGGAGTATTCATCAGACCTTGTCACAGCCAAAGGAGAAGATAGATCTGTGCTAGCATCATACCTCTAACAATGTAATTATTCCCTTCATGGAAGGAATGGTTCTGTGGAGTATTTCAGTTATGTCAGGGCTCAGATCACAGGCATTTTGAATAACTGTGAGTGACGAAGCACTGGTTTAAAAATTATTCAGCAATAAGGCTGTGCAAGAGTTGTTTGAGTTGACATGGTTTGGGCATGTTTGTATTAGTGGATTCTTTTCTTTATTTACACACATTGAAGTTGACTTGGAAGAAGTCCAGATGGTGCTGATGGGCAAATTCCCAGTGGACAAATATATTGGAACTTCTTTGCCTCAATCTTTGCTAACAAGACCGGCCTTCAGGAATCCCAGGCCCCAGAGACCAGGGGGAAAGTCTAGAGCAAGGAAGATGTACCCCTGGTGGAAGAGGTCAGGGAATACTTAAGCAAACCAGTCCATGGGCTCTGATGGGATGGACCCATGAGCTGGCAGATGTCATTGTGAGGCTACTCTCAATAATCTTTGATCGACCATGGCAACTGGGAG
This sequence comes from Strix aluco, assembly GCF_031877795.1. Classification (NCBI taxonomy): domain Eukaryota; kingdom Metazoa; phylum Chordata; class Aves; order Strigiformes; family Strigidae; genus Strix; species Strix aluco. The sequence continues at coordinate 23,062,905 of NC_133970.1, forward strand.
AGGACCCTGAGGACTGGAGGAAAGCAAATGGAACCCACACTGGAGCAGATTTTTCCTGAAGGACTGAAGCCTGAGAGAGGACACCCTCTGCAGCATCAGCAGAGAAAAGAAGAATCTGCCAGTTTTGATCTTTTGAAAAAAGGCTCTTATTGGCTGGCTTCACTGTTGAGATGGATGTAGAACAAGTGATATGGGTATAGGGAGCTAAACAAATCAAGGTAAAGGTTTAGAGAAGGTAATTATGATGATAATATAAGGACTCTGTTTTAAGAAAAAGGAAAGAATAGGGAGGAGTATTCACACCAGCTAGCTTTAGAATAGAAATAGACTCTTCATAGTCACAGGAGACATATTCCCCTATAGGTCAAAGATGCTAACAACTACCCTCAAACTCCTAATGAAGGTGGTTCTCTTACTGTTTGCACTGACAGTAGAGGTCTCACTCCAGCCTTTCAGAATATTTTCCTCCTGACAAAGCAATATAAGGGAGAAAATGAGAGAATATCACATAAGACAGATGAAAGGAAAAGTATTATTCCAAGAAATGAAATGAAATGAAAAATGATGGAAGGTAAAAAAGGGAGAGGAAAAAATGCAGAAGGGGTAGGAAAAAAACCTCAGAGTTTTTGTATCAAAATTTAATAAGTCATGCAGGTAGTTGATCTTGTATGGGAGACCAATATGTACTTAGAGATTATTACAACTGGTTGCTCTTCTGGCAGTGGGTTAGAAACTGCTCTAAAAATCATGCCTTGATCTTGTTGGAGTTTTTTTGGTTTTGTTTTAACAGAAAGAACCAATGCAGAACCAATGCAATCCTGCTTTACCAAGAAAGCCCATCTAGCTCTTTACCCTTAGCAATCAGTAAAGCGTTATTTTGTACTGTCTTTCTTTCTGGTACTGGTAGCCACATTACTGTTAATCTTCAGCTCCCTGATAACACTTAATTTGAAATCAGTTACTGTGTAGTTTTAAGAGCCTGAAAAGTTCTCTCATGAAGGGTCAGAGGGGTACAGGGACCGAAAACTAGGCGTTGCCCAACAGTAAACATTCTTAGGAAGAAAGTGGAGAAAACAATAAACCCTGAGGGCAAAAGGACTGGACAAGCCTTAGGTTAGACCAATGTTACTGCATAAAGAGGTAAACAAAAGGTTTTGCTGTGGTGTTCCTGACCCTGAGGGAGTATTGAGTTTTGAATACAAAAGACATGTGTGTCAAGGCCCTAGCAAGTAACTTTAAGTAAAAGTTAAGACATAAACGAGAGGTTCTGACCTGACCATAACATACTATGTGAATGCACTACAGTATGCATTTTGCTCCATCCCACACAGTATGCAAATGAACAGACTGAAAAATGCATTTAATTGACAGGGAACTCCCAGAACAAAGAAGCAGTAATTACTACTGATTGCCATAAGAAAGGGGGCAACATGTGCCATTTATATTTTAAAGATGTTTGTGACAGGAGAAGAGTCTGCCATCTGTTGTTGAAAATACTCAGAACTGAAAGACAGTCTGTGACATGTTTTATATAACCCAGGAGGAATGAATGGATCCAGTCTGCTTGAAAAAAATGTTAAGTCACCGGGTTTTCTGTCATAGTTAAGCGTGGGGAGTCCCTTGGATCAGTAATGGGCAAGCTCACATGACTACCGATGTTTTCATAAGAATGGGGTTCAATTTGAATGTTTTTTTTGCACAGCTTATAAGCCAAACACCTGTACCCAGTCATCAACAGCAGTCCACCATTTTTCTTTCTTTCTTAATCTAGAGAGGCATAACACCCTGGAATAACACTGTCAGAATACAGATGCTAAATGAGTACCAGCCACCTTCAGAAAGACAGTCTGACAAATATACACTATGTTTAGATTTAAAAAAACCCTAAACAAGTCAGGTACTAAGGTACTAATCTATTTCCACAAACTTATAAAACAAGACCACCTTTGAGGAATAGTGGATAAAATAAAACAAATGCAGTTTTAATTAGTCAAAAGCTGCTCTTTTTGACGATTTTTGGTTTAAAAGAAAAAACAAACTAAATAAGAATGTGTCAGTTGTAGAACTTACAAAGGCAAGGAAAAGCTGAACAGGAAATAAATAGCTCATATTGTTATCTGAAAATCAGATTTGTGCCTGGCATGCAATAAACATATGTTAACATGCTCAGGAGAGAGAGATTGTGTTTATTCAGGCCTGGGTGCTTGGTGGACTTTTCCACAAATCAAGCACACAAATAGCAGCTATACATGCTCCTTTTATACACAAAAATCAGAGATTAGTACTTTTCCATAACACGCCTATTAGATACTGATTGGTTAGTGATTAACATACAATTATAATACAGCTTTGTTGTGTTTAAGGTAATTAATTAATTTGGTAAGAGATGAATCCCCTTGCGTTCTAGCCAGTCCTCAGAGATTAGAGGTGTTACTGATTTGATATATTATTGATTTAATATAGATTAGTATTAATTTGTTTAATTTTAACAGGAATACAGAATTATAGGAGATATTTAGTAAAAATCATATGCTGCATTTGCACTCTATACAGGAACCGAGGCTACTACGAACTCCCCTGTACAGCCCTGTACCAAGGCCGAAAGAATTGGTCACAGAATCACCTAGTAGGAACATTTAGAACTATAGATAACAGGCTTACGATTCAAGATAATTTTACATATAAGGTATTTAATTGTTGCTGTTAGCTCTGCCTCTTCGAACCTGCCTCTCCACGTGTCAGTGGCACTCAGGTCGCAGAGACTAACACTGCAACACCGCAATTAGCCTGCCTCATTAAACCTGCCAATCCACATATCAGTGGCGCTCAGATCGCAGACTAATGCTGCAGGAGGTTAAGACCTTCACGGGGACATCAGTACAAACACCAATATGATGGATACAAAATGTCCGTTTATTAAACTGTGTATCTCACCTATATACCTTCACCAAGTACCTCCTTCGTGGGTGTGCCCTTAACATTACAAGCCTATCCATCACCTTACCTCGTAACAAGGGAGGGCTACAGCTATTCCTTCCGTACATCGCGAGATCTTCCGAATGCCACTCCCTACATTTAATAACCTGAAAGAATGCAGAGAGATGTCAGAATCCAAATTAATAGGAAAATGGGGAAATCGGCTGAAGCAACATATAAGTTTAAGCCAAGAAACAGCGTCCTCAAGCAATAGGTAATTCCGACAGGGGGAGATCGCGACCACCGACTCATTAACCACCGTCTCACATTACACCCCAGACCCATTTCCAGGTGTTTCTGGACTCTACTGCGCAGAATCGGAAATAGGAGGAGAGTATGATAATGATTTCCAGGAATTGTTATGTTTATGCATGAATACTTAATGAATATGTATGAATGAGTTCTATATAAGATGTATGATTTTGGTGCATGGTGTGCGTCGTTGGTGAAAGGATTCACCCGCGCACCCGGCCGTCAATAAAGAAGTGTCTGCTTATCTACAGCAAATTGGTGTTGATAAGTTTTATTCCCAGTTTTTTCGGTAACACTACCACTATCTGGCCTCAACATCCTGTCGCCGTGAAGGAGTATGCTCAGAAGGAGAATGCTCTGAAAGAGACAAATTGTCCCTGAAGAAACCACCATATCCGCCTGAAGCCAGAACAACATCCTTGTCAGTGCCTGTGTTATCGATTTACCAATAAGTAGAAGAAATTGTGTTTGATTTAACAGAAATATAAAATCATAAGAAATATTTAATAAAATTTTTATTTGTTGTGGTTTGTATCAGCAACCGATTGCTGCTTTAAAATCACCTATACAGCCCCATACCAAGGCCGAAGAGATTGGTCATAATCATTTAGTAGAAACGTTTGGAACCTAGGTAACCAAATACAAACTGATCTGTAAGTTGGTTTATAATATATATATATATATACAGGACCAGGAGAATGCAAGGAGTTGTCAAAGTCTAGGATTAATAGGAACTGGGGGAAACAACCGTAACAGCTTACAAGTACCTGCCAAGGAAACTGTGTCCTTGGGAATTATGTTTGTGTATGAAACTGTGTCCTTGGGAATTGTGTTTGTGTATGAAACTGTGTCCTTGGAAACTGTATATGAGTAAGTTCTATATAAGATGTGTGATTTTAGTGCTTGGTGCGCGCTGTTGGTGAGAACACTCCCCTGCATGCCCGGCCGTCAATAAAGAAGTGTCTGCTTATCTGCATCAAATTGGTGTTGATAAGTTCTTTATTCCGGATTTTCGGTAACACCTGCCAAGCTGCGCTTGCACACGAGCCATGTGGAGAAGAAATCAGGGTGAGGAAGGCATGCGGAGTCTGAAGATGCCGCAGGCTGACACCACCCCCCCCCCCCCACGATCACTGTGAACACCTGGGCATGCACGCATGAAGGAACACAGGGCAGCACGTATGACAATGAGCTTCATGGAAACAGGCGGACTCTTTGGAGAAATTGTGGGGACTGGGACAATAAAAAGACTGAGTACTCCTCTCTCAGGGCTCAGAGCTGGGATTTCAGGAGAGACCGAGCCAATAGGACATCGCTGGATTCGTGGTGGTGGCACCTGATTCTTCAGTTTGCTTGCTTAGGTATTCTGACTTTTTCTTTCTTTTTCCTTCTGTTCTATCACTGTTATTGCTTGTTACAGGAAATAGAGTTTACAAGGTTGTATGGCATCTAACCTTGTTTGTGTCTTAAGTTCACTACTGAGATCATTTAAGAAACCTCCCTGATATTGGATCAGGACACGCCTGACAAGACATCATCAACTGATGAACGAAAACTAATGTCACTAACCATAGAGATGGTTTGAGAGCCATGATTCACCTATAGGTCAAAGGACCAATTGAAGTGCTAAGGCTTGGACTACAGGCCCAAGCCAGAGTTGACCTATAGATGAATCCTGTATATTTTATAACTGATAACCATTGTGCTAATAGGTATTATACTAAGTTATAACAAACCACCTAGTCTGATGTAAAAGGTGGAAGTGTTGAAGCCTGAGCAAGAGGCCCTGAACTGAAACTGTTAACTCAGTATGTAATCCCTAATGAAATATGCATGGAGGATGTAGCCATCTTGAATGTATCTTTCCCTTCCTTTGTATGTGAATAGAACAACAGAGTCACGTGTCTGTCTCTGAGACCTGATGTGAGACCTTGCGCATAATCCGATCAGATAAACAAAGAAACTCCCTTAGCTTCTCCCTTGAGCCCTGGCCAGGCTCTGGGGGGAACCTAATGTGAGATTTAAACCACCTATTTCCGCTTAAAACAAAGGTGCCAGCTATTCTGGCTTGCTGATTTTTAGCATATGAGGCTGGACCCGCTCACAGCGACTTTGGAAGCCTCACCTACGGGTGGACGCACCGCGTAGGATTTCCCACTTGCCGGGACAGGCTCTCCAAATCCTCGCTGTAACCGGGGCTCCCCAGCCACTGCGGGTCTGGATGATGGTAACGTATGCAAGTGGTGATGGATCTTTCTTAATCACTAACCTCTCTCTCAGGTAGTAATGATTTGATGCATTACCCTCTATTTTCCTATTTGTTTAAGTGCACTATTCTGTCTTTTCTTACTGTATGTTTTCTGTATTATTCTGTTATATTATTTAGTTATTTCTAGTAAAATACACCTGCTCTTTTCACTCTGGTGTCTGAGTTTAATCGATATCCCTGATCAGCAAAACATATGCATGTTCCATAATACTTTAGTATACAAATTAGTCTTTTTAGAATAGACAAGGGACACCCCATCACAGTATCAACACCTTCTGTAAAAAATTGTCGCTTTTGGTGTTCAAGAGAAGCCGGGATGGATTATTGCATTTCGGTAACAGAGGGACTAGGGGCTGTGGGAGTGTCAGCTCTGCGCAGCTGTGGGAGATTCTATATGTTAAGACTCAAATCATGTGTTACTGGTAAATGATTAAGAGGCAAGTAGGCATCGGCCTGTTAGCCCTGCACAGCTGTGGGAGATTCAGTACTTAAGAGCCAAATAGACATCAGCTAGTCAGCTTAGCCAGAGAACTCTGCCTTGGGAAGCTCTGCTAAGGTGGAGAGCTCTATATAGGAGAACTCTGCTTGGTGAGTCAGGCAGGAGTCCTGTCCCTAGTTCTGCTCTGCATCAGCCCAGAGAAGCAGCAAGGCTTGGAGGAGAAACAGGCCATGGAAAAAAGATAAGTCAGCTTGGAGAAAGTATGGAACTGTTTTTGGGAGAAAAGGTTGATGATTGTCTAGTTGCTGATTTGTTTATCATGAAGTAAGAGCTAAGGTAGTGAGAGCATAAGTATGTACCATTTAAATAATAAAGGATTTTCTTTCTCCACTTCAGTGGAGAGTCTGTGCCTCAGTTGCCACAAATGGTGCCCTGTGTGAGGTGGCAATAAGTGTGATCAGCTTGGATCACTCCGGTGGCAAACCCCACAGAACTTAAGAGCTTCTGTGAGGAAGCAGGAGTTGGCATCAATCACCGTTGCAGGGTGAGCAAGGTGAGCTGTGGGGAAGTGATGAGTAGGTCAATACCCTGGGAAGAAAAATATAAGGTGCATATTAATTTGCATGCCTTGAAGAGAATTTTAAAGTGGGTAGCAGTTGCAGTTACTATATTCATTGTTCTGATATGGGATACAGCAGGAGTAAGATTATGGGACTGTGCAACACTAGGGAATTGGGTTGCAGCAGAACTCTTGCCGACATGGAGAACTCTTCTTGAGATAATGAAAAGACAAGATAAGGAATACAACCAGTCTGTTAAGACAGAGGATGAGGGCACAGAGGGCAAGGACACATGTTCTGAACCCCTGTGGCAAGCTTTATATGCTGGGTATTTTGACTGTGATAATCTTTTAGGATCTACAGGGTCAGGGTCTAAAAGAGACTCTGGCCTGTGTCCTCCCTTAGCTGGGGATGATCCGTGGGTAAAAGTGAGGCAAGAAGCCTTGGTGCAAGGGGATATGGATATGGTGAGAAACATTGTTGCTCCTGTAATTTATGAACTGGGATGTCAGCCATGTTGGGAAGGACTGCATTTTTCTGTTATTAAAGAACTACAGAAAAGCATTAATGAGGACAGACTTAAACTCACAACGGGTATACTGGAGGCAATCGCTCATGGCTGTATCCAGCATTCACATTCCCCCACCTGCAAGCATGGAGTTGGTGGTGGCGGTGGCCCAGGGCCTCCCTGAGCTGCCCTTCCTTCCACACCCCCCCCCCCCCCCCCCCCACCCCCGCCGCCGTGGAGTGGAATATGGCAATGCAATAGTCCATCCCGGCTTCTCTTGAACACCAAAAGCGACAATTTTTTACAGAAGGTGTTGATACTGTGATGGGGTGTCCCTTGTCTATTCTAAAAAGACTAATTTGTATACTAAAGTATTATGGAACATGCATATGTTTTGCTGATCAGGGATATCGATTAAACTCAGACACCAGAGTGAAAAGAGCAGGTGTATTTTACTAGAAATAACTAAATAATATAACAGAATAATACAGAAAACATACAGTAAGAAAAGACAGAATAGTGCACTTAAACAAATAGGAAAATAGAGGGTAATGCATCAAATCATTACTACCTGAGAGAGAGGTTAGTGATTAAGAAAGATCCATCACCACTTGCATACGTTACCATCATCCAGACCCGCAGTGGCTGGGGAGCCCCGGTTACAGCGAGGATTTGGAGAGCCTGTCCCGGCAAGTGGGAAATCCTACGCGGTGCGTCCACCCGTAGGTGAGGCTTCCAAAGTTGCTGTGAGCGGGTCCAGCCTCATATGCTAAAAATCAGCAAGCCAGAATAGCTGGCACCTTTGTTTTAAGCGGAAATAGGTGGTTTAAATCTCACATTAGGTTCCCCCCAGAGCCTGGCCAGGGCTCAAGGGAGAAGCTAAGGGAGTTTCTTTGTTTATCTGATCGGATTATGCGCAAGGTCTCACATCAGGTCTCAGAGACAGACACGTGACTCTGTTGTTCTATTCACATACAAAGGAAGGGAAAGATACATTCAAGATGGCTACATCCTCCATGCATATTTCATTAGGGATTACATACTGAGTTAACAGTTTCAGTTCAGGGCCTCTTGCTCAGGCTTCAACACTTCCACCTTTTACATCAGACTAGGTGGTTTGTTATAACTTAGTATAATACCTATTAGCACAATGGTTATCAGTTATAAAATATACAGGATTCATCTATAGGTCAACTCTGGCTTGGGCCTGTAGTCCAAGCCTTAGCACTTCAATTGGTCCTTTGACCTATAGGTGAATCATGGCTCTCAAACCATCTCTATGGTTAGTGACATTAGTTTTCGTTCATCAGTTGATGATGTCTTGTCAGGCGTGTCCTGATCCAATATCAGGGATGTCATAGACTATCTTGCCAAAATGATGCAAGTTAGGACAAATTAAATTTCAATTATTTATTTTAGCAAGCGGTAATAAGCAAAACAGCGCTGGGCGGCCGGGGAGTCCCTGCTCCACCAACGGCGCGCACTCACTTCCCGAGGGTCCGTCTTTTTTATATCCTCCGCCTTCCGGTATCGGGTCTCTCTGAGAGGTGTATCCTGCGTCTGCGCACTTTGCAGCTAGGGGGTCGCTCCATCCGGGTCTTCCTCACGTCACCAGCTCCTCGTATTTCCTACTTTCCTGAGAGTGGCTCACAAAGTCTTTGTTTATATCTTACAGAATATAGACACTACCCCCTTTTTTTTTTTCTTCTTCTTCTCCCCTTTGTCTTTCTTCCCTTTCTCCCTCTTTTCAGTCTTTTGCCTAGTAGGAGTCCTTGCTTCAGCATTTCAACTTAGATAAGCACTTACAGTCAGTTAGTCGTTACACAGTGTAATAGTTAAGATTAAGCTTAGGCCAACATAGTTTATGGAATAACATGTCACAAGCTCCCAGTATCTTCAATGGAATTTGATGAACAAACAGTTTACTGTCTATCACAATCCCCCCTTTTTCTTTTTATCATTTTGTTCATCAAATCGTTGCAATTCTTGTTGACTTAACAGGAGAGTTTTTTTCAATTTAAAGTCATCATATAATTGATTGTTTTTGGCTTTAATGAGTATTGGACGGGTGACAGATATCAGATATGTTACCCGTTGCATCATTCTCCAAGTTATGACATATAATATTATTGACAAAGTCAAACTGATTAAGATTAATATCAAGAGAACCACAATGGGGTGACACAACTTGTTCAAGATGCCTGTAGCAGTAGGTGACCATCCAAAAAGGGTGTCCCACCAATTATGTTCTGCATTCTTTTTTGCTCTTTCCAAGACTCGGTGTATTTCTTCCACATTGTGATGAACAGTTATTAGAGTTTTCTGTCCGTTTTCTCTAACTTTCTCTAAAATTCTAACTAAGTCTTTGTGTTGAAGTAACTGCTTAACCAAAGTGAGGTTCATTCCAATGGGTGTAGGTTGTAGATTATGTATTAATGTATAATTGGATTGCAGGAGTTGGTAAGACGTGACCGGGGCTAAATAGGAAAAGTCACATCCGATTACCTTTGTGAAATTGCAAACACAGAGATTTGAATAATTTTTTGTCTCTATTATGATCTTGTCTACGGTTAAGAATTCACAAACCGTCCTCAAACATACACAACCTTCGCCAATATATATAAGTACTGTTTTAGGATTTTCATTGGGATGGACCTCAAAGTGACAAATATTTTGTTCGGTATCTAAACAAATATCTTGTGCCTCAATTGCATTGCCTTCACAAATGAATCCTTGTTGTTCCCGTACAATGCAGGACTCTAGATTGACAGTTTGCCATTTTTCGTTTACCTTTCGGGCCCATACTCTATGCTCAGAAGGATAGAGTATGGTCCCGTTGTGATTCAGCCCTAATGCAATGATAGGATAAATTTGGTATATGGTGGCATTGTAAATAGTGAGTATAAAGGTAGTAGCTGTGTTTGTGATGGGGTCATAGGTAAAGTTTACCAGGTTCCACCAGGATTGGAGTTTCTTTTCAAAATTAGTAGCACTGTCCCAAATTATTCTCCGAATTTCAGTAGGAAGAATACCTTCTTCACCTTCTCTTATAATTGAGGTAGCTATCGACTGCATCCATATTTGAGCCTGGATGCAGCTGAGAGCTAAAGAGAGGTTATTTTGGAGCACACTGAGTGCATCTGTAATCAATTCATGATCCTTTATATTTACCTTTTCCCCTTTTGGTAATATATTCGACAACAGCCACTGGTTAGCCCCCAAAGCCAATAAGGAAGATCGCAAAGGCCTTTGTATATTAGTTAAATCACTAATTGAGGTAGCCAATTTGTTCATTATCACCTCCGAATCAATACTATTTAAAACTCCCAATCCTGTTCCCAAAGCACTGGTTAAGTCTCTCTGCGTTCTTTTTGTGTGAGGAGTTTGTTTTTGCAGCCAGGTTGTCCATCCCTCGTAAGAAGTCTTTAGGAAAGGTGAACAGGTTGGTTGAATATTTGAAACATTATTTTGTATTAACAATTTAACTTGTTTGAGAGACCACGTTGGGTTAAACAGCATTTGTTGTTGACCTGTATTTCTAATTGCATATGGTCCAATTTTAAAAATTCTTGGGCTAAGCACGACTGTTGGTTGTGTTGGAACAGTATGAGTAGTCTGAGTAGTCTCTTTGGGAGCGTGGGTTGTGGTTGTTGTAGTTTCCTCCTGTATATTCAATGGAAATCGGAAAGATATAGCTTGATCTCCTGACCTGGTCCCTCCCAAACAAACTATGGACACCGGTTGGGTTGCAGTAAATGCATACCAACAGGCTTCCGACTCACAACGGGTTTGAGTTATTTTAGATTCCGTTTTGTCTCTGATAACGATTTGAGTAAAAGGGGGCTGACGGACGGTTTGAATTAAAGGGTGTCGACTTATTATCACATTTACATTGAATACTCTGCAGCCTATCTGTATCTCATCTCCTTTTTTAGCTGTCCAGGTATGGGATGAATTCTCCCATTTATATGTTTGGAGTGTTAGGTTATTGTTTAGTATGGCAGTTGCTAACTCTGTCCCATACAAATCTGCATCCATACTTCCTGTATGTCCATAATAAGCATCTGTCCAAGGTCATATAATTTGATTAGTTAGGGTATGTCCAAAAGGTTGGTGGGATTGGTTAGTCGTTCTAGCCCATCCTGGTAGTGTATTCATTGTAGCTAATACACCTAGCCAGACTATCCAATAGCTCCAATAGAAGGCTGACGGGATTCTATAGATTTGCATATTTTTTCTTAGTCTCTTTTGTATCGGGGTGTCTGACACTCTCGTCTGGCCCTTCTCCCTCAGAGGTCCTTTTTTCTTCAGAGTAGGGCAGTAAAGTTTTCCCCACTTTGATACGTCTCTGCCTCCTCTGCCTACTCTGTTGCTTAGAGCAGCAGGGTGTTCCATCTTCTCGGCAGCAGCCGTATTCTTCAGGGGTACGTTTGCCTCTACTCTGGGACACATAGGTCTCCCAGTTTTTATCTTTGACCTCGGGTTCACGACAGGGGACCCAGGGGATGTGCTTTCTACAGATCACCCTTAGGATCTGAGAGTGCTATTGAGTAGGCCAATTAGAGTGAGTGCACTCTCTTTCAGGATTTATCCCTTTAGTAAATATTTTCTACCAAGTTTTAGAATCTTCAATTATTTTCCTGTTTTTACTCCAGTTTTAGGGCCTGATTAGTTAATCTCTGTTCTCGTTAATAACACTGATTACAGCTAGACCGAAGATTTATTCCATGTGCATTATGAATCCCCCAGCCTTCTTTACATACATTACACTTTACACTTTATGCATATAAAAGGAAAACAAATATAAGTTTCAATTGGACAAAAATATCAGGGTCTCGCTCATCGAGTCCTTCGTAGGTTCTTATCTCACAATGTGTAGAGAGTTCTTTCAGGTTTTCCGAAGGGTGACTCGTAGATCCCCAGGAGGGCTGGTCACTTTCCAGGCCGGATCCTGTATAGGTCCCTTTACTCGGCTTGCGTGTGTCCACCCCTTCTCAGCAGTCCGAACAGCAGTTTCTGTAGTGATAAGAGCAACATAGGGTCCTTCCCAACGGGGGGTCAAAGAAGATTCTTTCCATGATTTGATTAGTACTTTATCTCCTGGTTGGATTTGATGCATGGCCACATCCAATGGAGGCCTTTGTACTACCGTCCCCCGAGCCTGTAGTTGTTTTCTCCTTGCCATTAGCTGTATCAGGTAGGACTTTATCTTTAATTCTTCAAGTTGGGGGTGATCCGGTGGCATTTCTAAATCATAGGGCATCCCATATAGCATTTCAAAGGGAGAAATGCCTACATCAGTTCGGGGCTGAGTTCTGATATTTAACAAGGCTAAAGGGAGACACTTTACCCATGACATTTTAGTTTCTAACATTAGTTTGGTAAGTTGTTTTTTTATTTCTCCGTTCATACGTTCAACTTTTCCTGAGCTCTGCGGGTGCCACGGAGTATGGTATTGCCACTGTGTACTCAGGGCAGCCAAAGTCTCTTTGGCTACTCTGGATACAAAGTGTGGACCCCTATCTGAGTCTATTGCTTCTATTGCTCCATACCGAGGTATAATATCTTCAAGTAATATCCTTGTTACTGTGTGAGTTGTGGCTCGGGCTGTGGGAAAGGCTTCTACGAATTGAGTTAAATGATCTATAATTACTAATAGGTATTTATACCTCCCCACCTTTGGTAATTCAGTAAAGTCTATTTGTATTCTTGCAAAAGGTCTATGAGCCAATTCTCGCCCCCCATATACTCGTTTTCTTATTTGATGTTTATTTACTTTTTGACAAACGAGACATTCTCCTATCACTCGTTTGGCTATATCATATATCCCAATGCACATGTATTTAGTTGCAAATTGATCCACTAATGCCTGAGTTCCCCAATGAGTGTTTTTATGGAATTGCTGCATTATCTTGGTAGCTATGGGTTTTGGGAGAACTTCTCGGCCGTCCGGGAGTTCCCATTTTCCATTAGCTTTCTGTTTAATCCCCATTTGATTTAATTTTGCTTGTTCTTGAACAGTAAAACTTAAAAGTTCATAGGATTTTCCATGGAAAAAGCACCACTTAAACCCTGGTCTTTCACATACACATTCTATACCGTCTACTCCGTATTCTTTCCAGCAACCATAACAGGGGAGGTAATTATCTCCACAATTAACACACTGCTTTCTGTCCTCTATCGGATCATCCAAGTCCAGTGCTGATAGCGCTGCTCTCTTTGCCTCTTGATCAGCAAGGTTATTCCCCCGTACTAAAGGATTTAGCCCCCTCTGGTGTCCTTTTACGTGTACTACCGCAATTTCGCTGGGTCCTCGTATAGCTTGCAAAATTTGTGATATTAATTCCTGATGTACTAGGGCCTTCCCCCGAGAATTGATTAAACCTCTTTCTTCCCATATTTTCCCAAAGGTATGTACTACTCCGAAGGCATATCTAGAATCGGTGTATATAGTTCCCACTTTTCCATTTAGTAATTGTAAAGCCTTTAATACTGCATATAATTCACATGCCTGTGCTGACCAGCTGGGACTCAAGGGTCCTGATTCTATCACCTTAAAAGTTTTTCCATCAATTATGGCATACCCTGATTTTCTTTTCCCTTCTACCACTCGAGAGGATCCATCTACAAATAATTTTTCTCCTTTCCCTAATTCCTCTTCTTCCAAATCTGGTCTTATCTTAGTCTGCTCCTCGATGTTACGGAGGCAATCATGAAAAAGATCTTGACTAGGTTCTCCATACAAAAATTGGGCTGGATTTTGTAACGATGTTGTTTCAAGGGTCAGGTGGGGGGACGTAATGAGGATTGTCTCATATTTTACTAGTCTAGCATCGGTTATCCATTTTTCTGCTTTTTGCTGTAACACACCTCTAATATTATGGGGTGATAGTACCCTTAATTCACTACCAAAAGTTATTTTATGCGCTTCCTCAACTAACAAAGCAGCTGCCACCACAACTTGTAGGCACGTAGGCCATCCCCGACTTACGGGGTCCAGTAATTTTGAGATATATGCTACTGGTTTCTTTTTTCCTGCCCATTCCTGGGCTAATACTCCAAATGCAGTTCCTTCCTCTGTGTTGACAAATAAGAAAAATGGTCTTTTTAGGTCGGGCAAGCTCAGAACAGGAGCATTTACTAATTCAGTTTTTAGTTCTTTTAACCGTTGATCATCTTCCTGAGTCCATTTTAATAATCCATTTTTAGTTATTTTGGTGTATAAAAACTTTACCTTTCCACTATACCCTTCGATCCACTGCTTACAATATCCAAAGAGCCCTAATAGCTGCCGGACTTGTTTTTTAGTTTTTGGACTTGGTAGGGAAAGTATCCCTTTCACCCTTTCTGGATCCAATTTCTTAGTTCCTTGACTTAATTTATGTCCTAGGTATTTAACTTTTCAACAAATTGCAATTTGGATTTTGACACCTTCAGTCCCTTTAAGCTCAGGAAATTTAACAACTTGATGCTTTCTTCCCGAACCCTTTCCTCATCCTCCCCTGCTATTAAAAGATCATCTACATACTGGACTAGGGTAAGGGTATCTCCTATCTGGTAATCCTGCAAAATTTGTTCTAAAGCTTGCCCAAACAGGTTTGGGGATTCAGTGAAACCTTGGGGTAGGACTGTCCACCGGAGTTGAGTTTTCCTGTGGGTGTCTGGGTCCTCCCACTCAAAAGCAAAATAGTTTCTACACTCCTCTTTTAAGGGACATGCCCAGAAAGCGTCCTTCAAGTCTATTACACTGTACCACCGGTCGTTCGGGCTTAATTGACTTAAGAGAGTGTGTGGGTTAGCTACTACAGGGAATCTAGTTACAGTCCTTTTGTTAATTTCCCTTAGGTCATGGACTAATCTGTACCCCCCATCCGCCTTCTTGACAGGTAAAATGGGAGTATTAAAAGGGGACATGCAGGGTTCCAATAATCCCTGCTTTATTAATCTCTGAATTTCTGGTTTTAATCCTTGCCTTCCCTCCAGAGGTATGGGATATTGCTTAATCCTCACCGGTACTTCAGGATCCTGGATGGTTACCATAAAAGGTTCAACATTCAATTTTCCCACCGTATCCGGAGTGTACCACACTTCAGGGTTGATTTTAGTCTCATCTTCAACCCGTAGGGGGCATAGTTTGATTTCAAGTTTGTGTTCTGTTACTTCCAAACTAATTCCTAATTCAATCATTAGATCTCTCCCCAGTAGGTTATAATCTGCCTCAGGTACTAACAATAAGGATCCCACCCCCACTTTAGAATCTGTTTCAAGGAGTACATCTTTAATTACCGGTACTCCGAATGGTTCTCCTTTTGCCCCAACTACTTGTACTTTTTCTGATGAAATCTTACATCCTTGGGGTAATGATTGAACAGTAGATCTCTCCGCTCCTGAATCTACTAAAAATTCTACCTCCTGTTGCCGAGGACCTACTTTTAACTTTATCAAGGGCTCAGTTCGTTCTCGGGTTCCCAGCAAATAGAGCCCCTGACACCCCTAATCTTCTTTAAACATTCTCTCATCCATCATTCTCCTTCTGCAGCTCTTCTTTGTGTGACCTTTTCTTCCGCAATAAAAGCAGACAATACTCCCTTTTTCTCTCTCTCTCTCCGGTTCCTTTGATCTATAGCCTGTTCTTTGACCTTCTTGTTTTCTCCCAGCACTGTTCACTCTCTGTCCTTCCCTTATCGCAGCTACCATCATTCTGGTATGTTTCTTTTGAGTCTCGTCCTCCCTTCGGACATAGACTTTCTGTGCTTCCCTCAGTAATTCATCCAACCCCCGATCCTGCCAATCTTCTATTTTTTCTAGCTTCTTTCTAATATCTATCCATGCTTTTGCCACAAATTGTGTCTTTAACAATGCCTGTCCCACTGGGGTATTAGTGTCTAGTCCTGAGTAAAGCTGAAGATTTTTCCTCAGTCTCTCTAACCACTCAGTAGGAGTTTCATCCTTTTTCTGATGTTCACTAAAGGCTTTGTTTATTTTGTCCTCTAGGGACTGATTCTCTTATACCCTGGATTACAATCGTCCTCAGGTCTTGCATATGACCTCTATCGATTTCATTTTGATTATTCCAATTAGGTCGATTTAGAGGTCATTTTACATCTGCTGCCGGACCTTGCTGATGCTGTTGATCCCAAATTCTCATTCCTGCTCTCCTGATCATATCCCTTTCTTCAACAGTGAATAGTATAGCCATTATGGCTTGTATTTCATCCCAGGTATAGATGTTTGGTCCTAAAAACTGATCCACCCGCTCCGCCACACCTAAGGGATCCTCCAATAGATTCCCCATCTCTTTTTTAAATTCTCTGACGTCCCCTGAATTAAGAGGGACAGTCACATATCCCATGCCAGGCTGGGGTCCTCCCATCGCAACCTCCCTTAGGGGGTACAAGCCACTATCACCCCACCCCATTCTAGTTTGACTACGGGTTATTCGTCTCGGTTCTTTCGGGGATTCAGGTGGGGAGTCTGAATTCTCTGGGTCCTCCGACGCAGTCGGAGGAGGTGAAGGCGTCGGAGGTGGGGGTGGAGGTATGTAAGGAGGAGGAGAGGTGGGAGGTTCGTCCTCATCACGTACCTTCTTTTTCTTAACTTTTTCTTTTAGAGGATATAGATTTATTCGGGTATCTGATGCTATCTATACCTGTGCATATTCACTCTCCTCTAAATTAAAGGGTTCCCTTGAGTTGACATAAATGTTTAGGGCTTGGCAGACCTATTCTTCAAAGGACCCAAAAACAGGCCAATAGAGATGGTCGCCTCTGATTTGTTTCCCTCCCCAAACTTCCATACAATAATAAATCATTTTTGCTTTGTCCTTACCCCGCCTAGAGGGGTAATCTTCCCAATGGTTTAACATCAAGCCTAAAGGGTTATCTGGTGGTATTTGGGGGTACCTCACCTCGGGTCCCAAATCACCCATGGGATCAGAAGGCTTGCTTTTCTTCTGTCCCATCTTCCGGAGCGCCTTCACAAACTCACACAATTCGTTTTTCCCCTTTTCGTGACCCAGTCCCTCGCGGGATATGGGAACTGCACTACCGAGGGGTCCGCACTCGCTTCGCCCTGCTGGGCGTCTCACACACCACGCTCCGGGAAACCCAACCCCAACCGAACGGTAACCGGCCTATACTCACGCAACCCTGCGTCTTCGTCCGGGGCTTCGTGCACAAAGATTACGGGGTTACCGGTATTTTTTTTTTGCTTGTTGCCGAGTTTTGGAGTTCGTCGGTAGAGGGCGTGATGTGATAGCACTCAGCCGGGGCCGCTGAACTCAGCGGGGCGCCTCCCCGTATGGGGCTTCCCACCAGATTGCCTCTATCCGAGTCATGGCACCAATTTTGTTATAGACTATCTTGCCAAAATGATGCAAGTTAGGACAAATTAAATTTCAATTATTTATTTTAGCAAGCGGCAATAAGCAAAACAGCGCTGGGCGGCCGGGGAGTCCCTGCTCCACCAACGGCGCGCACTCACTTCCCGAGGGTCCGTCTTTTTTATATCCTCCGCCTTCCGTTATCGGGTCTCTCTGAGAGGTGTACCCTGCGTCTGCGCACTTTGCAGCTAGGGGGTCGCTCCATCCGGGTCTTCCTCACGTCACCAGCTCCTCGTATTTCCTACTTTCCTGAGAGTGGCTCACAAAGTCTTTGTTTATATCTTACAGAATATAGACACTACCCCCTTTTTTTTTTCTTCTTCTTCTCCCCTTTGTCTTTCTCCCCTTTGTCCTTCTTCCCTTTCTCCCTCTTTTCAGTCTTTTGCCTAGTAGGAGTCCTTGCTTCAGCATTTCAACTTAGATAAGCACTTACAGTCAGTTAGTCGTTACACAGTGTAATAGTTAAGATTAAGCTTAGGCCAACATAGTTTATGGAATAACATGTCACGAGCTCCCAGTATCTTCAATGGAATTTGATGAACAAACAGTTTACTGTCTATCACAAGGGAGGTTTCTTAAATGATCTCAGTAGTGAACTTAAGACACAAACAAGGTTAGATGCCATACAACCTTGTAAACTCTATTTCCTGTAACAAGCAATAACAGTGATAGAACAGAAGGAAAAAGAAAGAAAAAGTCAGAATACCGAAGCAAGCAAACTGAAGAATCAGGTGCCACCACCACGAATCCAGCGATGTCCTATTGGCTCGGTCTCTCCTGAAATCCCAGCTCTGAGCCCTGAGAGAGGAGTACTCAGTCTTTTTATTGTCCCAGTCCCCACAATTTCTCCAAAGAGTCCGCCTGTTTCCATGAAGCTCATTGTCATACGTGCTGCCCTGTGTTCCTTCATGCGTGCATGCCCAGGTGTTCACAGTGATCGTGGGGGGGGGGGGGGGGTGGTGTCAGCCTGCGGCATCTTCAGACTCCGCATGCCTTCCTCACCCTGATTTCTTCTCCACATGGCTCGTGTGCAAGCGCAGCTTGGCAGGTGTTACCGAAAATCCGGAATAAAGAACTTATCAACACCAATTTGATGCAGATAAGCAGACACTTCTTTATTGACGGCCGGGCATGCAGGGGAGTGTTCTCACCAACAGCGCGCACCAAGCACTAAAATCACACATCTTATATAGAACTTACTCATATACAGTTTCCAAGGACACAGTTTCATACACAAACACAATTCCCAAGGACACAGTTTCATACACAAACATAATTCCCAAGGACACAGTTTCCTTGGCAGGTACTTGTAAGCTGTTACGGTTGTTTCCCCCAGTTCCTATTAATCCTAGACTTTGACAACTCCTTGCATTCTCCTGGTCCTGTATATATATATATATATTATAAACCAACTTACAGATCAGTTTGTATTTGGTTACCTAGGTTCCAAACGTTTCTACTAAATGATTATGACCAATCTCTTCGGCCTTGGTATGGGGCTGTATAGGTGATTTTAAAGCAGCAATCGGTTGCTGATACAAACCACAACAAATAAAAATTTTATTAAATATTTCTTATGATTTTATATTTCTGTTAAATCAAACACAATTTCTTCTACTTATTGGTAAATCGATAACACAGGCACTGACAAGGATGTTGTTCTGGCTTCAGGCGGATATGGTGGTTTCTTCAGGGACAATTTGTCTCTTTCAGAGCATTCTCCTTCTGAGCATACTCCTTCACGGCGACAGGATGTTGAGGCCAGATAGTGGTAGTGTTACCGAAAAAACTGGGAATAAAACTTATCAACACCAATTTGCTGTAGATAAGCAGACACTTCTTTATTGACGGCCGGGTGCGCGGGTGAATCCTTTCACCAACGACGCACACCATGCACCAAAATCATACATCTTATATAGAACTCATTCATACATATTCATTAAGTATTCATGCATAAACATAACAATTCCTGGAAATCATTATCATACTCTCCTCCTATTTCCGATTCTGCGCAGTAGAGTCCAGAAACACCTGGAAATGGGTCTGGGGTGTAATATGAGTCGGTGGTCGCGATCTCCCCCTGTCGGAATTACCTATTGCTTGAGGACGCTGTTTCTTGGCTTAAACTTATATGTTGCTTCAGCCGATTTCCCCATTTTCCTATTAATTTGGATTCTGACATCTCTCTGCATTCTTTCAGGTTATTAAATACCTTATATGTAAAATTATCTTGAATCGTAAGCCTGTTATCTATAGTTCTAAATGTTCCTGCTAGGTGATTCTGTGACCAATTCTTTCGGCCTTGGTACAGGGCTGTACAGGGGAGTTCGTAGTAGCCTCGGTTCCTGTATAGAGTGCAAATGCAGCATATGATTTTTACTAAATATCTCCTATAATTCTGTATTCCTATTAAAACTAAACAAATTAATACTAATCTATATTAAATCAATAACATATCAAGTCAGTAACATTTCCCCCCTTTGAAAGTGTTGTAATTCATTTCAATACTTTCACATCATCTTGCAGCACTCTAAACTGCAGTATTTGCTTCGGTATACCTTGGTGGTGGACTAGGACTATATCTTGGTAGAATAGTCGGAACCTCTCTCATGATCATGCGCTTAACTGCAATTTTATTGGCAAACTGTTTCTTTAAACAGTTATAAAGCAGCATGTTCATCAGAAAGACAATTAGTAACAGAAACAGGGTTTTAATTATAGATTGTAACCAAGAGCTCAGATTCCATCCTAGCCCTTTAAAGAGTTTTCCCAGCCAATCTTCTGATATATCCTCTCGGATCTTTTCTGTTTCTCTTTCAATTTTACCTAGTAAATCTAGATTGTGCTCTACATCCTGAGTGACATTTGGGATGTGAATACAGCAGTGGTCCACAGTGTCCTTGAGATACCCACATACTCCATGTTCTTTAAGTAAGAGCATATCTAGTGCCATCCTATTTTGTAAAGTCATTCTAGAAGTTGCCTGCAGCTGCATGTTTAATTCTTTGAACCTCTTCCTTGTAACATTTGCCAATTTTTCTACCTGTCCTGTCAATTGATACAGCCATTCCCTATTTCTATACGAGGCTATGGGATTCAAAAGAGATTCAAGAGCCCAACCAGTTCTTACTCCTGTTGATGGCTCGTTCCATACATCATCATCTGTCTCAGATCTCTTGGTTCGTTTTAATTTTAGATTTTCCAAGGGTCCCCTAAATGGTGATTTCTTCCAAATTGGGCACAATGTAGGCATGCCTAAAGTAACCCGTCTCACCTTACCATCTAATGGTAGCTGAGTTGTCCAGGTTCCGTCACTCAATGCCCAAACTAGATGTCCCGGACTTTGAAGGGTAGTTTTCTTGCAACTGAACAAGGTTCCTCTTCTAGGTGTGTATGCGCTGGTTAGATTAAGATTATTTTTAAGACCTTGACAATAACAGCCAAATTTTAAAGCCGCTGCCAAAGGAGGAATTCTCTGAATTATTAAATCAGTATTGCTGCAATCATATACCTTTTCACACTTCCACCATGACACTATTTTGCCTTCCTTTGTCCTCAGTGAAGTGCTTTTATTGTTCACTGAGGGTAGGACCACGAATTCTTTTCCCTCCCAAGTAAAACACCGAGGGGTCCTAGCCATGTACTGAAATTGAGAAAATATAGACATAGACCATACCGAGTCCCACTGCTCCTCCTTCTGTGTATCTTGTCCCGGTTTGTTACACTGCCATTCCATGATACTTCTGCTTTCATTGGTTTTAATCTGTACATCATACGAGCACCACCCTAACAACCCCTGCTCTGGACCTACTCCCAACCCTAATCCTAAAAGAGACATTGGTGTAAACTGATGATTCAATAATTTTAGACACTCTGCCTCTCTGCCTATTGTTTTCCATTGTTTTCTGATAACCTTTATTTGTTCAGACCATTGAGTCACTGGCCTTTGCTCACAGTAAGTGGATTCGTTTTTATGTTCCAGGTTGGTCAAATTCATAGTTAAGATTCCCCAAGGAATAGATTCACCTGCCGCTCTCGGTATTGGTAAACAAGCAGTAATCTGTGTGACATTCTGCAAATTGGCAAATCCCTTAATCAATCCTAACATCAAATTTTCTTCAGGGGTTTTTCTAGGAACATTAATCAATTGTTCTGTTTCTATTTGTCTTTTGTTCCTCACCACCAAACCAGTCCACACCAGTACTACCTGCCAAGCTAATACAAAGAGAATAATCACAAACTGATATGAAAAATTAGACATTCTTCAGAGTCAGCTTTAAAGTCTCTGGGTCGCGGTTAATAACCCTCCATGAAGTAGGTGCCGCCTTCACCCGAGTATAGTGTATCCAAGCATCTGATTCTGCAATCTTAACAGCAGTAAAGGTAGTCAACAGTATCTGGAAAGGTCCCTTCCAGCGTTCTTGCAGAGGTTCGGAAGTCCACATCTTCACATAGACATAGTCTCCTGGTTGAAAGTCATGCACAGGATTTTCAAGGGATAATGGTCTGTTCCACACTATCGCGCTCCGAATTGCGGTCAAAGTTTTTCCTAAGGAAAGTAAATAGTTATACACATCTTGTTTCCCTTTTACATGCATGTTTGGATTTGGTTCTGGGGACTCATAAGGTTTCCCATACAATAATTCGTAAGGACTGACTGAGGTACCACTCTTTGGTTGTACCCTAATTCGCAATAATGCCAATGGAAGTGCCTGAGGCCATTTCAAATTAGTTTCTTGACAGATTTTACTTATTTGTCTCTTTAGGGTCTGATTCATTCTTTCTACTTTCCCACTGGATTGTGGCCTCCATGAAGTATGTAAGTCCCAAGTGATACCCAAAATTTTACTAACATTTTTAACTATTTCAGTAACAAAGTGTGGTCCTCTGTCAGAGGAAATTCCAATAGGAACCCCAAACCTTGGAATTATTTCTCGTAGTAACCACTTTACTACCTCTTTTGCTTGTGTGGTGCGACAGGGAAAAGCTTCCGGCCATCCTGTAAAAGTGTCAACCCCCACCAGAATGTATCGATATCCGTTCTGCTTAGGTAATTCTGAAAAATCTACTTGCCAGTAATCTCCAGGTTCAGTACCAGATTTTAGTCTACCCATTTGGTCTCTTTTCTTGATCACTGGATTATTTTTCAAACACACCTCACTTTTTGCAGTTATCATTTTAGCCAAACTTAACATCTTAACTGATACCACTTGTTTTTGTAAAGAAGTCACTAATGCTTCTGCTCCCCAATGACATTCTTGATGTCTGGTTTGAACTATTTCTCTCATTAGAAAGGGTGGAACTACTACTTGTCTAGTAGGGGTTACCCACCACCCAGCTAAATTTTTCTTAGCATTTAATAATTGACCCAACCTGTCATCTTCCTCCGATTATTTTGGTTGTTCCCTAGGAAGGGTTATTGTTTTGGAGGGAATTAGTGCCATCTGAAATGCTCGCTCCTTTGCTATTTTTCTTGCTGTTCGATTGGCAAAATTATTTCCGGCAATCTCCTTTGTGTTTCCAACTTGATGTGCTTTACAGTGCATGATTGCTACCTGTTCTGGTTTTTGAACTGCTCGTAATAATTGTAAGATTTCATTTTGGTGCTTAATATTTGATCCCTGAGAGGACAATAATCCTCTTTCTTTCCACAGAGCTCCATGGACATGTACTACCCCAAAAGCATATTTAGAGTCTGTCCAAATATTTACTTTCTTTTCTTCACTTAGTTCTAGAGCTCGAATTAAAGCATTAAGTTCCGCTTTCTGAGCTGATGTAGTACTAGCCAATGCTCTTGCTTCTATAACTGTGGTGTCTGTTGTTACTGCATATCCAGCGTATCGGACTCCTTGCTCCATAAAGCTGCTGCCGTCTGTAAACAATTCCCAGTCTGGTCGCTCCAATGGTACATCCTTCAAATCGTCTCGGCTGGAATAAACATACTCGATAGTAGCCAAGCAGTCATGCTCCAGCTGTCCTTCTTCCTGTGTGGAACTTAAAAACACTGCAGGATTTACCAGGTTAGTTGTTTTTAAGATCACGTCATCTTGTTCAGTCAGCACTACCTGGTATTTCATCATTCGGCTCGGAGACAGCCAATGTCCCCCCTTTTGTTCTAAAACAGTTATCACCATGTGTGGGACATAGACTGTTATTGTTCTTCCCAAAGTCAATTTCTGAGCTTCTTGTATAAGCATTACTGTTGCAGCTACTGCTCAGAGGCAGTTTGGCCACCCTTTACTCACTGTGTCCAGTTGTTTGGAAAAGTATCCGACTGGTCGTTTCCAGCTTCCTATCTTCTGAGTTAGCACCCCCAGTGCTAGGCGCTGTCTCTCGTGAACAAACAACTGAAAATCTTTGGTTAGGTCCGGGAGTCCTAAAGCAGGTGCAGACATTAAGGCACGCTTTAACTCTGTAAAAGCACTCTGCTGTTGTGGGCCCCACACAAAAGGAGAGTTCTTTTGGGCCTCATACAACGGCTTAGCTATTAGACCATAGTTCAGGATCCAGAGACGACACCACCCTTTCCTTCCTAAAAATGCTCTGAGCTCATGGATATTTTTCGGCTCAGGTATACTGCAAATGGCTTCTTTACAATCTTTTCCTAATTGCTGCTGTCCTTTTGAAACCTCAAAGCCCAAGTATATCACAGTCTGACATGCTATTTGGGCTTTCTTTCTGGATACTTTGTACCCATTCAGTCCCAGAAAATTCAAAAGGTCAATAGTTACCTGTATGCAGGTAAACCTCTCTTCTGTAGCAATCAGTATGTCATCCACATATTGTAGAAGTAAATGTCCAGGCCTTGGTTTGTCCTGTTTCCAGATCTCAAGCTCTCTTGCCAGCTGATTTCCAAAGATTGTAGGGCTATTTTTAAATCCTTGGGGTAGTCTTGTCCATGTTAACTGCATCTTTCGTCCAGTTTGTGGATTTTCCCATTCAAAGGCAAACAATTTTCTGCTTTCCTTCTCCAAAGGTATACAAAAGAAAGCATCTTTCAAATCAAGCACTGTAAACCACTGATGAGTCTCCTTTAATGCTGTTAACAACGTATAAGGATTTGCCACTACAGGGTATATGTCCTTGACTATTTGATTCACTGCTCTCAAGTCTTGCACCAATCTATATTCACCTGAGGGTTTTCTGACTGGTAAAATAGGAGTGTTATACTCAGATTCACACTCCTCCAAAATTTTATACTCTAAAAATTTATCAATCAACTTCTTCAATTCCTGTCTAACCTATGGTTTGATTGGATATTGTTTAATTTTTACTGTCCCTGCATCTTCCTTTAGATCTATTTTTACAGGCTCTGCTAATTTTGATTTACCAGGGATACCTGTGTCCCATACTGTAGGGATTACTGACGAATCCACCTCTGGTGGAATTTCTTGCTCCTTCACCTTTTCTTGTATCATTAAGATCTCTCCTGTTTTTGACTCAGGTATTTTCAAGAAAAGTTCTCCTTCCTCAAAAACAATTTGTGCATTCAATTTAGATAACAAATCCCTTCCTAACAAGGGTATCGGACATTCTGGTACATACAGGAATTCATGTGTAATTATTTTATTTCCAAACTTTAAATCCAGGGGTTGCAGGAATGGCCTGTTTTCTTCTCTCCCTGTTGCTCCTACTATGTTTGCTGTTTTGGTTCCAATTTTTCCTTTACAAGTATTAAGCACCGAGAACGTCGCTCCCGTATCCACTAAAAATTTAACTTCTTTCTCTCCCAGCTTTATTACAACCAGAAGCTCAGCTGGGCTCCCCTCCGGTCCCCGTCAGTCATCTAAAACCATTGTTCTGGCTATCTCCTGGTGAACATTCCCATTTTTAGGACACTCTCTTTTCCAACGTCCTTCCTCTCTGCACAACGCACATTGATTCACTCCCAAGGGGGTGTTAAAATTCCGATTGCCAAAATTCATAAATCCTCCCCTTCCACTGACTCCTCGTCCTCTCCCTCTACCTCTTCCTCTGCTTGCTGTTCCTGTCATTACAGCCAATAATCTATTTTCTCTGGTTTTTCTTTCCTCCTTTTCCCTGTTGTTATATACTTTCCATGCTGCCTCCAGCATTTTATTCACACTTCTTGAGTCCTCTCCCTCAAGCTTTTGAAGTTTCTTTCTTATATCTGGTGCCGATTGTCCCATAAAGATCAGAGCCAGTTGTATTTGAGCTGCCTCTGTCTCTACCCTCAAGTCAGTGTATTTTCTGGCTGCCTCTTTCAGTCTCTCCAGGAATGCAGAGGGAGATTCATTCTTATCTTGTCTCACCTCATATAATTTGGACCAGTTCAAAGATTTAGGCATAGCATGTTTAATCCCATATAAAACCCATTTCTGATACCGGCTCAGTCTTTCTCTGTGTTCCACAAGATTTGGATTCCACTGCGGGTCCCCAGACGGAAAATTCTGCTCTAATGTTCCACCCGCTGTCCCACTCAATACAGCTACTTCTGCCTGTGCTTTGCCAGCCTTTAATACCATCTGTTTTTCTGTATCATCCAGCAAGTTATCCAGGATCACCTGCAAATCACTCCAATCTGGATTCTGCGTCCTAATTATAGTGTCTACCACTCTGCCTACCCGTTCAGGATCTTCTCTATATATCCCTGCTGCCTGCTTCCAAGCCATCAAGTCTGTGACTGAAAAAGGCACTTTCACATATACTGGCCCATCATTTCCAACTCCCTGCCGCAGGGGAGCGATTGTTTGTGTTTGCTGTCGAGTTCTCCGAGAAATAGGGGTATACATTACAGTGTCTGATGGTCCTTCCCCTGTAGGGAGTGGCGTTCGGAAGATCTCGCGATGTACGGAAGGAATAGCTGTAGCCCTCCCTTGTTATGAGGTAAGGTGATGGATAGGCTTGTAATGTTAAGGGCACACCCACGAAGGAGGTACTTGGTGAACGTATATAGGTGAGATACACAGTTTAATAAACGGACATTTTGTATCCATCATATTGGTGTTTGTACTGATGTCCCCGTGAAGGTCTTAACCTCCTGCAGCATTAGTCTGCGATCTGAGCGCCACTGACATGTGGATTGGCAGGTTTAATGAGGCAGGCTAATTGCGGTGTTGCAGTGTTAGTCTCTGCGACCTGAGCGCCACTGACACGTGGAGAGGCAGGTTCAAAGAGGCAGAGCTAACAGCAACAAATGGTGACCGCGACGTGATTTACGACATGATTTTGGGAAAAGATAAGCTGTGGCAGTCGGCGGTGCACAGCAGGAGGTGAGGAGCTCTACGCAGGACGAGAGACTCCGCGGCGCGCCATAGATGTCACAGTTAAGGTACTGAAAAGATGGGGTAAACAAAATAAGACTTCTATGAAGTCGAGAACATTAAAAGCAATGCTACAAAGATTGATAAGGCTCGGCGTTTTAGCAGAGCCGATAGATGGTATGAAGGCAGAGCTCTGGCCGCGAATAGAGGCGGAGTTAGCAGAGCAGGCGAAGTTAGGAAAGCCGGAGCATTTAATGGCTTGGGGGCAGGCAAATGCAATGATGAATGCTACCCCGGAGGAGCACTCAGCGAGCTCCGACGATGGGGTGGACCCCCGGAGGAGCACTCAGTGAGATCCGACGATGGGGAGGGGGAAACTGAGGTGCATAGGGGAGAACTAGCAGAAAAATGGAAGGCAGACATGCAGCGTTGGGGGGCAGAGATGTGGGAGGCATTGGCCTGTCAACCTTGCACAGCCTGTGAGAAAGTGCTAGGCTTTGATGAAAAACAGGCCTTGGAAGAAAGATAAGAGGCTGTTGAGCTATGCCAAGGTGGCAGGGAAAAACAAGAGACAGCTGCAACACTAAACTGTGGAAAAGTACTGAACCGCGAGAAGATGCTACCGCGAGAACAGCGCGTGATCAAGAGGGTGATTGGCCTGCAAGCGCAGAGTTGACGGCGGTGGCCCTGGGCCTTCCCAAGCCCCCCCCCCCCCCAACGCCAGGAGCGGCAGTTTTTACAGAAGGTGCTGATGCTGGAATGCAACGTCCCTTGTCTGCCAAGACCACATAATCAATAAGCAATGGCTTTATATATTCTTAACAGTGTTTTGATGTTTGCAGCGTTTATCATTTTATGTTGTGTGAGTAATAAGTGTAAGAGACCTCCTTGTGTGATTGGTTTGCGTGCATGAGACGCAGCCCAGCTGCAGCTGCGGAGTGTGGAGTTCTCTGACAGAGCACCTTAGTGCCCGCCTGCTGGGTCACTGGTGCTGCCTGTTTGTTTGGGCTGAGTGTTTTAAGTGTCATAGGTGAAATATCTCCTCTAGCGGGAGGCAGTAATTCTGTATTAATTGTTGTCTTGAATTTAGGTGCATACTCTGTGGGGAGAGTGCACTTTTGTACCATCTGTCTAAGAAGGGTATTGTCATAAAAATTATCTACAACCTTACAGGGGCTGTTCGTTTT